>NW_027223769.1:7224559-7599559 GCF_028538775.1 Myotis yumanensis | reverse complement strand
CCCCCAGCCGGGCCCCCCCAAGTCCTTGGGGAGAGCCAACTCCACTTCAATCGAACCGCGCATCTCAGCAGAGGGTGGGCCAAAGGCTGTGGTTCAAGCGGAAGTAGGGAAGGGCCGAGGCCAGGGCCCAGTCTAGTACCCAGGCCAGGCAGGACCCCGAGGCTGCGGGAAGCGGTGGGAGGGGCCGGCCCTGGGGGTGCGGAGCCTGAGGGGGCCAGCAGGCTGGGGAGCTGGGGCTGCGTCGGATAAGGAGGTGTCCCGCCCCCGAGGGGTAGGAGGGCTGTTGAGGATAAACCAGGACTGGGAGTCCGCCCCGCCAAGGGGTACCCGGGGCCAGAGGCACCAGAGGCGGGCGCGGGATCGCTAGGCCAGGGCGGTGTGTCCTCTGTGGGGACCAAGAGTAGCTCCAGCAGCCCTGGGCCCCGGCTGGGCTGACGGGAAAGGGGGGCCCGAAGGTCCGCTGTAGGAAAAGGGGGGCTGGGACACCACGGGGAAGGGCGCTGGCTGCGGCACCCTGGGTGGTGGGGCCCTTGGGCAACTCCGGAGACGGGCTGTAGGGCAGAGGGCAGGGAGGCACCCCTGCCGGCTGCCGGGCGGGGTGGCCGCTCTTCGGCTGCAGGGGGGTCGCCTGGGGGGCCGGGCGAGATGGGAGAGGCGGGCGGAGAGGAGGGGTGCCACCGCCGCCCGCGGGCTCCTGGGAAGCTCTGGGCTTCCTCGCCACGTCCTGGAGCTTCTCCACGAACCCGCCGCAGGTGCGACAGCAATGGCTCAGACTCTTCTTCTGCCTTCATGCCTTCGACCTGCAGAAGGTCTAACAAGGTCCACGGCTGCAGCGCCGACTAGACTTTCTCCAGCTTTTCCTTCTGCTCCTGGCATCGCTCTGCGAGCTTCTGGAGCTCCTGGTACTTTTCCGAAAGGTTTGAGCGGCTGATCTCCAGGGGCCTTGGGACTCCAGGTTCCGCTCAGCCAGGCTGCTTTTGGTGGCCAGTGCTATCTCTCGTTCCAGCTGCAGGTCCTAGACCTCAGGGGACTCCTGGGCCAGCCGGTTGAGGGCCTCCTGGTCGTTCTGCAGCTCCTCCAGCTCCTCCAGGGTCTTGTCTTTCAGGGTCTCCATCTCTCCCTGCAGGGCCGCAGCCGCCCTGGGGAAACCACAGCCCACACCCACTCCATTTTTATTCTATTCTGCGTTTCTCCCTCTCTTTCTATTCCTTCTTCTTACACCACTCCCTTTAGCATTTCTTGCATTGCTGGTTTGGTGGTAATAAACTCTCTTAGCCTGTTTTTGTCTGTGAAGCTCCTGATCTCACCTTCAATTTTGAATGATAGCCTTGCGGGATAGAGTATTTTTGGATTCAGTCCCTTGCTTTTCATGACTTTGTATATTTCATTCCATTCCGTTCTGGCCTGATGCATTTCTGTTGAGAAATCATTTGATATTCTAATGGGAGATCCCTTGTAGGTAACTTTCTATCTCTTGCAGTCCTTTAGATTCTTTGTCTTTGACACCATTTTAATTATGATGTGTCTTGGTGTGAGTCTTTGGATTCATCTTGTTTGAGACTCTGTGCTTCTTGGACTTGTGTGACCTTTTTTCTTCCCCACATCAGGGAAGTTTTCTGTCATTATTTCTTCAAACAGGCTTTCTATTCCTTGCTCAGCTTCTTCTCCTTCTGGCACCCCTATTATGAGGATGTCGCTTCCTTTCATGTTGCCCCAAAGCTCCTTTAAGCTCTCTGCCTACCCCCCCCCCCCCTTTTTTTCCAATTGCTGTTCAGATTGGGTGTTATTTTTCTTTCTTTTTTTTAAAAAATATTTTTATTGATTTCAGAGAGGAAGGGAGAAGGAGAGAGAGAGAAATATCAATGATGAGAGAGAATCATTGATTGGCTGACTCCTGCATGCCCCCTACTGGGGATTGAGCCCACAACCGAGGCATGTGCCCTTGACTGGAATCGAACCCAAGAAAGACCTCTCAGTTTGCAGGCTGAAGCTTCATCCACTGAGCCAAACCAGCCAGGGCTGGGTGCTATTTTCCTACCATCTTCTAACTCGCTGATTTGGTCCTCATCTTCTTCTAGTCTACTGTTGAAACCTGCCAGGGTGTTCTTTATTGGAGCTATGTCATTCTTCATTTCCTCATGTTTTTTTTCTTCTTCATTTCCTCTTGATTCTTATCCATGTTGGTGAGTTTCTCATTCAGCTTCTTATAATTCTCATTGAGCTGCTTGTAATTCTGTCAGATGTTTAAGCATCTTTATAACCATTACTCTGAATTCTTTATCTGACAAATTATTTACCTCCATTTCATTTAGTTCCTTTTCTGGTGATTTCCCCTTTTTTTTCCTTTGGGCATTGCTTTTGTCTCCCCATTTTTGCTGTCCCTTTGTATTTGTTTCTATGTAATGTGAGTTGCTGTCTCTTCTGGCCCTGGGCAACTGATTGAGGTCCAAAAGGTTGAAGTGCCTAGCGGCCCAGTGGTCAGGTACTCCTTAGCCCAGAGGCTGGGTCTGCTTTGAGTCTCACACCTTTATTGTTTCTGCTCTGAGTTGTTCTCCCTTTCTTCACAGATCTTGTCCCTCAGGTGTCCGCTGTAGATGCTCAGGGTTGGCGGGGGCACTTGCACAGTTCCTTTGGTGTGCAACTCCTTGTGAGGTCCCAGAGCCCTCTGGCAAGCAGTTCACTGTGTAGCTCCAGCGCCTGTGGCAGGGTGGTGCCGAGGTGCGTCTGGCATGCACTTATAGTGCAGCTCTGGGGTCTGGGTAGGGTGTTGTGTGAGGTGCCTCTGGCAAGCACTCACAGCACGCAGGTCCTGGGGCCTGGGTGGGGTAGTGCAGGAGGTCTCTCTGGGCACTCACCGTGCACATCTGGGAGCCTGCAGCGAGGTAGTGTGGCACTCACTGAGGGGGCGCAGTGGAGGTCCCTTCCAAATTATGCTGATGAGCAGCTCACTGCGCAGGTTTGGGGATGGTGTCCCAGGCCAGTGTGGGTGTTGGTTTGGCTGCACTCAGCCTCTGCTGCTCCCCCTTTTGAGATGGCATGGTCTCTGTGCCAGATCCATGCCCAGCCTGGGAGTGCCTGTGGCAGTAGCAGCGGCTCCCTGTCCAGGAGAGCCTGATCCGCCAGTCCCCAAGACTTCTGCGAGATCTAACTGTCCCTCACTCACCTCCCACACACACCACACATGTCCACACACTCTCCTTGCACTCCTTTACTCACACTCTTTTCCTCACAGCCATTCTGCTGGCTGCCATGTTGCGATAAGCCAATTTGGGTACCTTTTATTACTTCTTCTTGTCTGATTGCTGTGGCTAGGACTTCCAGTACTATGTTGAATAAGAATGATGAAAGCGGACATCCTTGTCTTGTTCCTGTCCTTAAGGGAAACACATTTAGTTTTTGCCCATTGAGTATTATGTTGGGTATATGTCATATCTTGAGGTATGATCTTTCTATTACTACTTTAGTGAGGGCTTTTATCAAAAAAGGGTGCTGGGAGAGAAACAGAAACTAATAGGAGCTCAAACCGTTATAGTCTCGCCTTCAGAACTTTCAGAAAACATCACAGCCCTGCCAATACCTTGATTTGAGCCCAGAAAAACGTCCAACCCACAGAACGGTCAGACTTCAAGTGAAGGCCGGCCTTCGAGCAACAGTGACGCAAGATGGCAGCCAGCACGGGCTTGGCAGTAAAAGTCCTCGCAATTTTCGACTGTTGGAAGAACTTGAAGAAGGCCAGAAAGGCGGAGGAGATTGCACAATTAGTTGGGGTGTAGAAGATGACGAAGACATGACACTTACAAGATGGACAGGGATAATAATTGGGCCTCCAAGAACAGTTTATGAAAACCGAATGTACAGCCTTAAAATAATAGAATGTGGACCTAAATACCCTGAAGTACCCCCCGTTGTAGGATTTGTAACAAAAATTAATATGAATGGAGTTAATAGTTCTAATGGAGTGGTGGACCCAAGGGCCGTATTAGTGCTAGAGAAATGGCATCGTTCATATAGTATCAAACATGTCCTGCACGAGCTTCGGCACCTAATGATGACTAGTGACAATATATCACTCCCTCAGCCACCTGAAGGACAGTGTTACAGCAACTAATCAAAAAGAAAACCACAGGTCCACCCCTCCCCCATTCGATTTAAGCAGTCTTCATTTTCCACAGTAGTAATCTTTCTAGATACGATTTGTAGACATCAAAGTACTGGAAAGGAAGCTCCTGTTCAAAGGCAGTTTATCTTAAGATGCTGTAAGTGATACTAATTTGTTGTCTGTTTGAAATATAAGAAAAAAAAAGGAGTGCTGGATTTTGTTGAATGCTTTTTCTGCATCTATTGATATGATCATGTGGTTTTTATTTTTCAATTTGTTTATGTGATGTATCACATTTATTGATTTGTGAATATTGTATCAGCCTTGCATCCCTGGAATAAATCCCACTTGATCATGGTGTATGATCTTTTAAATATATTGCTGGATCCGATTTGCTAATATTTTAAAAAATATTTTTAAATTGAATTCAGAGAGGAAAGGAGAGGGAGATAGAAACATCAATGATGAGAATCATTGATTGGCTGCCTCCTGCACGCCCTCTACTGGGGACCGAGCCCACAACCCAAGCATGTGTCCTTGACAGGAATCGAACCTGGGACCCTTTCGTCTGTAGGCTGATGCTTTATCCACTAAGCTAAACCCACTAGGGTTGATTTGCTAATATTTTGTTGAGGATTTTATTATCTGTGTTCATCAGGGATATTGGCCTGTAATTTTCTTTCTTTATAGTGTCTTTATCTGGTTTTGGAATTAGGTTAATGCTGAATTTGTAAAAAGAGCCTGGGAGCGTTCCTTCCTCTTGAATTTTTTGGAATAGTTTGAGGAGGATAGGTGCTACCTCTTCTTTGAATGTTTGGTAAAATTCACCTGTAAATCCATTTAGTCCAGGACTTTTGTTTGCTGGAAGTTTTTAAATTACTGCTTCAATTTCATCAGTTGTTATTGGCCTACTCAGGTTTTCTGATTCTTCCTGATTGAGTTTTGGAAGATTGTATGTTTCAATAAATTTGTCCATTTCACCCAGGTTGTACAGTTTGTTGGCATATTCATAGTATTTTCTTACAATCCTCTGTATTCTGTGGTGTCTGTTGTTATATTGCTCCTTTCATCTCTGATTTTATTTATTTGGGTCCTCTCCCTTTGTTTCTTGATGAGTCTGGCTAGGGGTTCATCAATCTTGTTTATCTTTTCAAGAATCAGCTCTTGGTTCTATTGATCTTTTCTACTGTGTTTTTAAGTCTCTTTGTCATTTATTTCTGCTCTAATGTTTATTATTTCCTTCCTTCCACTTCCTTTGGAAGTTCTCTTTCTAATTCATTTAGCTGTAGGGTTAGACAGAGTGTTAGTGCTCTTTCTTGTTGTTTGAGGTAGGCCTGTAGTGCTATCAGTTTCCCTCTCAGAGCTCCTTTTGCATAGGTTTTGGGTGGTTGTGTGTTCATTTTCTTTTGTTTCCAGGAAGTTTTTAATTTCTTGCTTGATCTCATTGGTAACCCTTTCATTGTTTAATACAATTTATTTAGCCTTCATGTATTTGAGTGTTTTGTTTTCTATTGTCATTGATTTTTAACTTCATGCCATTGTGATCTGAGATGCATGGTATTATGTCAATCTTCTTGAATTTGTATAGTCTTATTTTGTGTCCTAACACATGTGGTCTATCTTTGAGAATGGTCCTTGTGTGCTTGAGAAGAATGTATATTCTGTTGCTTTGAGGTGAAATGTTCTGTAAATAACAGTTAGATCCATCTGATCAAGTGTGTCATTTGAGGCCTCTGTTTCCTTATTGATTTTTTGTCTGGAAGATATATCCATTAATGTCAGTGGGGTGTTAAAGACCTTTAGTATGACTGTATAGTTCTCAATCTCTCCCTTAAAGTCCATCTAGAGTTTTTTAATGTACTTGGGTGCTCCTATATTGGGTGCATATATATTTACAAGGGATATATTTTCTTGTTGAATCATTCCCTTTAATATAATGAAGTGGCCTTCTTTGTCTCTGGTTATGGACTTTATTTTAAAATCTATTTTGTCTTATATGAGTACTGGTGACCTGTTGCACGGATTCGTGCACACTGAAAGGAAATTAATTAGAAGATGGCCGGCGGGGCGGAACTGGGCGAGAAGGGCCAGACACACCCTGGAGCCAACCTCCTGTAGTCCCGCCCCGGCATCTGCAGAGTGAGTGGGGTCCCTCCAATAGGTGGGGCCCCTCGGCCTGGCCTGTGGGGATTGGGTCAAAACTGGCTCTTCAACATCTCCCGAGGGGTCCCAGAGTGCAAGAGGGCACTCTGCAAAGTTGCTGTTATAAAGGGTGTGGAACGTAAACGCAAGTGTGCAGTAAACCAGATTTGGGGCCAACAGTGCCCCAGTAACAATATAACCCATGGCCAAAGGTGGAATCGTGTGGCCCCACAAGGAATTGGGCTCCTTCCTCTCTGGTTTTGGGGTGCATCACCTGAGAACCACCGCTGCCAAGTCACTGCAGCTTGGCATCTCCTGCGTTGAGCATCTGGCCCCTGGTGGTCAGTGCATGTCATAGCAACCAGTCAGACGGTAGGAGGGACACTTAACATATTAGCCTTTTATATATATAGATTGCTACCCCAGCTTTTTTTCCTTTTCCATTTGCATGGAATATATTTTTCCATTCCTTCACTCTCAATCTGTGTGTATCTTTTGTTCTGAGTTGGATCTCTTGTAGAGACCATATATATGGGTCATGTTTTCTTATCCACTCAGTCACCCTATGTCTTTTGACTGAAGTATTTAATCCATTTACATTTAAGGATATTTTTGACAGGTATTTACTTATTGCTATTTTTAGTTTCTTTATGCTTATGATCTACTCTCTGTTCTTTTCTTCTTCCTCTTAAAGCATTCCCTTTAACATTTCTTGCATTGCTGGTTTGGTGGTAATGTACTCCTTTAACCTTTTTTTGTCTGGAAAATTTTTATTTTACCTTCAATTTTAAATGATAGCCTTGCTGGATACAGAGTCTTGGATTTAGGCCCTTGCTTTTCATTACTTTGAATACTTTATGCCACTCCCTTCTGGCCTGAAGTGTTTCTATTGAGAAATCAGCTGACATTCTAATGGGAACTCATTTGTAGGCAATTTTCTGTCTCTCTTGTTGCCTTTAAGATTCTTTCTTTGTCTTTAACATTTGCCATTTTAATTATGATGTGTCTAGGTGTGGGTCTCCTTGGGTTCATCTTAATTGGGACTCTGTGCCTCCTGAATTTGTGTGACATTTTCCTTCACCAGGTTGGGGAAGTTTTCTCTCATTATTTCTTTAAACAGGTTCTCTGTTCCTTGCTCACCTTCTTCCCTTCTGGTATTCCTATCATGTGGATATTGTTACCTTTAATATTGTCCCAGAGCTCTCTTAAGCTCTCTTCCGACTTTTTAATTTTTTTATTTGCTGCTCTAATTGGGTATTTATTTTGACCGTGTCTTCCAAATCGCTGATTCGATTCTCTGCTCCATCAAATCTAATTTTAATTCTTTCCAGTGTGTTCTTGATGTCAGATATGTTATTCTTCATTTCTGTCTGGTTCTAGTTAATGGTTTCATTTCATTGTTTATGCTGCTATAGTTCCTACAGAGTTTCTTGTAATTTTCACTAAGCTCCTTAAGCACCATTAAAACCATTACTTTGAACTTTATGTCTGATAGGTTGCTTGCCTCCATTTCATTTAGTTCTTTTTTGGGAGATTCCTTATTATCTTTCATTTGGGGGTTGTTTCATTGTCTTACCATTTAGCTGTCTCTTTGTATTTGTTTCTATGAAGTAGATAGAACTGCTATGCCTCCCTTATGTAGAAAGTATCTTGAGTCTAGTGGTGCACTCTCTTTTTTCACCTGAGCTGGATGTTTTAGAAATGCCCCTGTGTGCATTATTTGGGCTCTCCTGTTGTAATTGGGACTTGATTGTTGATGTTCCTTTCATGGGAGGGATCTCCCCTCCAACTTGTTACCATGAGGTTCAACCCCAATATCATTGTGCTAGCTGTTATACAGGTGCTGACAGAACAGAGTGAGACACAACAGGACCAGAACAAAAACACCCCCAAAATCAATGCAACAACAACAACAGGAAAGACTTAGAAGTGGGAAAAAAAGCAAAGCAAATAAAAAATAAAAAGGATACTGTAAGACATGTGACTAAAGACTTGGAGGGAATATAAAAAAAAGAGAGAAAGAAGACAAAAAAAATGGCAATATGGAAGCAAGAAGGAAGCTAAAAGAACTAGTATAGGAGGAAAAAAGAAAATGAAACAGAAAATAATTGAAATAATAATGAATTTAAAACATATTAATAATGGATATATTAAGATTAAGATAGGAAAAGTAAAATGGAATAAAATGAGAAAAAAGAGAAAAACAAGATAAGAAAAATTAATAATAATCAAAATAGGCTAAAGTAGAATGTAATAAAAGAAAAGAGAGAAATTAGAGATATGCAAGAAAAAAAGAAAAAGGGGCAAACCAAAAAACCCCCAAAATCCACATACACACACACACACACACACACACTCATATAAAGACCTTTGGGTCCGCTATTTGTGGGGCTCTCTGAATTTTGCTCTGAAAAATTGAATCTGATCCCTTGGTGTGTCTATCCTGGGCTTCCTGGAAGCTGCTCTAGTGTAGGCCAGTGTGAGTCACTCCCTTTCTGGCCCTGTGCAACCTGATTGAGGTCTGAGAGGTTAAAGCCCCTAGTAGTCTAGTGGTCAGGGACTCAGCCCAGAGGCTGGGTCTGCCTTGAGTTTCACGTCTTGTCTCTGTTCTGAGCTGTACTCCCTTCCCCCATGGACCTGGTCCTGCAGATGTCAGCTGCAGGAGCTCGGGTCTGTGGGGGTATGTGTGAGGTCCCGCTGGTGTTCCACTCACTGCTTGGTCAGGGAGTGGGGCTGGAGGAGGGGTGTCCAAGGCTAGACTGGGTGGTGGCAAGGCTGTGCTCCTAGCCACTGCAGCTTCCCCCTTCAGGATGGGGGAGTACCTGTTTTTGAGCCATAGCCGTGCTCGTTGGGGGAGTACCTGTGGTGGTAGCAGTGGCTCTTTGTCCAGGAGAGCCTGATCCGCCTGCTCCTGAGACTCCTGTCAGCTCTCTCTCTCTCTCTCTCTCTCTCTCTCTCTCACACACACACACACACCCCTCTCGCTCCGCTCCCTTACTCACACTTTCTCCTTCACTCCAGTCCTGCCATGTATGTATCCACTTTCTATTGCTATTGTTACAAATTACCACAATAGTTACTTGAAACAATGTAAATTTATTCTCTTACTGTTCTGGAGATAAAAATCCAAAATTAGTTTCACTGAGCTAAAGTCATGATGTTGACAGGGCTAATTCCTTCTGGAGATTTCAGAGCACAGTCAATTTCCTTATCCTTATCCTTTCTATCTGCATTCCTTGACTCATGACTCCTGAATCACTTCAACCCTCTGCTTCAATTGTCACATCTAATACTCTGATCTTACCAAAACCCTGTGGGCCCGGCCGGTGTGGCTCAGTGGTTGAGCATTGACCCATGAACCAGGTCATGGTTTGATTCCTGGTCAGGGCACATGCCCAGGTTGCGGGCTCGATCCCCAGTGTGGGGTGTGCAGGAGACAACTGATCAATGATTCTCTCTCATCATTGATGTTTCTGTCTCTCCTCTCCCTTCCTCTCTGAAATTAACAAAAATATATTTAAAAAAACCCCAAAACCCTTGTGGTTACATTGGGCTCACACCTGGATAATCCAGGATCATTTCTCCTTCTCAAGACCCATAACTTAATAAAACCCCCTTTGTCCTATGTGACAGTAGGAGTTTTAAGATGTGGTCATCTTTGTGAGGCCATTATCTAGCCTCCCAAACCCAACTGTTTTTGTATGGTGCTGTCTGTAACCTTGTCATTGAGCATGACTAAAAGCAGGCCTAGAACCTAGCCATAGCAAGAACTCAAATAGTTTTAAAGGCCTTGAGTACTATTTTGGCTTTTAAAAAATATGTTTTGCCCTGGCCGGTTTGGCTCAGTGGATAGAGTGTTGGCCTGTGGACTGAAGGGTCCTGGGTTCGATTCTGGTCAAGGACACATGCCCTGGTTGTGGGTTTGGTCCCCACTGTGGGGCATGCAGGGGGCAGCCAGTCAATGATTCTCTCACATCATTGATGTTTCTCTCTTTCTCTCCCTCTCCCTTCCTCTCTGAAATCAATAAAAACATATATTTTAAAACATATATTTTAAAAAATATGTTTTTATTGATTTCAGAGAGGAAGGGGGAGGGAGATAGAGTCATCAAGGATGAGAGGAAAACATCCATCAGCTGCCTCCTGCACAACCCCCACTGGGGATCAAGCCCACAACCCTGGCATGTGCTCTGCCTAGGAATTGAACTGCGATCTTCTGATTGATGGGTCAACCACTGAGCCACACTGGCTGGGCTTTCTAGGCTTTTAAGCAACTTCATTTTTTTCCTATCGTCTGTTAATATTGTGGCTTTTTCTGTCTGAGTTGTCTTATTGGGCTAATAACCCTAATATGAATTCAGATCCTGGTTCTGCTGCTTACTTAGCTTTAGACACCCCAAGTCTGTTTCATTTGTAAAATGGGGCTATGACTACATCCCAGGCAATGTATATGAGAGAGGGAGAAAGGGCTGATTCCCAGCTGGTATGGTATGAGGGGAAAGGGACACAGGTCCATGTGGGTGTCAGAGAGTGAGGACGGATCCTCCAGATTTGGGGGGAGGGCATGCATAGTTAGGTGAGTCTGGGAACCTCTTCTCTGTCCTTCCCCAGCTGTCTCAAGACCCTGACTGTCCCCAGGAGAGAGCCTGAGTTGGGATGCCTTCTGAATTTCAATGGCTCTGTCCTTAGTTACAGGCCATCATTGTCCCTTGAAGGTGAATATGTTTGCTTGCCAAGGTCTGGAGGGAGCATCTTTCGTTCCAGGCCCCACCCCAGGCCTTTGGGCCTCTGATAGAGGGTAGAGAACTGCCCAGGAAAATCTCTTGTCTTTCCTGGTACCCTTTTTCCTTCAGATTCTTTTTTTTAGCAAAGTCAATTAAGCCAGTGATGTTTTTAAACTTCCAGAATCACTTTTATTTCTGTAGAAATAGAAAAATGACCCAGTTAATTGATAACCTTGACACTCCATCTTAGTTAAGCCTACTACTGGATCTCTTCTGTCAGGAGAAACACATATAAAATCATGATTAATTTTCACACTGAACATTATCAGAATGTTTCAAAAACAGTTTGGTGAACTGAAAGGAATCTAATGAATCCTTTATTTTATTTTTTAAAATATATTTTATTGATTTTTTACAGAGAGGGAGGGAGAGGGATAGAGAGTTAGAAACATCAATGAGAGAGAAACACTGATCAGCTGCCTCCTGCACACTCCCTACTGGGGATGTGCCTGTAACCAAGGTACATGCCCTTGACCGGAATCGAACCCGGGACCCTTGAGTCCACAGGCTGACGCTCTATCCACTGAGCCAAACTGGTTAGGGCTGAATCCTTTATTTTTGAAAAGTACTTATTATGTTTAATAGCAAGGTAAAAAAAAACACCCAGTTCTTTTTACCTTGAGTGTCTGAAGCTACAACAGTCATTACCCTATACAAGTGATGGCGAACCTTTTGAGCTCGGCGTGTCAGCATTTTGAAGAATCCTAACTTTGGTGCCGTGTCACATATAGAAATTTTTTGATATTTGCAACCATAGTAAAACAAAGATTTATATATATATATATATATATATATATATATATATATATATATATATATTTTTTTTTTTTTTTAAAGATAGATAGTTCTTTTTTTTAAATATATTTTATTGATTTTTTACAGAGAGGAAGGGAGAGAGAGATAGAGAGTTAGAAACATCGATGAGAGAGAAACATCGACCAGCTGCCTCCTGCACATCTCCCACTGGGGATGTGCCTGCAACCCAGGTACATGCCCTTGACCGGAATCGAAGCTGGGACCCTTCAGTCCGCAGGCCGACGCTCCATCCACTGAGCCAAACCGGTTTCGGCAAAGATTCATATTTTTGATATTTACTTTATATATTTAAATCCATTTAACAAAGAAAAATCAACCCAAAAAGTGAGTTCGCGTGTCACCTCTGACACGCGTGTCACAGGTTCGCCATCACTGCCCTATACTATCATATTTAGTTATTGTTGTGGTTGCAAAGCATCCTTCTCTGTCATTTCAGATGAGATCACAGAGTGACCTGTCCCTCTCTCATTTCATCCCATCACAGGAAATAATGGACTGTGAGCATGGGTTGCAAGTGGCTTCAATAGTTTCAGTGAGATGGAGCTAGTGACCTCAGTAGCATATAGAGCCAAGGTTGAGGGGGAGGGGAGGAGACTTAGTGCTGAGCTTGGCCTCTATTAGTGAGGGAAGACTGTTGATACGACATGCTTATGTTTGGTTTTAGACCCAACTCTCTGGTGGCAAATAAGAGATGATGGCTGAATTAAGGCAATATTAAAACTTATAGGGGGTAAGGGAGGGCAGGGGTTTGTCAAGGGTGGGGGGGATAAAAAGGGCACTTATGTAATACCCTTTGTAATACTTTTAGCAAAAATAAAAAAAAGAGCTGAAACCGGTTTGGCTCAGTGGATAGAGCGTCGGCCTGCGGACTGAAAGGTCCCAGGTTCGATTCCGGTCAAGGGCATGTACCTGGGTTGCGGGCACATCCCCAGTGGGAGATGTGCAGGAGGCAGCTGATCGATGTTTCTCTCCCATCGATGTTTCTAACTATCTATCTCTCTCCCTTCCTCTCTGTAAAAAATCAATAAAATATATTTAAAAAAAAATTATAACAATGATAAAATATAATTGATTATACAAATAACACAAGTTAATAAAGAATACATTTATAAATTAAGTATTAATGAATACAATTATTAAATACTTGGTAATAGTAATAACTATTATACATTAAATATTATATAAAGACTATAAGTAATTATTTTTTTATTTTTTATTCATTTTTTACAGAGAGGAAGAGAGAGGGATAGAGAGTTAGAAACATCGATGAGAGAGAAACAATGATCAGCTGCCTCCTGCACACCCCCTACTGGGGATGTGCCCCCAACCATGGTACATGCCCTTGACCGGAATCAAACCTGGGACCCTTGAGTCCGCAGGCTGATGCTCTATCCACTGAGTCAAACCGGTTAGGGCCTAAGTAATTATTAAATAAGTTGGTAATGATATTAAATAGTAATGATTCCCCTTACATTTGTGATCTCCTTTACTTTGCCCTTTTTTCACCTTAATATCTCTTAATATTAACCTCCTTTAAGTGGTCTTATTAAGAAAATTAAGTCTCAATCTGATTAAGCTTCTAGATACCAACTACCAATTAATAGGAAATACCAGGGATAGAGGAGCATGTTAAACTACACAAGGATGCAGCCAACAAAAAGCAGTCTCTGGAAAGTCTCCAGGGCAAACAACTTTGTTTCTTCAAAAAAATACATTGCAAGAAAAAAAAAAAAAGGATGAGGGAGAATGGAATGCATAGACTGAGATTTAAGAGACATGACTATCAACTGTAGTTTGTGAACATTATTTGTTTTTTTTTAAAGTGACATTTATAAAATCATTAGAAAACACTATCATATTTGTAATGAATTTAAAGCAGTATTGTCAATTTTTTAAGGACTAAAAAGCCTTTATAAAGTTGTGATATATTTTAGAGATAAATACTGAGATATTTATGGATGAAATACTATATTTGGGATTTACTTCGATAAGATGGAGGTGGGGGAGAGTGAGTGAGATTACAGATAAAACAAGACTGGCCATCAGCTGATAATTATTGAAGCTAATGATGGGGGCATTGGCCTACATTATAACATTCTGTGTATTTTTAAAACAATATATTTTTATTGATTTTTTACAGAGAGGAAGGGAGAGGGATAGAGAGTTAGAAACATCGATGAGATCAGCTGCCTCCTACACACCTCCTACTGGGGATGTGCCCTCAACCAAGGTACATGCCCTTGACCAGAATCAAACCTGGGACCTTTCAGTCCGCAGGCCAACGCTCTATCCACTGAGCCCAACTGGTTAGGGCACATTCTGTGTATTTTTATATATGTTCACATTTTTCACAATAAAGTTAAAGTATATACATTTTGATCTTGCACTTCCAGTTCTAGAGATGTATGTGTAAGGATATTTATTATAGGATTGTTTGAAGGAGCAAAAAATAATGAAAAAATGAAATTGGTAAGGTTTAAATAAAATTATGAAACATACACATGATGGAATACTATGCAGCTGTTAAAAATAAGGCAGCTATATATGTATTGATATGGTCCAATCTTCATGGCGTATGGCTAAGTAAAAATAGCAATGTATAGAGATTTGCTACCATTTGTGTCAATTTTTTAAATAAAGAATAAGTTATGCCCTAGCTGACTTGGCTCAGTGGATAGAGTGTCAGCCGGCAGACTAAAGGGTCCCAGGTTCGATTCCAGTCAAGGGCACATGCCCAGGTTGCGGGCTCGATCCCCAGTAGGGGGTGTGCAGGAGGCAGCCGATCAATGATTCTCTCTCATCATTCATGTTTCTACCTCTCTCTCCTTCTCCCTTCCTCTCTGAAATCAATAAAAAGAAATATATTTTTTAAAAAAGAGTATGTATAACTATGCAATATAAAAATCAGGGGCATATATACAGGACCTTGATACCAGTGATTGCTAAATAATAGTTAATAGGGTGAAGAGTGGGCAGAGATAGTATGGAAACTTATGTCTATATACCAAATTATATAACTTTAAAATTTTTATCTTGTGCATGTGTATTAACTATTCAAAGTGACAATTTTTAATGTCATAGGTTAGTTAAACCACTTAAAGAAAAAATGACATACAGAACACTGCTTTCTCATCATTTGTAGGCAGTGGCACATGCAGGAATGCAGGCGCTTTTATGGAACACTCAGGGTATCTGAGAAGATGGATGGCATTTGGGGCAAAACAGGCCCTCCTGCCCCAGACACTGCCTGGCTACCACAAGGGCTGAGGATCTATTTCTTCTTCTTCTTTTTTTAAAATATGTTTTATTGATTTTTTTTACAGAAAGGGAGGATTGAGAGTTAGAAACATCAATGAGAGAGAAACATCGATTCAGCTGCCTCCTGCACACTCCCTACTGGGTATGTGCCCGCAACCAAGGTACATGCCCTTGACTGGAATTGAACCTGGGACCCTTCAGTCCGCAGGCCGATGCTCTATCCACTGAGCCAAACCGGTCAGGGCTATTTCTTGAGATCTGGATTCACAAGTTCAGATCCAAAGGTCAATGGGGCTGGATCAAGGCTCTTCTCTTCATCATTGTCCTCTCCTAGAGTTACACCACCAAAGTTCTAAAGACATCATTAACCCAGAACTTGTGAAATACCAAATATTCCATTTAAAGTTAGCTTCTTAATTTTAATAGATTGGATTAAATTAGAATAAATTTTAATTATATTTATCTTCACAAATGATAACCATCTACAATTTATTTTTTGGGCGCTATCCTTATTGAGATTTTTTAAATCATAATTTTATTTACCCTTGAAAACAAACTGGCAGATAATCCCTCCTCTCAAGGATTATTGGTTCCTTGAAGTTTTTGTAGGAAAACTACTTTCTCTGAAGAGACAGAGCTTTGATGACTTTTTATGTCCTTTCATAATCTTTGATTTATCCAGGTATTCTACATCTTCTTGAACCAATTTTGATATTTTAGAAAATACGTTCTCTCTAGATTTCAAATATATTAGAATAAAGTCATGCATAGGAGCTACTTTAAAAAAATCTACCCCTTCCTCATTCATAATGGTAAATGTGTTTTTTCTAGATCAGTCTTGTGAATCACCTTATATCTTGTTGAATAAACTACATCCAGATTAAGTCTATTGTTTTCTACTTTATTGAAATGTTCTTTTCTTTTTAATACTAATTTTTCTTTTAAAATATATTTTTATTGATTTCAGAGAGGAAGGGAGAAGGAGAGAAAGATAGAAACATCAATGATGAGAGAGAATCACGATCAGCTGCCTCCTGCAAGTCCCCCACAACCCGGGCATGTGCCCTTGACTGGAATTGAACCTGGGACCTTTCAGTTCGCAGGCTGACGCTCTATCCACTGAGCCAAACTGGCAAGGGCTAATACTAATTCTTACTGTTGACTTGGGTTTATGTGGTAATTTTTCCTAACTTTTAGAGTTGGCCATTCATTCATTCAGAGCGCTTGATATGTGACCTGCGATGACTAGGTGTTGAAGATCGACATTAGGAGAACAAAACCCCTACCTTCAATTCTTGTTTCTGACAAAAGTACAGCTTTGGCTACAATGACCTGGTTTTGATACATAGAATTCACTGTCATTCACTTCTAGTTTGTAAATTTAGTTTTTATTTTTCTTGAAATAAAGATATACAGTACTTGTGGTTTTAGATTTCTAAATGGCAGCTTTCTTTTGGCTACTTTTCTGTTAACTTCTAATTTTCTGATTTTTGTTTTTTGCTTTTTTAAAAAATATATTTTTATTGATTTCAGAGAGGAAGGGAGAGGGAGAGAGCGATAGAAACATCAATGTTGAGAGAGAATCATTGATCGGCTGCCTCCTGCATGCCCCACACCAGGGATCGAGCCCGCAACCCAGGCACGTGCCCTTGACTGGAATCGAACCTGGGACCCTTCAGTCTGCAGGCCAACACTCCATCCACCGAGCCAAACCAGCTAGGGCTTGCTTTTTTTTTTTTTTTTTCAGATAAAAGATGGGAGACCATGCTCTATTGACTTTGCTCCTATGAATAGGTAGCTATAGGCACCTAGGACTAATATGAATTTCTAACCTTTTAGATGAAGTAACTTCTCATGATAATTATACTTTACTGTTTTTCAGAATGAATTGTCATAAGTTATGAGGACTTTCTGATATTTGATACATTCAGAAGGCCCTCTTCTCACATGAATTCCTTAACAGTAAGACTGTTAACTAATGATAATAACTAATATTTATTCAACACAGGCTTTATTTAAAATATCGGACAGTCCTCACAAAAACTCTATTAGGTAGGTATCATTACCATTGCTTAAAAACAAGTAAACTGAGGAACAGAGAGATTGCATAATTTGCCCAATGATATACCATCAGTAACTGGTAGAAATGAGATAATGCTAAGTAAGATATATGCTACGGCAAAAGGCACATTCACAAAATATTTTAATTGGGTTATTTTCTATTAGGAATTCTCAGAAGGTTGATACGTTTTGAGTGGTAAGAGAGGACTTTACATTCATACTAATATTTTTTCACCATAAGTTCTCTGATATATAGTAAACAGTGATTTTGAGGCAAAAAGAATTCCCACGTTTATTAACTTTTCTTCTGGTATGAGTTGTCTGATGTTCCACAATAGAAGTGACAAATGAAGGTTTTCTGATATTACACTACATTAGGCATTATCTAATATTAAGTCAGGTGTGAACTCCATTAAAGGCTTTCCTGCATCCCTAATATTCAAAGCTTTCTAACCAGTATGGGTTCTATAGTGTTCAATGAGATGTGCACCAAGAATAAAAGCCTGTCCACATTCTCTACATTCGTAAGGCTTGATACCGGGATGAATTCTCTGATGTTCAGTAAGTTGTGAACTACGAATAAAGGCCATTCCACATTCCCTACATTGATAGGGTTTCTCACAAGTATGGATTCGCTGATGATGCGTCAGTTGTGAAACACGAATAAAGGCTTTCCCACATTCCTTACATTTGTAGGGCTTGTCACCTGTATGGATTCTTTGATGTTGAATAAGGTATGAACTACGACTAAAGGCCTTCCCACAGTCCTTACACTCATAGGGTCTGTCACCACTATGAACTCTCTGATGTCGAGTAAGCTGTGCATGCTGTCTAAAGGCCTTTCCACATTCTTTACATTCATAAGGTTTCTCCCCAGAATGAATTCTTTGATGTCGAGTAACTTCTGAGCTATGAATAAAGCCCTTTCCACATTCCTTACATTCATAGGGTTTCTCCCCCGTGTGAATTCTCTGATGTACAGTAAGTTGTGAATGCTGTCTAAAGGCCTTCCCACATTCTTTACACTGATAGGGTCTAGCACCTGTATGAATTCTCCGATGAACAGTAAGTTGTGAGCCACGAATAAAAGCCTTCCCACAGTCTTTACATACATAAGGTTTCTCACCTGTATGGGTTCTTTGATGCAGAATAAGTTGTGAATGCTGTCTGAAGGTCTTTCCACATTGTTTACATTCATAGGGCTTGACACCAGTATGAAGTCTCTGATGTAGAGTAAGTTCTGAAGTACGACCAAAGGCCTTCCCACATTCCTTACAGTCATAAGGTTTCTCACCTGTATGGATTCTTTGATGCTGAACAAGGTGTGAGGCTCGACTAAAGGCCTTTCCACATTCCTTACATTCAAAGGGCTTTTCACCAGAATGAGTTTTCTGATGTTGAATAAGGTGTGAGCCACGGCTAAATGCTTTCCCACATTCATTACATTCAATCAGTTTCTTTCCAGTCTCATTGCTCTGATGTAGAGTGAGGGATGCATGATGTTCAAAAGTGGGTATGTTTTCATATGTGACTTTTACTTGCTTGAAATAGCATTCCTGGTTTACTTGTTGTCTTTCAAATTGGCGTTTGTATTCCCAGTCTTCTCTAAAACTAGAGCTCTCAAAACCACAGCATTTAAGGCTTTCCATTAGCTCCCAATTGAATGTCTCTACTTCAAAAATATTTTTTTGTGGAAATTTCTCACACCTGGACTCCAAGTCTGAAAAACATATATATATACACACATATAAATGAATACATGTTGTTCTCTTGGTCTAAAAGAAATAAAAAAATTCTACAGTAGACTAGAGACATAAAAGAAAATAACCATAAAAGGTGAATAGCTTATATTGAGGCAGGATAGAAAGAAATTAGGGAAACTCACTAAGTGGAATGAGGAAGTAGGAGTGGACATCACAGGACCATAGTGTTAGATCCTCTCACCAGAGCCCCAGCCTCCACACATGATCATGGGAAATAGTTTATGGCAGGAAAGTCCTGCACTGGTGCAGAAGTCAGCAATAGCAAGGACTGGCTAAAACCAGATCAATCTGAGATGGAGGAAAAACTGACCAGAGAAAGACCCCAAAGCTCATTATACCATCACTAGTGGCCCAGTGCACGAAATTCGTGCACGGGGGGGGGGGGCGGTTTGTCCCTCAGCCCAGCCTGCACCCTCTCCAATCTGGGATCCCTCTCGCAATCCGGGACTGCTGGCTCATAACCACTCACCTGCCTGCTGGCCTGCTTGACCCCAACTGTCCCCCCCCACCAGCCTGATCACTCCCAACTGCCCTCCTGCCAGCCTGCTTGCCTCCAACTACCCCCCCGCTGCTGGCCTGCTTGCCCCCACCTGCCCTTCCCGCCCCCAACTGCCCCCCTGCTGGCCTGCTCACTCCCAACTGTCCCCCCTGCTGGCCTGACCGCCCCCAACTGACCCCCACTGCCGGCCTGCTCGCCCAAACTGGCCCCCTTGCTGGCCTGCTCACCCCCAATGGCCCCCCCTACCGGCCTGATCACCCACAACTGCTGTCCCATCCTGGCCTGATCAACCACAACTGCCCTCCCCTCTTGGCCACTAACTGCCTCTACCTCAGCCCTGCCACCATGGCTTTGTCCAGAAGAACGTCTGGAAGGTCTCCTGGAAGGTCTCTCAGTCTAATTAGCATATTACCCTTTTATCAGTACAGATAGAGGCCTGGTGCACAGATGGGGGCCAGCTGGTTTTCCCGGAAGGGTATCCCGGCTCAGGGTGGGGGTTCCTTGGGGGGTGGGGTGGCCTGGGTGAGCAGCCTGTGGTGGTTTGCAGGCCGGCCATGCCCCCATTGGGGTGGGGGTTCCCACTGGGGACGGTGCTGGCCTGGGTGAGGGGCTGGGACTGTTTGCAGGCCATCCATGCCCCCATGGGATGAGGGTCCCTGCTGGGGGTGTGTGGCCAGCCTGGGTGAGGGGCTGAGGGCCGTTTGCAGGCCCCACCCTCGGCGGCCAGCCCGGGTGAACCAAGCCTCCCATGCACTCAGGCTGGCTCCATGGCCGCCACACACAGGCTCCTTCTTCAGCGGCTGGCCAGGGTGGGCGGGAAGCTTGGGTCGCTCCTGGCAACAGAGAAAGACAAGCTTCTTCCATCACTGGGGCGACCCAAGCCTCCTGCCCACTCCAGCTGGCTCCATGGCTGCTGCCAACTTTGTTCCGCTAATTTGCATATTCCCTCCTGATTGGCTGAGGGGGTCGTGGAAGTATGGTCAATTTACATATTTGTCTATTATTAGTGTAGATTATAATGAAAATTGACACCATAAGTAGAAGGGAGACTGAGGAGAGTGAACATCATGATACTTGCTGGCTGAATGAACCATATTAGGGACAAGGCCCCTCCCAACCAGAAGGTGGGGCCAGAATTTGGCATCACAAAGTTCAGAAATAACCTATCCTTGGAAACACATAAAATACTAAGAATTTACTGACCCAGTGCACAACTCACTTGTAAGTTCAACACAGTACATTCAGATGTGTACTTCTGCTGCTTTCATAGTGGTGCCCTGTGAGACTTGCAACCAGGGGAGCAGAAGGCGGCACCACCTTTGATCATATATATATATATAATTGATTTCAGAGAGGAATAAAGAGGGAGAGAGAAATAGAAACATCAATAATGAGAGAGAATCATTGATCAGGTGCCTCCTGCATGCCCCCTACTTGGGACCAAGCCCACAACCTGGGCATGTGCCCTTGACCAGAATCAAATCCGGGACCCTTTAGTTTACAGGTCAACGCTCTATCCACTGAGCCAAACTGGTTAGGACTCTCTATTTCCACTTAAATAAAACTTGCTTTTGCTTTCAATGAGATTTCACTTAAACTCATTCTTCTTTTGTTTTGTTAATCTTCACCAGGATATATTTTCCATTGATTTTTTTTTTTTTTAAGAAAGAATGTAGGGCAGACACCGCTGCCACCCACACCCCATGGCGTGTGTGCAAGGTGCCTCCTGGCTCCCACCAGATTTCGTCTGGGCGGGCGAGGGACCTTCCGAGGACGAGGGCCACAGATCAGCTTCCCACTCCACTCAACTGGTCAGAACCAGCGTTTCTCACCAGCCTGCAGGTGATGCCGAGGTGCCAGTCCTTGACCGCACTTGGAAGGAGCCTGGTGTGCGGAAGCCTCTCCTTGCGTGAACTGCGCCCCTTTCTGCATTTCACCTCAGTTCAGGATCGGATGGAAGCGGGGCGGGGAGGGGGGCGGAGGTGTGGAGAGGGGCGCTCCTGGAGGCTAAGGAATTGCAGTGCTGAGCGAAGTCAGCCCCACCGCACACCTGCAGGGGCTCGGATGCTTTTGAGTGAATAACACAGAATTTGAACCAAGATGGCAGTGTAAGATACAGACCTGTGCGTGCTGCCTCCCACAACAACATTGAAAATACCAACTTTAAGACAAAACAGCTATCATTCAGAACCATGGGAAAGCAGGCCCAGTGGAAGGTCTACAACTGGAAGGAAAGAAAGAAGCGCATTGAGACTGAGTAGGATATGCAGAGGCGCCAAGAACAGAGGTACGGAGTTGCGCGCCAGGCGGGCTGCAACTGGATGCACAGTTTTTTTCAATCGAAAGGGGTTACAAACTCTCGAATCCACTGAGCTTGTTTGGGGTGGGATTCTGAGGTCCCAGACCCCTATGGGGAGAGGCGGGATGGCCTTGCAGTGTGTCAGAAAGTGAGGGCGGCTTTCTCGTGGAGCTGCTCGCTGGCACTTGGGGACGCGGAGACACGGAGTGGCGAGGAGTCACGGAGACGCCATTGCTGTTTGCTCCGCCCTGGTGACTCCCTGAGACCCCGCCCTACTCAATTTACTTCTCCGCCCAAGCTGTGCCAGAGGCACAAAAGGAACCACCGGCGCTTTTACAGCATAACCCAAAGCAGATTTTCAACTCCTCGCACCCATAAGGGACACACTCAAGAAACAGAATCAGGTTCGGAGGAAGCCGGAACCGGACCCGGCTGGGCCGGCAACATGGAACCGCTGTACCAGCAAATGCACAAACAGGTCCACCAGATCCAGTCTCACATGGGACGCCGGGAGACGGCAGACAAGCAGTCTGTGCACTTAGTAGAAAACGAAATCCAAGCAAGCATACCAGATATTCAGCCAGCGAGAACGCCTGGAGATTTTGTCCAGCAAGGAGCCACCCAAAAAAAGACAGAATATCAAACTTTGTGTTGACTAGTTAAAGTATGATGTCCAGCACCTGAAGACTGCTCTCAGAAACTTCCAACATCGGTGATACGCAAGGGAGCAGCAGGAGAGATAGTGAGAGGAGCTTCTGTCTCGCACCTTCACCCCCAATGTGGGATGTGGTGCCCCCTGCAAGGCTGCGCCGGCCCCTGCGAGGCTGCACCAGCCCCTTTGAGGCTGAGACGGCTCCTGCGAGGCTGAGATGGACCCTGTGAGACTGAGATAGTCCCTGTGAGGCTGCAACGGCCCCTGTGAGGCTGAGACAGCCCTTGTGAGGCTGAGACGGTCCCTGTGAGGCTGAGACGGTCCCTGTGTGGCCGAACACAGGGACACGTCACGGATGGAAATAGCTACATTTTTCATGTGTATGGCCTGGCAACAAAAAGCGTACACCTATGGATGAGGACAGTGGGGGGAGGGGGTAAGGGTAGAGGGTGGGGTGGGAACTGGGTGGAGGGGAGCTATGGGGGGAAAAAAAGGGGAACAACTGTAATAATCTGAACAATAAAGATTTGTTTTAAAAAAAGAAAGAATGAAGGAAGGGAGGAGAGGATAGAGAGAGAGAGAGAGAAAGGGAAACATCGAAGTGAGAGAGACACATTGACTGGTTGCCTCCTGCACGTGCCCCATCTGGGGCTGGGGATTGAACCTGCAACCCACAACAGCAGCTCTTCTACTGTAGTCACAGCTGGTCCTCACAGGCAATTAGCCTGAAGGTCAATTCCTCTCAGTGATACAGACAGCAATCAAGGCTCAACTACAAGACTGGGCACACAGCCCACACAAGGGCATACGTAGAGTGCCCCATTCAGGTAACTGGGGAGGCTGAGCCACTGGGCCCTACAGAACATCTACTACACAAGGCCACTCTACCAATTCCAGGAGACATAGCAGCTCTATCTAATACATGGAAACAAACACAGGGAAGCAGCCAAAATGTGGAGATAAAGAAACATGTCACAAATGAAAGGACAGAAGAAATCTCCAGAAAAACAACAAAATGAAATGGAAGCAAACAAACTACTTGATACAGAGTTCAAAACCATGGTTATAAGTCTGCTCAAGGATCTTAATGAGAGCTTCAAGGGACTTAGAATTTCAAGGATTTCAGTGAGACTTTCAAGGATCTTAGTGAGAATGTCAAGAAAAACAACCAGTCAGAAATTAAGTATACACTAATTGAAATAAAGAATAATTTACAGAGATTCAACAGTAGAATAGAGGATTCTGAGAATAAATCAATGATTTGGAATATTAGGAAGGAAAAAAAAACAACACCCAATCAGAAGAGCAAAAAGAAAAAAGCATCCAAAAGTATGAAGACAGTGTAAGGAGCCTCTGGGACAACTTCAAGCGTACCAACATCCAAATTATAGGGGTGCCAGAAGAAGAGAGAGAGAGCAAGATACTGAAAACCTATTTGAAGAAATAATGACAGAAAACTTCCCCTACCTGGTGAAAGAAATAGACTTACAAATCCAGGAAGCACAGAGAGTCCCAAACACAATGAACCCAAAGTGGCCCACACCAAGACACATCATAATTAAAATGCCAAGGGTTAAAGACAAAGAGAAAATCTTAAAAGCAGCAAGAGAAAAGCAGTTAGTTACCTACAAGGGAGTACCCATACGACTGTCAGCTGATTTCTCAACAGAAACTATGCAGGCCAGAAGGGAGTGGCAAGAAATATTCAAAGTGATAAATAGCAAGAACCTACAACCAAGATTACTTTACCCAGCAAAGCTATCATTCAGCATTGAAGGTCAGATAAAGAGCTTCACAGAGGTTTGATGGCTGAGGAGACCAAGATGGCGGCGTAGGTAAACACCGGAGACCGCTGCCGCAAACAACCATTTCAAAAATACAACTAAAAGACGGAACGGACATCACCCAGAACCACAGGAAGGCTGGCTGAAGAGAGACTCTACAACTAGAAGGAAAGAGAACAGCAAATCGAGGCTCAGAGGCGGCGCAGTGTGGAAAATACAAAGGTACCGAGGTGCGCGCGCAAAGCGGGCTGGTGGCTGAGGGCGCGGTTGTCGTTTTCTGTCGGGAGTGAGTCTCAGACTCTGGGCTCCGGATCCGGGCGAGTCTCTAGGGACCCAGACTCAAACGGGAGAAGCGGGATTATCCGGCATCAGTTGGAACCTGAGGGCAGCTTTCTCTCCGAGGTTTGCAGCGGCTGCCGGGGTTCTGAGAAGCAGAGCCTCTGGGAACGGGACTGAGAGCGGCCATAACTGCTCCCTCCGCCCGCCCTGTTGATCCCGCCCCGCCCAAACCCTGCGCAGAGCCATTTGCCGATCGCCTCAGGCAAGGGCTGGACTAGCGCCTCCCCAGAAGGCAGACGTTTTCCATACAGCTGATTCCTATAGCCAGTCGGCCTGGTGGTCAAATCCCTCTAGTGTTAACTACAACAATTAAGGCTTGGCTAGAACAAGACTGTGCACAGAGACCACAAAGGGGTGCACCAAGAAAGCATAAAAGATGCGGAGACAAAAAAACATGACAGAAATGGAGGATATGGAGCTAAGAATCGCAATTTTGAGGGCTTGCCATAAATTTGTGCAGAGCCTCACGAAAACTAATGAGACCCTCGATGCTACGATAAAGAAATTAGAAAGTAAGCATACACGGACTGAAATAAAGAATATTATACCCAATAGCAGACCAGAGGAGCACAATAATCAAACCAAAGATTCCACAAAAAACACCCAATTGGAAAAGCAAAATGAAAAAAGAATCCGAAAGTGTGAAGATAGTGTAAGGAGCCTCTGGGACAGCTTTAAGCGGTCTAATATCAGAATTATTGGAGTGCCAGAAGATGAGAGACAGCAAGATATTGAAAATCTATTTCAAGAAATAATGGCAGAAAACTTCCCCCATCTGGAGAAAGAAATGGACTTACAGGTCCAAGAAGCGCAGAGAACCCCAAACAAAAGGAATCCAAAGAGGACCACACCAAGACACATCATCATTAAAATGCCAAGAGCAAAAGACAAAGAGAAAATCTTAAAAGCAGCAAGAGAAAGAGGCTCAATTACCTACAAGGGAATACCCATACGACTGTCAGCTGATTTCTCAACAGAAACTTTGCGGGCCAGAAGGGAATGGCAAGAAATATTCAAAGTGCTGAATACCAAGAACCTACAACCAAGATTACTTTATCCAGCAAAGCTATCATTCAGAATTGAAGGTCAGATAAAGAGCTTCACAGATAAGGAAAAGCTAAAGGAGTTCATCACCGCCAAACCAGTATTATATGAAATGCTGAAAGGTATCCTTTAAGAAGAGGAAGAAGAAGAAAAAGGTAAAGATACAAATTATGAACAACAAACATGCATCTATCAACAAATGAATCTAAGAATCAAGTGAATAAATAACCTGATGTACAGAATGAACTGGTGATTATAATAGAATCAGGGACATAGAAAGGGAATAGAATGACTATTCTTGGGGGGAAAAGGGGTGTGGGAGATGCGGGAAGTGACTGGACAAAAATCATGCACCTATGGATGAACACAGTGGGTGGGGAGTGAGGGTGGAGGGTGGGGTGGGAGCTGGAAGGAGGGGAGTTATGGGGGGAAAAAAGAGGAACAAATGTAATAATCTGAACAATAAAGATTTAATTAAAAAAAAAAAAAAAAAAAGAGCTTCACAGAGCCCTGGCTGGTTTGGCTCGTTGGATAGAGTGTCGGCTTGTGGACTGGGGGGTCCCGGGTTCAATTCCAGTCAAGGGCTCGATCCCCAGTGGGGGGCATGCGGGAGGCGGCCGATCGGTGGTTCTCTCTCATCATTGATATTTCTAGCTCTCTCTCCCTCTTCCTTCCTCTCTGAAGTCAATAAAAATATATTTTAAAAAAAGAGCTTCACAGACAAGAAAAAGCTAAAGGAGTACATCACCACCAAAACACTATTACATTAAATGTTGAAGGGTATTCTTTCAGAAGAGAAAGAGGAAGAAGAAAGGATAAAAAATATGAAAAATAAAATGGCAATAAATCAACAACTGAATCTAAAAATCAAAATAAACAAACAAGGAATCTAATGAACAAAATAAACTGATGAATAAAATAGAACCAGAGGCATGGAAACATGGAACACACTGATGAATCTCAGAGGGAAGGGTGGGTGATGGGAAGCGATTAACCAAAGAACTTAAATGCATATATGCATTTACGTATGGACACAGACAACAGGGTGGTGAAGACCTGGGGGAACAGGAACCGGGTGGAGGCGGGTCATGGGGCGGGGGAAGGAAAGACATCTGTAATACTCTCAACAATAAAGATTAAACAAACAGCCGAAACTGGTTTGGCTCAGTGGATAGAGCGTCGGCCTGCGGACTGGAAGGTCCCAGGTTTGATTCCGGTCAAGGGCATGTACCTGGGTTGCGGGCACATCCCCAGTGGGAGATGTGCAGGAGGCAGCTGATCGATGTTTCTCTCTCATCGATGTTTCTAACTATCTCTCTTCCTTCCTCTCTGTAAAAAATCAATAAAATATATTAAAAAAAAAAAGATTAAACAAACAAACACAAAAAATAAAAAATGAAAATAAAAAATAAAAATCAATGGAAAAAATATTCTCCAGTTAGGATTAACAACAAAAAACAACTACCACCACCACAAAAACTAAAATTTTGTTTACAACTATGTAGCCTTTTGTCATTAAAATCTTTTATTGTGACTTTGGTTAAATAAATAATGTAAGTACTGTTCCACAATGACTTATAATTTTATTTGACCAAATATTAAAAAAGAAAATTGATATAGCCCTCGCCAGTTTGACTCAGTGGATAGAATGTCAGCCTTTGGATTGAAGGGTCCCAGGTTCGATTCCGGTTAAGGGCACGTGCCCGGGTTGCGGTCTCAGTCCCCAGTGGGGGGCGTGCAGGAGGCAGCTGATTGTGATTCTCTCTCATCATTGATGTTTCTATCTCTCTCTCCCTCTCCCCTTCCTCTCTGTAATCAATAAAAATATATTTTAAATAATTGAGCCCTAGCTGGTTTGGCTCAGTGGATAGAGCATCGGACTGCAGACTGAGGGGTCCCAAGTTTGATTCTGGTCAAGGGCATGTACCTTGGTTGCAGGCACATCTCCAGTAGGTGGTGTGCAGGAGGCAGCTGATCGATGTTTCTCTCTCATTGATGTTTCTAACTCTCTATCTCTCTCCCTTCCTCTCTGTAAAAAATCAATAAAATAAATTTTAAAAATTGATATATCTGATAAGCTTTCCAAGATTAAAAAATTAAAGCCTTTTCTTTGACTTTTGAGATTTTTAAAAAAATTTGGAGTTTTTCAAAAGGATCCTTAAATCATTTCAAAGATTTGTTCTCTTTTTATAAAAGAAAAACAAATTAAACTTATCAGGCATATTTAATATGTTAAATACATAGGACAATTGTCAAATAAATAATGCCAAAAAAACTTAGTCTTCCTGTCTTTTTTTAAAAAATATATTTTTATTGATTTCAGAGAGGAAGAGAGAGAGGGAGAGAGAGATAGAAACATCAATGATGAGAGAGAATCATTGATGGACTTGCCTCTTGCACATCCTGTACTGGGGATCAAGCCCACAACCTGGGCATGTGCCCTCGACCTGAATCGAACTTGGGACCCTTCAGTCTGCAGGCTGACACTCTATCCACTGAGCCAGACCAGCTAGGGCTCCTCTGTCTCTTAAAATTGTAACTCTCACCATGTCTTTAACATACAAGCACTTAGGAACTAACCAAAACATTGCTGACAGGGACTGAAAAAAATGGCCTTTTAAAAATACAAATTATTGCATACATTCTTTTACAAAGTTGATTTGTAAAAAAGCTATGTTTTCTCTCTTTTTTTTTACAAAACTAAAAATAATGAAGAAAAAAAACTAACTATATATAAAAGTAAAATGTGTGCTTTTGGTAGAGAAAGATATGAAACATGGAGATGTATTTTTGTTGAAGAAAAAAATGTTTCTTCAATAAAGAATATGGGTTTCTTTTTTGGTAAAAAAAGAAAAAGTAATTTTGTCTAAGAGTAAAATAATTATTTCAAAATTAAAAAACACACAACAAATCTAAAAAATATATGTACCTTACAAAAGGTTTGTGTATGTTACAAAAAGTATGCATATTTACAAAAGGTTCATGGAGGAGAGATCTTAAAATTTTTTTATATGATTCAGCTAAGATTAAAATAGATAAATAAGCCAATTACATTATTTATATGTACATATATATGTAAACTGTCACCAAATCTTTTTAAAAAAATATTTTTATTGATTTCAGAGAGGAAGGGAGAGGGAGAGAGAGATAGAAACATCAATGATGAGAGAGACTCATTGATCGGCTGCCTCCTGCATACTCCCTACTGGGGATCGAGCCCATAACTGGGCATATGCTCTTGACTGTAATTGAACCTGGGCCCCTTCAGTCTTCAGGCTGATGCTCTATCCTCTGAGCCAAACCGGCTAGGGCATGTCACCAAGTCTTTTTAAAAAATATATATTTTATTGATTTTTTACAGAGAGGAAGGGAGAGGGATAGAGAGTTAGAAACATCGATGAGAGAGAAACATCGATCAGCCGCCTCCTGCACACCCCCTACTGGTTCCCGCAACCAAGGTACATGCCCTTGACCGGAATCGAACCTGGAACCCTTCAGTCTGCAGGCCGACGCTCCATCCACTGAGCCAAACAGTTAGGGCTGTCAACAAATCTTTAACACTGGCCATTACGTCTTTTGTCATTTACAGACAATTATTATTTGACTCTGTTATGCTTTTATAAAAATGTTCATCTTCAGAGATATTCTTGGAAAAAACTCAATGACTCTAAAATACAAAACTTCAGACTCTGGCCAATGTGGTTCAGTTGGTTGGAGTGTCATCCTGTACACCAAAAGGTGGTGAGTGCGATTCCTGATCAGAGCACATAACCAGGTTGAGGGTTTGATTCCTGGTGAGTGCCGTGGAGCAACCAATTGATGTTTTTTTCTCTCACATCAATGTCTGTCTGTCTCTCTCTCTCTCAAATCAATTTTAACAAAACCACAAAAAATAAAACAACAAAAAAAATTCAGGTACACTTAAAACATTTTAAAAATATTTATTGTTTTTAGAGAGAGAAATAAACATCATTTTGTTGTTCCACTTATTTATGCATTCATTGCTTGATTCTCTGACTGAGAATTGAACCCTCAATCTTGGAGTAAAGGTACAATGCTCTAACCAACCGAACTACCTGGCGAGGGCCAAGTACTCTTTTTTTTTTTTTTTTTAATAATTTTTATTTCTTAAAGTATTACAAAGAGTATTACATATGTCTCCTTTTTTCCCCCCCTTGACATTCCCCCAGCCCCTACCCACCGCCGACCCCCGTGTCTTGTGTCCATTGGTTAATCTTATATGCATGCATATAAGTCCTTCGGTTGATCTCTTAACGCCCCCCAAACCCTCCCCAGGCTTCTCACTGTAGTTTGACAGTCTGTTCAATGTTGCTCTGCCTCTGTATCTACCCCTGTTCATCAGTCTATACTGGTCCCCTTTATCTGTCCCAACCTCACTGGAGTAGTCTCAACCTCACCAGGGCCGTTACAGCCTCACCGGGGCCATCCTGACCTCACCGGGGCAGTTTCAACCTCACCGGGGCTGTCCCTACCTCACCAGGGCCGTTTTAACCTCACCGGGGTCGTCCCAATCTCACTGGGGCAGTTTCAACCTCACCGGGGGCCAAATACTCTTAACTGGTTGATATGTGACCAAATTTAAAGATGTTGACTCTTCTGATATATTGATATGTTTTCCAAATTAAATAGAGCTCTTACAACTAGAATGCTCAACCAACAAAGGGTTTAAAATGTTAAAATTACTAAAAAGCAAAGCAAACAACATCTGTTGTGAATGACTAACCCAAGACTGTATAATCTACACCTTCCTTTTTCCCCCTCACTTTAGTACATACTGTCACACAAAAAATATGAAAGGCCAAGGACTCCAATCGTTATTGCTTCCTTTTTCCTCTTAATTTCTGTCTGAAAAGATAATGTTGCACATCATTTTTAAACCTACTTCACAAGTCAAATGTTACATACATAGCCAAGGATATTTTAATACCTGGTGATGTCAGCCCCAATGAGGGTACCAGGTTTAAAAGAATTTTCTCTCCTTATTGTAATAACTGCCACCGTAACAGCCAACCAAAAGACCCTTTAAATTCCCTTACATGAGTTATATTAGACAACAGAATTACTATTGACCATATATACTAGCTAAGCAAAGTGTGGTTGCTCTATTATTACCTCTTATTGTACTTAGATAAAACACCTCTAGTAAAATAGACATAAAACTAGATAAAATCTAGACACAAGCCAAACGATTAAATACAGTGCCCACTAACACCTCATGGTTCTTTAATATCTTCAACTAACTGTCTTCAAGTACTGTATTGCCTTCTGGTTCAGATCTATTCTTGAAATTGGACTTAACGTTTTGTTATTATAAAAATTTTTGCTGTTATAAATCTTTGATTTGCATAGCTTGATGTTATAAAGGCACACTCTGATAACGGTTGCTTAACATTTTGAGATGATCACTAAGGCCTATGACATTTCATATAAAAACAAAACAAACCTTAAAGAACTACAGATATTTGCTCTTAAGAAGACATGATGGTGAGGCCTTCTTCTGTTCTAGTGTTCCTGTTGCTCAAATGTGGCTGAGGCTCCTAAGAAAAACAAACAACTTTCCCTTCCACATGAGACATGACATACAAAGAATGAGCCTTTCTGGTAATTGCAGACAGCTAAAGGCATGACATACCCCAAAATGAGCCACTTGACAATGGAGAACAAAACATGCTTTTAATAACTGATCAATGCTTCTTTCTGGTGATTGATCAGTGATGCTTTCAAGAAAAGATCTTGATCAGAAGGGGAAAATGGCTGGGCCAGTGTTGCTCAATGGTGAGCGCTGACTGATGAACCAGGAAGGTCATGGTTCGATTCTCAGTTGGGGTGCATGCCTGGGTTATGGGCTCGATCCCCAGTGTGGGGCATGCAGGAGGTAACCAATCGGTGATTCTCTTATCATTGATGATTCTCTCTCTCTCTCTCTCTCTCTCTCTCTCTCTCTCTCTCTCCCTTCCTCACTAAAATAAATAAAAATATATTTTTTAAAAAAAAGGGAAAATGGAGCCAGAGTTGCCATGCCAGAGAAACTGTCATCACATCTTATGCCTCAAGTCTTAGAAATGTTAAAACAGGATAAAATAACCTTTAAACTGGGCCTAAGCAACCTTGTGCTTTGCCGGAAGGAAGGGGGTGGAGGAGGAAGAAAAGGGTAAAGGGGGCATAAGTGGTTATAAAAGGAGACATAACTTGGGGTGGTGAACACACAATACAAATGATGTGTTGTAGAATTGTATACCTGAAACCTAAATAATTGTATTAACTAATGTCAACCCAATAAATTCAATAAAAAAAGAACTGCTTGCAAAAATAAGAAGCAGCTATATTGGCTATCTACTACAACATTAAAAACATTGTTTAGAATTAACATCACCATGTCATGGTATCTGCACCAATAGAAATGCCTTCCTTCTACTGATGTAATTGTTCTCTTTCCCTTTCTCATAAATACCCATTGCCTTTGTCTCCTAATTGGGACATTACTTGGGCTTCTGCCTGAATTAATAATTTCCATTAAGTGTTTGTTGCTTCTCACTTTGAAAGGAATTTTATTTTTAGGTTAACAGTGGGTTACTGTATAATCTAGGTATGGGGAAACCTAACAATGAAACAGTGACTCAAAATCCAAAAGCAAAAAAAGACTGATAAATTCCACTATGTAGTGGTGAAAAGAAAACAGAAAAAACTTGCATATGAACAAAAACCACCAAAAGCGAAGTAAAAAAGAGACAAATGCCTGAGAAAAGATATGAAATTTATATTACGGATAACAAAATAATCTTTATAATTCGTAAGAAGTTTTTTAAAATAGAGAAATATCCTAAAAGGGTTAAACATACAGTTACTATCTGATCATAGGTATACATACAAAAGAAGTGAAACTAGGGATTCAGATACTATACACAAATATTTATAACTAGAGGCCCGGTGCACAAAATTTGTGCACTGGGGGGGGGTTGTCCCTTAGCCCAGCCTGCACCCTCTCCAATCTGGGACATCTCTCACAATCCAGGACTGCTGGCTCCCAATCGCTCGCCTGACTGCCAGCCTGATCACCCCCTAACCACTCCCCTGCCAGCCTGATCACTGCCTAACTACTCCCCTGCTGGCCCGATCGCCCCCAACAGCCCTCCCCTGTAGGCCTGGTCACCCCCAACTGCCCTCCCCTGCTGGCCTGGTCCCTCCCAACTGCCCTCCCCTGCTGGCCTGATAGCCCACAACTGTCCTCCCCTGCAGGCCATCTTGTGGCCACATGGGGGTGGCCATCGTGTGTGTTGGAGTGATGGTCAATTTGCATATCACCTCTTTACTATATAGGATAACATTATTCACAATAGCCAAAGGGTGGAAAGAACCCAAGTGTGCATCAATAGATGAATGGATAAACAAAATGTGATATATCATATAATTCAGCCTTAAAAAGAAATGAAACTGTGATAACTACTATAACCTGAATGAACCTTGAACACATTATGCTAATTGCCCTGGCCAGGTGGCTCAGTTGGTTGGAGCATTGTCCTGTACACCAGAAGGTTGAAGGTTCAATTAAATTCTGGGTCAGGGCAAATACTTAGGTTGTGGGTTCAATCCCTGGTCCTGGCACGCACAGGAGGTGACTGATGACTATGTCTCTCACATTGATGTTTCTCTCTCTCTCTCTCTCTCTCTCTCTCTCCCTCTCTCCCTCTCCCCCATTCTAAAATTAATTTTAAAGCCTATATTCTTAGGTGAGGAATAGAAACAAATAAAAAACACATTATGATAAGTGAAATAAGCAAGATGCAAAAGGCTACATATTCTATGATTCCACTTATATAAGGTACCTAGGATAGACAAACAGAGACAGAAAGTAGAACAAGGATTACCAGGGGCTAGGAGGAGAGGAAAATGGAGAGTTATTGTTTAATGGGTACAGTTTATGTTTGGGATGATGAATAAGTTCTGAAAATGGATAGTGGAGATGGCTGCACAACACTGTGAGTGTAATTAATGCCAGTGAATTGTATAGTTAAAACTGGTAAAACTGGTAAATTTTATGTAATGTTCATCACAATTTAAAAAATATATTTTTTATCCCAGAACTACAGCTTAGAAAATATACCAACCAAATATTCTGTAAAAGACAATAGTTATTATGGAATAAATAGCAATGGGATTACTAGCAATAAAATATAGAATTTCAGTGGAGTAATATTATACACACTGAATTTATACATATTCAATGATATGGTTCAAAAACACATACAGAGTGGGAGGCAGAATAATGATCCCCTAAAGATCTCCATGTTTTAATCCCTAGAACCTGTGAATATTTTATGTTACATAGAAAAGGAGTTATCACAGTTTCATTTCTTTTTAATTTATGGAGATGAAATTATGGTTGCTACTCAGCTGATGCTCCAACCATGGAGCCATACTAGTCAGGGCCAGATGACTGATTTATATCATTATTGTTAGTGAAGAATAATGCATACTATATATTTATGAAATGTTATAAGAACAATAATAGTATGAAACGAAATTTTAGGGGAGATCTTGGATTATCTGGGTGTGCCCAATAATTACATGCGTCCTTATAAGTGAAAGAAAGAGGCAGGAGAGTCAGAGTAAGAGACAGAGAGAGATCTGAAGATGCTACGTTGCCAGCTTTGAAGATGGAAGGGGGTTAAAGAATGCAGGCAACTTCTAGAACAGTGGTTCTCAACCTTCTGGCCCTTTAAATACAGTTCCTCATGTTGTGACCCAACCATAAAATTATTTTCGTTGCTACTTCATACCTGTAATGTTGCTACTGTTATGAATCGTAATATAAATATCTGATATGCGGGATGGTCTTAGGCGACCCCTGTGAAAGGGTCGTTCGACCGCCAAAGGGGTCGTGACCTACAGGTTGAGAACCGCTGCTCTAGAAGTTGGAAAGGGCAAGAAAACGAATTCTCCCTTAAAGCCTCCAGAAAGAAATGCAGCCCTGCAGACACCTTGATTTTATGCATTTTGGACTTCTAATCTCCAGAACTATAAAATAATAAATTTGTGTTTCAAGCCCCCAGTTTGTAGTCATTTGTTACAGAAGTCACAGAAAACTCATAGAGAAAGAAAAAAAACTGAGTAATTCATTCATATATCACACCTGTTCAATCTTATCCTTAGAGTCTACCCTCCCAAGGAAATGTAGGCTAGAGCCAAAGTAATAAACTTCCTGGAAACAAATGAAATTGAACACACAACAACTCAAAATCTCTGGGACACAGTAAAAACAATCCTGAAAGGGAATTTCATAGCACTACAGGTCTACCTTAAAAAATAAGAAAAAGTAATAATAAACCATTTAACCCTACAACTTAAAGAATTAGAAAGAGAACAACAAGAAAAGCCCAGAGTAAGTAGAAGGAAGGAAATATTAAAATTAGAGCAGAAATAATTGATATAGAAACTAAAAAAAAAAAAAAAAATCAATGAATCAAAGAGCTGGTTCTTTAAAAAGATAAACAAGATTGATGAACTACTAGCCAGACTCATCAAGAAACAAAGAGAGAGGAACCAAATAAATAAATCAGAAATGAAAGTAATGAAGCAACAATTGACATCACAGAAATACAAAGGATTGTAAGCATATACTATGAACAACTACATGCCAACAAGCTGGACAATGTGGATGAAATGGACAAATTCTTATAAAAGTACAGTCTTCCAAAACTGAATCAGGAAGAATCAGAAAACCTGACTAGGCCAATAACAACTGATGAAATAGAGGCAGTAATAAAAAAACTCTCAGCAAACAAAAGCTCTGGTCCAGACGGCTTCACCGGGGAGTTTTACCAAACATTTAAAGAAGGACTAATACCTATTCTACGTAAACTATTCCAAAGAATTCAATAAGAAGGAACACTTCCAAGCTCTTTTTATGAAGCCAGCATTATCCTAATTCCAAAACCAAATAAAGACACTACAAAGAAAGAAAATTACAGGCCAATATCCCTGATGAACATAGATGCTAAAGTCCTCAACAAAATATTAGTGAATCAGATCCAGCAATATATTACAAAGATCAGACACAAGGATCAAGTGAGATTTATTCCAGGGATGCAAGTCTGGTACAATATTTGCAAATCAATAAATGTCATGCATAACATAAACAAATTGAAAGATGAAAACCACATGATCATATCAACAGATGTCAAAAAAGCATTTGTACAAAATCCAGCACCCTTTCTTGATAAAAGCTCTCACTGAAGTGGGAACAGAGGGATCATACCTCAACATAAAAGCCACATATGACAAACCTACAGTCAACATCATACTCAATGGGCAAAAACTAAAACCATTTTTCCCAAGAACAGGAACAAGGCAGGTCTGCTTTCATCACTCTTATTCAACACCAGAGGCCCAATGCATGAATTTTGTACAAGAATAGGCCTTTCTGTCCCTGGCTGCCAGCACCGGCTTCCCTCTGGTCCCTGGGACCCGGGCTTCCCTCTGGCACCCTGGACCCAGGCTTCCCTCCGGCCACTGGCAGGCACCCGGGACCCGGGCTTCCCTTGCAGCCCTGGCTTCGTCCGGAAGGATGTCTGACCTAATTAGCATATTACGCTTTTATTATTGTAGACTAGAGGCTATAATAATAATACAGACTAGGGGGGGGGAATGTCCCTCAGCCCGGCCTGCACCCTCTCTAATCTGGGACCACTCAGGGGATGTCCAATTGCTGGTGTGCTGGCAGTTGGACATCCCTCTCGCAATCCGGGACCCCTGGCTCCTAACCGCTCACCTGCCGGCCTGATCCCCCTAATTGCTCTCGCCTGCTGGCCTGATCGCCCCTAACTGGCTCTGCCTCAGCCCCGCCACCGTGGCTTTGTCCAGAAGGTCATCGGAAGATGTTCAGTCTAATTAGCATATTACCCTTTTATTAGTATAGATAATACTGAAAATCCTAGCCACAGTGGGCAGACAAGAAGAAATAAAAGGCATCCAAATTAGAAAGGAGGAAGTAAAACTCTCCTTTTTCACAGACGATATGGTATTGTACACAGAAAACCCTAAAGACTCCACTGAAAAACTACTAGATTTAATAAATGAATTCGGCAATGTAGCAGGATACAAAATTAGCACCCAGAAATCAATGGCTTTTTTATACACCAATAATGAACTCTAAGAAAGAGAAAGTAAACAAACAATTCCATTTACCATTGCAACAAAAAAATTAAGATACTTAGGAATGAACTTAACCAAAGAGGTAAAATACTTGTAATGAGAAAACTACAGGATGTTGAAAAAGAGATAGAGGAAGATATAAACAAGTGGAAAAATATACCGTGTTCATGGATTGGTAGAATCAGTATCATTAAAATGTTCATACTAACCAAAGCAATCTACAGATGTCATCACAAGATGGCCACCCTCACGTTGTCACAAGATGGCTGCCACAAGATGGCCGGCAGGGGAGTGCAGTTGTGGGTGATCAGGCTGGCAGGGTAGGGCAGTTGGGGGCAAATAGGCCGGCAGGGGAGGGCAGTTGTGGGTAATCAGGCCGGCAGGGGAGGGCAGTTGGGGGCAACCAGGTCTGCAGGGGAGGGCAGTTGGGGGCAATCAGGCTGGCAGGGAAGCGGTTAGGGGGAGATCAGGCTGGCAGGGGAGTGGTTAGGGATAATCAGAAAGGCAGGCAGGTGAGCGGTTAGAAGCCAGCAGTCCCAGATTGTGAGAGGGCTTTCCCCCAAAGGGTCCCAGATTGGAGAGGGTGCAGGCTGGGCTGAGGGCTCTCCCCTCAGCCCGGCCTTTAGTTAATATTTACTAACATTTATTAAGTCGTCACGATTGCCTGGCGTGGTTCTGGGAATTTTCACATTATTTTTAATGTACACAAATGCCACAATAACTACATGAGACACTATTTTTATCCCAATTTGCAGAGGAGAAAACTGAAGCACAGAGAATGTAAATAATTTACCTAAATTCTCAAATCTAGTAAGTGGCAGAGTCAGGATTTAAACTAGGGCAGTCTGACTCCAGAATCTGTCCTTAGCCACTACACATCCTTACCTCTCAAAAGTTAATAGTAGAACTGCTGAATGAGGTAAAGTGAGAAGCTGTTTTAAGAAAATAAGTATAGCCCTGTCTGGTGTGGCTCAGTTGGGTAGCCTGTGCACCGAAAGGTTGCTGGTTCTATTCCCAGTCAGGGAACATGCCCGGGTTACGGACTTGTTCCACTATAGGGGGTGTGCAGGAGGCAGCCAATTGATGCTTCTCATTGACGTTTCTCTCTTCTCCTCCCTTCCTCTCTCTTTAAAATCAATTAAAAAATATTTAAAGAAATAAAATAAGTATTTGTTAAGGGATAAAGAGACTTGCAAGAGAAAGGATCCAAAGTACAGGTTAAAAGGCTGCCACTGTGAAAATGAGGACACATCCCATTTTGAAATGGGATGAAAATATGAGAAAAGGAACAGAGAGGAATTAATGGGGGTAAGGACAAGGTTCCCTTGGGAGCTGATGCTGACAAGGTCTTTTTTCTTCATGACTCTGGTTTTATTTTCCTCAGTTTTTGGTAGGGCTTTGAGGGGAATTTCCTGACAAGATCTCAAGTTACTATTTGATAACTCATCCACTGGGCTGTTATTTCCAACTAGAGGCCTGGTGCACGAATTTGTACACGAGTGGGGTCCCTCGGCCTGACCGCCAATAGGGGCTGTCTTGCCCAGTCCCAATAGGGGCCAGCTGGCCAGGGGGAGGGACTGTGGGAAAATTGGCCAGCCATGGGAGTTTGGCTGTGGAAGTGCACTGACCACCAGGGGGCAGTTCCTGCATTGAGCATCTGCCCCCTGGTGGTCAGTTCGCATCATAGCTACCAGCTGGTCATCACAGTCGCTTAGGCTTTTATATATAGACTAGAGGCCCGGTGCACAAAAATTTGTGCACTCGGGGCCGGGGGGGGGGGTCGCCCAGCCTGGCCTGTGCCCTCTCGAAGTCTGGGACCCCTGGGGAGATAACGACCTGCTGGCTTAGGCCTGCTCCCGGGTGGCAGAGGGCAGGCCCAAGCCCTAGGTGCAGCCCCTGGTCAGGCTCAGAGCAGGGACGATTGGGGAGTTGGGGCACCGCCCCATCATGCACAGAGCAGGGCAGATGGGGAGGTTGCAATGCCACCCTCAGTCACGCTCAGGGTAGGGCCAATTGGGGGGTTGGGGCACCGCCCCCTGTCACACTCAAGGCAGGGTCGATGGGGAGGTTGCGGCGCCACCCCCTGTCATGCACAGAGCAGGGCCCATCAGGGGGTTGGGGTGCTGTCCCCTGTCACGCACAGAGCAGGGCCCATCAGGGGTGTTGGGGCGCTGCCCCCTGTCACTCACAGAGCAGGGCCAATCAGGGGGTTGAGGAGCTCCCCGCTGTCACTCACAGAGTAGGGCCGATAGGGGAGTTGGGGCACCGCCCGCTGTCACACACAGAGCAGGGCGGATCAGGGGGTTGGGGCGCTGCATCCTGTCACACTCAGGGCAGGGACAATGGGGAGGTTATGGCTCTACCCTGTCACACACAGAGCAAGGCCCGTGGAGGGGGGTTGGGGCACCACCCTCTATCACCCACAGAGCAGGGCCGATCAGGGGGTTGGGGCGCCGCCACTGTCACACTCGGGGCAGGGCCGATGGAGAGGTTATGGCTCTACCCTGTCACACACAGAGCAGGGCCCATGGGGGCGGGGGGGGGGGGGTTGGTGCGCTGCACCCTGTCAAACACAGAGCTGCAGGGCAATCAGGGGATTGGGGAGCTCCCCCCTATCAGGCACAGAGCAGGGCAGATAGGGAGGTTGTGGCCCCGCCCCCTGTCACACACAGAGCCACAGGGTGATCAGGGGTTTTGGGCGCTGCCCCCTGTCACGCTGATCCTGGTACCGGGAGGCATATTACCCTTTTACTATATAGGATAGAGGCCTGGTGCACGGGTGGGAGCCGGCTGGTTTGCCCTGAAGGGTCTCCTGGATCAGGGTGGGGGTCCCCACTGGGGTGCCTGGCCAGTCTGGGTGAGGGGCTGAGGGCTGTTTTCCGGAAGCGAGTGACTGAAGCTTCCAACCGCTCCTTGTTTCCTTTTTGGTTTTTTTTTATTCTGGGCCAGCTTTAGCTCTGAGGCCTCGCTGCTGAAAACATCGATACAATGTTGCTAAAGCCTGGCTGACTGAAAGCCGGTTTCTGGGCTTTTGTTTATTTTCTTATTTGCAACATAGTAGATAGTTGCTTAGAGTTGCAACTGAGAGGCCGGAAAGTGAGGCGGGGAATGTTGGAGTCTGTAGTCACTGAAGCAAGCAAGCCTCATGTTTGCTTCCAGCTGCCTGGCTGCCGGCCGCCATCTTGGCTGACAGTTAATTTGCATATACTCACTGATTAGCCAATGAAAAGGGTAGCGGTCGTACGCCAATTACCATGTTTCTCTTTTATTAGTGTAGACTAGAGGCCCGGTGCACAAAAATTTGTGCACTCGGGGAGAAGGGGGGGTCCCTCAGCCCGGCCTGTGCCCTCTCGCAGTCTGGGACCCCTCGGGAGATAACGACCTACTGGCTTAGGCCTGCTCCTGGGTGGCAGAGGGCAGGCCCAATCCCTAGGTGCAGCCCCTGGTCGGGCTCAGAGCAGGACTGATTGGGGAGTTGGGGCACCGCCCTCTGTCACACTCAAGGCAGGGTCGATGGGGAGGTTGTGGCACCACCCCCTGTCATGCACAGAGCAGGGCCAATCAGGAGGTTGGGGCACTGCCCCCTGTCACTCACAGAGCAGGGGCCCATCAGGGGGGTTGGGGCTCCATACCCTGCAGGGCCAATCAGGGGGTTGGGGCGCTGCCCCCTGTCACGCACAGAGCAGGGCCCATTAGGGGGTTGGGGAGCTCTCCCCTGTCACTCACAGAGTAGGGCTGATAGGGGAGTTAGGGCACCGCCCCCTGTCACACACAGAGCAGGGTGGATCAGGGGGTTGGGGCGCCGCCACTGTCACACTCAGGGCAGGGCCGATGGGGAGGTTATGGCTCTACCCCATCACACACAGAGCAGGGCCCGTGTAGGGGGGTGGGTTGGGGCGCCACCCTCTATCACCCACAGAGCAGGGCTGATCAGGGGGTTGTGGCGCCGCCACTCTCACACTCAGGGCAGGGTCGATGGGGAGGTTATGGCTCTACCCTGTCACACACAGAGCAGGGCCTGTGGGGGGGGGGGGGGGTTGGGACGCCGCATCCTGTCACACACAGAGCCGCAGGGCGATCAGGGGGTTTGGGCGCTGCCCCCTGTCACGCTGATCCGGTGCCAGGAGGCCTCGCGGCTCCGCTGATCCCGGTGCTGGGAGGCATATTACCCTTTTACTATATAGGATAGAGGCCTGGGGGCCAGCTGGTTTGCCCTGAAGGGTGTCCTGGATCAGGGTAGGCGTCCCCACTGGGGTGCCTGGCCAGTCTGGGTGAGGGGCTGAGGGCTGCTTTCAGGCTGGCAATTGACTGAAGCTCCCAACCACTCCTTTTTTTCTTTTTTTATTCTGGGCCAGCTTTAGCTGTGGCTCTAGCTCTGAGGCTTCCGCTGCTATAATCGAAACAATGTATAACTCTAGCTCTGAGATCCCGGCTGGCTGAAAGCTGCTTTCTGGGATTTTGTTTAGCTTCTATATTTGTTACAAAGTTTCTTAGAGTTGCAGCTCAGAAGCCGGCAAGTCAGGCGGGGAACTTTGCAGTCTGCAGTCACTGGAGCAAGCAAGCCTCATGTTCGCTTCCAGCTGCCTGGCTGCTGGCCGCCATCTTGGCTGACAGTTAATTTGCATAAGGATATGCTGATTAGCCAATGGGAAGGGTAGCAGTCGTATGCTAATTACCATGTTTCTCTTTTATTAGTGTAGACTAGAGGCCCGGCACACAAATTCATGCACAGGTGAAGTTCAGCCGGCCCGTCCTGATGGGGGCCCATCAGGCCAGGCCAGTGGGGCAGGAGAGGCTGTGGGCAGTTGGTTGGCCGGCCCCACCCCTGATCGGGGTGTTGGGGGCTGATCGGGGGTGGGGCTGGATGGGGGAGGGGCTGCAGGCGGTTGGCCGGTCGGCCACACCCTCGATTGGGTTGTTGGGGGCCTACTGGGGGCCAGATCAGGCTGGTTGGCTGCCGCAGTGCGTGTCATAGCCACCAGTTGTTCTGGTGGTTCCACTGTTCCGTTCGCTGGGCTTTTATATATATAGATGACCTCCCCCACTGGATTAACCCTTGCTCACCTGGGCACCTTGGTCCTGTTATATCATTTGCAATCATCCAGGGTTCTTTCCCTCGCTCCAATAAGGAGATGATATCAGGCTTAGAAATGGAAAGTCCTGTTTATAGGAAGAGAAATGGGGAATGATCATGCTGTTCCAAAATTCAAACCTAGTCTCTTGGTCACCAAGAAAGAGAGGCAATTACATAAAGGAAGGTGTGAAGGTTGTCCAAAGGATGGGAAGATGGAGGTGCCAATGAAACTATCCAATTCCATTTCCACAAAGCACAAAATTCCTTTGGGAACAGAGAGCAGAAATTCAGCTGGAAACTTGTAAGTGTCCCTAGATATTCACCCCGAAGAAACTAGAAATTCCAGAAGGCTAGTTGAAGTATTTGGAATTGATAATTATGGTGCTTATTCTCTGTCTCTCCTCCAATCTATTCTTTGCTGTTTCTGACCCTGCTCTGTGTCCTGGACAGCTTACGTGTAAAGGACTGCATTATAGTGGCCCTATAATTTTTCACTGGTTTTGGCAGATGGAAAGCATCAGTAGGAGATCAGCAGGCAGGAGGAGACAGACTTCAGGGTATTTCTTATCCCTCTCCCTCCCTTCTTTGACCCAAGAGTTGTGGAAGTAGTTTTAGTTGCTGCTAGCCAGGCCCTTCTCCATGATTTTACCTCTCACAATCTTCCAGTGGCAGTGTTTCCTCCCTTTACCTCTTCTGGCCAGGAGTAGTAACAGCCTCCCACTGTTGCAATTCCTGGGAGCCTTGTTTCTGTTTGCCTGTGTAGTTATTACACAACTAGAGGCCCAGTGCATGAAATTTGTGCACTTGGGGGGGTGGTGCCCTCTTGCAGTCCAGGAGCCCTTGGGGGATGTCCTACCGATGGCTTAGGCCTAAGCTGTCAGTAGGACATCCTTAGCGCTGCTGCAGAGGTGGGAGAGGCTCCCGCCACCGCCGCTGTGCTCGCCAGCCTTGAGCTCGGCTTCTGGCTGAGCAGTGCTCCTCCTGTGGGAATGGGCCAAAACTGGCTCTCCAACACCCTCCGAGGGGTCCTGGATTGCAAGAGGGTGAAGGCCAGGCTGAGGGACCCCACCAATGCACGATCGGGGCCAGGGAGAGACGCAAGAGGTTGGCCAGCTGGGGAGGGACCGTGGGAGGGCTTCAGGGCATGTCCGGCCCATCTCACTCAGTCCTGATTGGTCGGACCCCAGCAGCAAGCTAATCTACTGGTCAGAACATCTGCCCCCTGGTGGTCAGTGTACGCCATAGAGACTGGTCGACCAGTCGACTGTCTATCCCCTGGTGGTCAGTGCACGTCAAAGTGAGCAGTTGAGTGGCCTTAGCATATCATTAGCATATTACACTTTGATTGGTTGAACAGCCTATCAGTCGACCAGACACTTAGCATATTAAGCTTTTATTATATAGGACTAAAGGCCCGGTGCACAAAATTCGTGCACGGGGTGGGGGGTGGGGTTCCCTCAGCCCAGCCTGCACTCTCCCCAATCCGGGACCCCTCGGGGGACATCCGTCTCGCATTCCGGGACCACTGGCTCCTAACTGCTCACCTGCCTGCCAGCCTGATTGCCCCTACTGCCTACCCTGCTGGCCTAGTCACCCCCAACTGCTCCCCTTGCTGGCCTTGTCACCCATAACTGCCCCTCCCCCACTGGCCTGGTCGCCCCCAACTGCCCCCCCTGCCGGCCTGGTCACCCCACGCAGGCTGCTGCTCTGTCGTTTGTTTGCCCCTCACTAAACCCCCTGCCGGCCTGGTAGCCCCACGCAGCCTGCTGCTCGGTTGTTTGGTCGCCTCTCACTAGCCTCCCTGTCGGCCTGGTTGTCCCACGCAGCCCATTCGGTGGCGATGGTCGCTTAGGCTTTTATATATATAGATATCCTTACCTAGTGAGACCAAGTTACCAAAGTTCTCCAAAGTCACATCCCTGTACAAGTCCCTCTGGGCAGGTTCCAGATACTTCCATTCTTCCTGAGAGAACTCTATTTCCACATCCCTGAATGTCACCAATCCCTGAAACATGCATTACTAGTAAATGAAAGGACTTCTTAATTTTTTCATTTATTACAAACATTTTCAAAATTACACAAAAGTATAGAGAATAGTATAATGACCCCATAAATCCATCCCTCTGTTTGAACAATTAACAAGAGTTTGCAAATCTTGTTTCATCTTTTCCCTTTCATTTTCTACCCCTGGTGTATTTTGAGGCAAATTCCACATACCCAACATCATAGTATTTCACCCACAAAAACTTTAGTATCTAACAGAGTAGGTTTTTAAAAAAGCATAACCAGAATAACATTATCATACTTAGTAACATCTACACTAATAAAAGGCAAAGATGCTAATTGACCATACCTCCACTACACCCATCAGCCAATCAGAAGAATATGCAAATTAACCAACAAAGATGGTCGTTAATTTGCATACTGCAGGCAGGGCGGGACAGCACCATCCACTGCCTGCCCTGCTGCCATCCGTGCCTCTCATGTGTGACGCGGGGCGGCCAGGCAGGACAGCAGTGGAGACAGGAGGAAGCCAGGCAGCGGAGACGGGAGGGAGCAAGGTGGCGGAGAAGGGAGCTTCTCCACTGCTTCGCTCCGGCCTCAGGAAGCCCTATTCTTGCAGGAATAGGCCTTAGGAAGCCCTATTTTTGCAGGAATCTTCCTGCAAAGGGCCTCTAGTTAATAATAATTTTCTTTGATCTTCAGGCCCATGTTCTATCCACTGACCGAAACCAGTTAGGGCAACAATAATTTTCTAATAACCAGATCAAGTTTCAAATTGCCCCAACTTTCTCAAAAGTAATTTACTGTTGGTTTACTCAAATCAGGATTCAAACAGGATCCAAAAATTGTGTTTAGTTATAGGTTTCCTAAAGTTTCTCAAATCTCTAACAGGCCCCAAAGGCCTTTATAATCTTTAGTAGAGGCCCAGTGCACAAAAATTTGTGCACTGGGGGGGGGGTCCCCCAGCCCGGCCTGTGCCCTCTCACAGTCTGGGACCCCTCGGGAGATAACGACCTGCTGGCTTAGGCCTGCCGGGTGGCAGAGGGCAGGCCCAATCCCTAGGTGCAGCCCCTGGTCAGGCTCAGAGCAGGGCCGATTGGGGAGTTGGGGCGCCGCCCCGTCATGCACAGAGCAGGGCGGATCGGGAGGTTGCATGCCACCCTCAGTCATGCTCAGGATAGACTGATTGGGGGGTTGGGGCACCGCCCCCTGTTACACTCAAGGCAGGGTCAATGGGGAGGTTGCGGCGCCACCCCCGTCATGCACAGAGCAGGGCCAATCAGGGAGTTGGGGCGCTGCCCCCTGTCACTCACAGAGCAGGGCCAATCAGGGGGTTGGGGCGCTGCCCCCTGTCACTCACAGAGCAGGGCCAATCAGGGGGTTGGGGCGCTGCCCCCTGTCACTAACAGAGCAGGGTCCATCAGGGGGGTTGGGGCGCTGCCGCCTGTCACTCACAGAGCAGGGCCAATCAGGGGGTTGGGGCGCTGCCCCCTGTCACTCACAGAGCAGGACCAATCAGGGGGTTGGGGCGCCGCCCCCTGTCACTAACAGAACAGGGTCCATCAGGGGGGTTGGGGCGCTGCCCCCTGTCACTCACAGAGCAGGGCCCATCAGGGGGTTGAGGAGCTCCCCGCTGTCACTCACAGAGTAGGGCTGATAGGGGAGCTGGGACACCGCCCCCTGCCACACACAGAGCAGGGCGGATCAGGGGGTTGGGGCGCCGCACCCTGTCACACTCAGGGCAGGGCCAATGGGGAGGTTATGGCTCTACCCTGTCACACACAGAGCAAGGCCCGAGAAGGGGGATTAGGGCGCCACCCTCTATTACCCACAGAACAGGGCCGATCAGGGGTTTGGGGCGCCACCACTGTCACACTCAGGGCAGGGCCGATGGAGAGGTTATGGTTCTACCCTGTCACACCCAGAGCAGGGCCCATGGGGGCGGAGGGTTGGGGCGCTGCACCCTGTCACACACAGAGCCGCAGGGCAATCAGGGGATTGGGGAGCTCCCCCCCTATCAGGCACAGAGCAGGGCTGATCAGGAGGTTTGGGCGCTGCCCTCTGTCATGCTGATCCCAGTGCCGGGAGCCTTGCTGCTCCGCTGATCCCGGTGCCGGGAGGCCTCACTGCTCCGCTGATCCCGGTGCTGGGAGGCATATTACCCTTTTACTATATAGGATAGAGGCCTGGTGCATGGGTGGGGGCTGGCTGGTTTGCCCTGAAGGGTGTCCTGGATCAGGGTGGGGGTCCCCACTGGGGTGCCTGGCCAGGCTGGCTGAGGGGTTGAGGGCTGTTTTCCCGCTGGCAGTTGACTAAAAGCTCCCAACCGCTCCTTGTTTTCTTTTTTTTTTTTTTATTCTGGGCCAGCTTTAGCTCTGAGGCCTCGCTGCTGAAAACATGGATACAATGTTGCGGTCCAGGGCTGACTGAAAGCCAGTTTTGTTTAGCTTCTTATTTGCAACATTGTAATAGTTGCTTAGAGTTGCAGTTGAGAGGCCGGCAAGTGAGGTGGGGAACGTTGGAGTCTGCAGTTCCTGGAGGGAGCAAGTCTCCCTGCTCGCTGCAGTGCATGGCTGCCGGCCGCCATCTTGGCTGACAGTTAATTTGCATAAGGATACACTGATTAGCCAATGGGAAGGGTAGCGGCCGTACGCCAATTACCATGTTTCTCTTTTATTAGTGTAGATTGCTTTATTTATTTATTTATTGTTAATCCTCACCTGAGGATATTTTTCCATTGATTTTTTAGAAGAGTGGAAGGCAGGGGGAGAGACAGAGAGAAACACATCGATTGGTTGCCTCCCACGAGCCCCAAAGAGTGCCGGGGATCCTGGGATTGAGCCTACAACCGAGGTACATGCCCTTGACCAGAATCAAACCTGGGACTCTTCAGCCTGCAGACCGATGCTCTACCCATTGAGCCAAACGAGCCAGGTCACTATCTATCTATCTATTTATTTTTTAATATATTTTATTGATTTTTACAGAGAGGAAGGGAGAGGGATAGAGAGTTAGAAACATCGATGAGAGAGACATCGATCAGCTGCCTCCTGCACATCTCCCACCAGGAATGTGCCTGCAACCAAGGTACATGCCCTTCACCAGAATCGAACTTGGGACCCTTCAGTCCACAGGCCGATGCTCTATCCACTGAGCCAAACCGGTTTCGGCTCATTATCTATTTATTAAAGAAACATCTGAATCAGTAGAATTTCCCATACTTTAGATTTAACCAACTGCACCTTCATGATGTAGTTTAACATGTTCTACTTCCATACTTTCTGTGAAATGTTGTTAGATCTGGAGGCCTAATTGACATATTTTTTGAGGGGGCATGAATATGTTAGAGGTGGTACTGTGTACTTTCTGTATGTCCTAATAGGAGGCACATTATGACTAGTTGTCCCAATTTTAGTAAGGTTAAAATTGATGAGTAGGTTCAGGTTTTAACAATCTGATCCATCCAGGAAAATGTCTTTAAGATAAAAAGGGTGTTGCAGGAAGGAGGTGATCAAGCAAGCAAGCTAAGGCTGAATGCCTATGCCATGAAGGAAGTACAAGAAGCAAATTTATATGACTAAAGGCTTACATGCTTTTGAATATTCTGGTGGCTACAGATAAGAAAGATCTCCTTCATATAGCCAGACTCTCTTCTATTGTCCACAAGGTCAATGAATGAGCAAAATCTAGCTAAATGAGGTCTTATAAATAAACAAAATAACATATACAAAACACACAGCAAACATGGGCCTAGCAAATAATAATGTCTTTAAAAATGCATTAGCCAAAACCGGTTTGGCTCAGTGGATAGAGTGTCGGCCTGCGGACTGAAGGGTCCCAGGTTCGATTCCGGTCAAGGGCATGTACCTTGGTTGCGGGCACATTCCCAGTAGGAGATGTGCAGGAGGCAGCTGATCGATGTTTCTCTCTCATCGATGTTTCTAACTCTCTATCTCTCTCCCATACTCTCTTTAAAAAAATCAATAAAAAAAAAAAAAAAAAATGCATTCCTGCCCTAGCTGGTTTGGCTCAATGGATAGAGCGTCGGTCTGTGGACTGAAGGGTCCCAGCCAAGGGCACATGCCTGGGTTGTGGGCTTGATCCCCAGTAGGGGGCGTGCAGGAGGCAGCCAATCAATGATTCTCATCATTGATGTTTCTATCTCTCCCTCTCCCTTCCTCTCTAAAATCAATAAAATATATTTTAAAAATAAAAATAAAAATATAAAAATGCTTTCCTTTTTACCATTTTTCTTCCTTGAGATAAAAAATGTCTTATAAATCTCTATCTTAAAATATAGCATTTATAGAAATTTTAAATCTATCCTGAAGACTCAGGATCATAGTCTTTGGATCTCAACACAGATTTTACCTTCCTCTTCAGAATGCACTTGGGACCGTGCAGACGGTGGTCTAGTTGTCATAATGGGGGAGATTGGGCTGGGAGGGGAGCAGTATGCTACTGACATTAGTGCTGGCTGGCATCAGGAATGATAAGTGTCCTGAGTTATCTGGGTTTTGTACCTAGGACAGTCCCATACAACAAAAAATATACTGCTGAAAATGACAGCAGTATTCCCACTGCTTCTTTTTGCCAGACATCATGAACAATTTTTGGTTATGGCAAATTTTATAATAAACACAGGGATTTTATTTGCTATATAATATTGTACTTTATGTCTTACTAGAGGCCCGGTGCACGAAACTCGTGCACGGGGAGGGGGGGAGGAAAGAGAGGGACCCCTCAGTCTGGCCTGCACCCTCTCTAATCCGGGACCCTTTGGGGAATGTCCAACTACCTGTTTGTGCCCACACTTTTAACAGATAACAGCTCAATTGTTGTTTCTTTCTTTTCATGCTTAAACCCATTGGAATTGGTAGGTGTTCAAAGTGTGTATACATTTTGGGGGGACACCCTGTATATCTCAAGTCAGCAGTGAAAGGAACCAATGGTGGATTTGGAACCCCCAGACAAGGAACCTCGCTCACTCCCGCATGTCTCCCCACTCCACTTTCCACCTTGGCGGGCAGCGGGAGAATCAATGGTTTCTCTCATTAACTTGGAGAAGCACGTCCTGTCACCCGCTGCCCAGCAGGAGTGAGCTAGGCCCCACATGAGCAAGGCTCAGTAAGGGCAGCCTTCACTCATGGGTGCTGGCACCCAAAGGGCACATTCCTCCTCTGCAGTCACCCTGACTATCCCACCGTTTCACTGAGAGAACGGAACTTCTCGCCTCCTCTGGGTTCCCGATCTTGAATGCTGACAGAAGGCACCTCAGTGAGAGCCACCTGTGCCCACCAGGTGTGCCTGTCTGCACTTGCTCCCACCTCAGCACCTGCATTAGTCCCATAGAAGTGATCTCATCACTGCACTGGCCTCCTGCGGGAACAGGGCGTCACCACTCTGCCCTCTCACTGTCATCTCACAGGCGCCCACCCCAACATCCAGAACACCCAGACACTCTCCAAAGGACGTGTGCGTGCTGGAGGGGACGTGCGCACATCATCTGGGGGACATAGGCATGCTAGGGTTGATGGAAGTGCGGCGGAGTGGGATTTGTACACGCCATGGTCCAGGACTGTTGTAGGCTTGCGTAGGTGACAGTGTGCTAGGGGACATTCGCATGCCAGTGGGGGAGGAAAGGATGCACACACCAGAGGCCTGCAGCTGCACTGATCCGCAAACCCCTGTGGTGCAGCCAGGAGGACATCAATCTGGCCCGCCACGGTGGCTGTCCCTGCGATCGCGCACCTCCTAGGCCAGGAGGCAGGACTTGCGCAGCCACTCCTCAGCGGTGCTGATGGCTTGCAGGAGCTACTTCAGGTCGGCCTGTAGGCTCTGCTTGGTGTGCTCATGGCTGCCGCAGCCGCCATGTGGAGAGTACAGGCCTCCCTCTGCTGGCCTGCCTCCCCCACCCAGGGGCTCCCTGTACACGCTGCCCACAGGCCCAGCAGCTCCACGCCTCAGCGGCTGGCTGGGGCGTGTGGGAGGCTTGGCTTCTTTCATCGCCGGGACAACGAAGAAAGCCAAGTGTCCCGCCCAAAGGAAGCCAAGCCTCCCATCTGCTCCTGCTGGCTCCGTGGCTGCCGCCCAAAGGCCGGCCCTTGGTGGCCGGCCGGGGCATGCGGGAGGCTTGGCTTCCTTTGTCGCCAGGGCGACGAAGGAAGCTAAGTGTCCTGCCCGCTCAGGCCGGCTCTGTGGCTCTGCTGGAGCTGCCATCTTTGTGGCTATAGGCACCTCCATATTTGTCACAGAATGACGGTTAATTTGCATATTACAATTTTATTAGTATAGATAAGATATAATCATTCCACTATTTTGAGGGCATTTAGCTTAAATGAGATTTGTGAAATCTTCACAGTTAATTATATACTGTGAATAGTTATCATCTTTCACTGTCTACTTTTCCTTGGTCCCGAAATAAGAGAGCTGATGGAGCCACGCCAGCAAGGCTCAGTAGTTGAGCATCGACCTATGAACCAGGAAGTCTCAGTTTGATTCTGGGTCAGGGCATATGCCTGGGTTGTGGGCTCGATCCCTAGTGGGGGATGTGCAGGAGTCAGCAAATGAGTGATTCTTATCATTGATATTTCTCTCTCTCTCTCTCTCCCTCTTCCTTCCTCTCTGAAATCAATAAAAATATATATTTTTTAAAAAGCTGACAGAGGCTATATCTTAGTCACATAAATGTGGCCCATAACCAACACATATTGTTCAACCTCAAAATGGACTATTTTACAGTTATTCATCTCTCATAAATCACCTTGCAAAAATGAAGAAGTTTTGATAGTGTGAAATATTTTATGACTTTAAAGAGGGGGTGACATTTAAAAGTAGAAAAAAAGGAAACTACCCAGTTTAATAAAAAAGATCAAAGCTGCCGAAACCGGTTTGGCTCAGTGGATAGAGCGTCGGCCTGCGGACTCAAGGGTCCCGGGTTCGATTCCGGTCAAGGGCATATACCTGGGTTGCGGGCATATCCCCAGTGGGAGATATGCAGGAGGCAGCTGATCGATGTTTCTAACTCTCTATCTCTCTCCCTTCCTCTCTGTAAAAAATCAATAAAATATATTAAAAAAAAAAAAAAAAAAAAAAAAAAAAAAAGATCAAAGCTATCTGATCTTTGGCTCCTGTTAATAAGAGAGGCTCTGCCCTAGCCAGTTTGGCTCAGTGGATAGAGCATAGGCCTGCGGACCAAAGGGTCCCAGTTTCGATTCCAGTCAAGGCACGTACCTCGGTTGCAGGCTCCTCCCTGACTCGGGCCCTGGTCAGGGTGCATGCAGGAGGCAACCAATTGATGTGTTTTTCTCACATCAATGTTTTTCTGTTTTTCCCTCTCTCTTCTACTCTCTCTAAAAATGAAAGAACATCCTTGGGTGAGGATTAACAACAACAAAAAAACCCCCACAAAAAAACAAAAATGGATAGAGGGAATTTCAACTTACCTGGGCCATCGCTTTTAGAACTACCCGATCTACTCAGATTTCTCTAGGTTCTTCTATTGGACTAGTAGTGTCCTGAAAAAGCAGAGGAAGATGGAGCAAATCTCTTATAAATTAAGCTTGCTTCAGTAATCCTAAATAGATGAGCTGAAAAACAACTGAAATTCCAGTGTTCCTGCTCTGCTTCCCCTGCCCTCCCCTGGTCTTGCCACACAACACTAATGCAAAGAACTACAGAGTTAACAAAACCCAGCCCCTCCTTAAACCCTAGGGAAACCAAAAGATGGTTTCATGCAGATGTGCTCCAGCACTGACACAGAACCCATGCACCTCAGCAGAAGGGATTCTGGCCTGAAAAGTCCCTTATCTTGTTTCTGATAGTCTATACCAGTGATGGCAAACCTTTTGAGCTTGGAGTGTCAGCATTTTGAAAAACCCTAACTTAACTCTGGAGCCGTGTCACATATAGAAATTTTTTGATATTTGCAACCATAGTAAAACAAAGACTTATATTTTTGATATTTATTTTATATATTTAAATGCCATTTAACAAAGAAAAATCAACCAAAAAAATGAGTTTGCGTGTCACCTCTGACACGCGTGTCATAGGTTCGCCATCACTGCCCTATACCCTAGGTAGCTCCCCACCTGTACCCAGCAGATCTTCCTTTGCAGCTGCAGCAAGGAGGATCATAATTCATACCCACTTTACCCTCTAAGGCTGAGGACAGTACCATCTTGTGAAAAAAGACATCCTTAGACAATGTCTTCCAGCTTCTGTGGTCTCTACAGGCAAAATCTCTTGGGTACTTCCCTGGTTTATTTTCTCTTTCTAAGTCCAAAAGGGTACCATGCTGCCTATACCACCAGAGACTTTGTCAAAGCCTCCAGTCCCAGCTGGACTCACTGGACAGGAGCAAGAAAACCACAGTAATACAGGCATCTTACAAGCTTACCTGAGTGGCAACTCAATTTGTAGCAGCCTTTTGACCCAGCACTTCTTATTTTCCATTTAAACCCTCCCTATTGCTTTCCTGCAGAACATGGCTTCCTCACTGACTAGCAGTTAGCACAGCAGAAGTTCTATGGAGAATGGCCTGTACACCCAGGTAATGAGATATCAGGGGTTTTAAGGAAGGTAGCAAGGTTGGTTTTAATTAGAGGGGCAAGAAGCATGGTGAGGGTGTCAGAAGGAAGACTAATGTAACCAATGGGGGTGGTGTGAGGAAAATTTCCTGTAAGATACAGAACATGATTTGGGATCTAAAAATCAGAAAATTTAATAGTTAGGAAAGGCACAGAAGAGCATTCTGAGCAGAGTGAAAAGCAGTGGCAAAACGGTGGACCAACTATATGGTGTGTTTGAGGAGCATTTGGAATGACGTATATAGTTTGGAAAAGGTCTAGATCAGTGTGTGCTGTCCAACAAACTTTCTATGATGATGGAAATCTGTATTGTCAATAATGTAGCCATTAGCCCCATGTAGCTAATATGACTGGATAACTAAAATTTTTACTTAATTTAAATTAATTCAAATTTAAATTCAATTAGCTCTAGAACTTAGGCAGTGGTTCTCAACCTTCTGGCCTTTTTTAAAAAAAATATATTTTATTGATTTTTTACAGAGAGGAAGGGAGAGAGATAGATAGTTAGAAACATCGATGGGAGAGAAACATCGATCAGCTGCCTCCTGCACATCCCCCACTGGGGATGTGCTTGCAATCCAGGCTCATGCCCTTGACCGGAATCGAACCTGGGACCTTTCAGTCTGCAGGCCAATGCTCCATCCACTGAGCCAAACCGGTTTCAGCCCTTCTGGCCCTTTAAATACAGTTCCTCATATTGTGACCCAACCATAAAATTATTTTCGTTGCTATTTCATAACTGTAATGTTGCTACTGCTACGAATCATAATGTAAATATCTGATATGCAGGATGGTCTTAGGCGACCCTGTGAAAGGGTCGTTTGACGGCCAAAGGGGTCGCGACCCACAGGTTGAGAACCGCTTACTTAGAGGATGACAATGCTGGAGATGACATTTAGGGGTTAGAAAATGAAAGTGTATGAATGAAATAAAAGAACTATAAGAGCAAGGGCCAGGTCTCATCATCACTGTGACTGGCACTTGCCACGGTGTCTGAAAGCTATAGGTGAGCAATGAACACTGACTGAATATATAAAAGTTTGGTTTTCATTCATTAATAAGTAGAAGACCACTGAAGAATTTAAAGAAGGAAGTGATAAGGCCAATATGACCAGATTATTTTATTGGAGAGGAGTAAAACTAAAGTTAGGAATATCAACTGAAAGGTGCTTGTACTTTCCCAAGCAAACTAAGGATCTGCCCTAGGATAGTTAGTGGAAACAAGAAGGAAGGGGATACATTCAGGTATAGAGAAGAAGTAAAATCTAGTCCTGTCCCGTGTGGCTCAGTTGGTTGAATGTTGTCTCGTGCACCACCAAAAGGTGGCTGATTCGTTTCTTGGTCAGGGCACATGCCCAGGTTTTGGGTTCAGACTCTTGTTGGGGTGCATATGGCAGGCAACCAATAGATGTTCGATGTTTCTTTCTCTAAAATCAATAAAAACATATTAAAAAAAAGAAGTAAAATTAACAGGCTCTGGCATCTAATTGGACATGCCAGCAGAGAGAAAAAGAAATCAGGAATTCTCTCTTATTTACTAAATTCCTACCTCAATTGGCATTTTCTTGTCTGTGAGGAAGATAATACATGTGAGATTTACTGTCTCAGTAAATCTTTTATATTCTAATGGGAAGAGGAAGTAGCAAATATACCGTTTTTTTTTAAAATATATTTCTTTATTGATTTCAGAGAGGAAGGAAGAGGGAGAGAGAGATAGAAACATCAATGATAAGAGAATCATTGATTGGCTGCCTCCTGCACGCCCTACTGGGGATCGAGCCCGCAACCCAGGCATGTGCCCTTGGCCAGAATAGAACCTGGGACCCTTCAGTCCACAGACTGACGCTCTATCCACTAAGCCAAACTGGCTAGGGCTGTTTTTTAAAAAAATGTATTTTTATTGATCTCAGAGAGGAAGGAAGAGGGAGAGAGAGATAGAAACATCAATGATGAGAGAGAATCATTGATCGGCTGCCTCCTGCACGCCCCCCACTGGGGATCGAGCCCGCAACCCGGGCATGTGCCCTTGACCGGAATCTAACCTGGGACCCTTCAGTCCACAGGCCTGCACTCTATCCACCAAGCCAAACCGGCTAGGGCTATGCTGTTTCTTTTTATATGCCAGGTGGCCAAAGTTTTATGGAGGAAAATAAAGAGGAAGGGAAGAGGGAATTTGGGGGCAATGGAGGGTAGCCTGAGACTTTTTATTGAGAAGGTGACATATAAGAATGAAGTGAGTGAGCAATGCAGATATCTACAGGAGGTACATTCCTAGCAAGGGGACAGCAATTGCAAAGGCTCAAGGCAGGAGCAGGCTTTCTTTGATCAACAGAGGAGATTAGAGTGGCTGCAATCAAGTATATGAGAAAAAGAGGGTCAGAGGCTCATCTGGGTCAGAGAAGTAGCTGGAATCTGGATCACATGGGGCTCTATGTCATTGTAAGAATTTAGGTTTTTACTCTTGAGTAAACAGGAAGCTACTGAAATGTTTTTAATCCAAGGAATGACATAATCTGATTTACACTTAAAATGATTACTCACAGAGAATGAACTAAAAAGGATAAAGGGGTGGGGGAAGCAGAGAGACCAGTGAGGTCACTGCAGTAATCCTGGCAAGGGGGAAGTGTGATTTGCATTAGGGTGGTGGTGGTGGAGGTGATGAGAACTGATCAGATTCTAGATATTCTATGAAGGCAGAGTTGACAGGATTAGCTAATGTTAGATATATAAAAAAATAAAGGCAAGATGACACTAAGATTTTGGGCTTGAGCAACTAGAAGTATGAAGTTGCTATATTTTAACATGAAGGACTGCGCGAGGAGCAGGTTTGGTGAAACCAGTATGAGTTCTGTTTTAGACCTTAATACTTGAGATGACTATTACATACCCAAGTGGAAATGTCAAGTGTCCATTAGACATTTGGTTCTGGAGTTCAGGATAGAGTACAAATGTAGAAATACAAAGTTGGAAATTACTGATGTACAGATGACATTTAGAGCCCTTAGACTAAGTGCACATACAGAGTGAGTGAAATTAAGGAAAATGTCTGTAAAAAATAATATAAACAAAGCCACTTTATAATTCTTTTTTTTAAAATATATTTTATTGATTTTTACAGAGAGGAATGGAGAGAGATAGAGAGTTAGAAACATTGATGAGAGAGAAACATCGATCAGCTGCCTCCTGCACACTTCCTACTGGAGATGTGCCCGCAACCAAGGTACATGCCCTTGACCGGAATCAAACCCGGGACCTTTCAGTCCACAGGCCGACGCTCTATCCACTGAGCCAAACCAGTTATGGCTATAATTCTTTTTAAAAATATATTTCTTATTGATTTTTTATAGAAAGTAAGGGAGAGGGAGAGTTAGAAACATCAATGAGAGAGAAACATGGATCAGCCGCCTCCTGCACACCCCCTACTGGGGATATGCCCACAACCAAGGTACATGCCCTTGACCAGAATCGAACCTGGGACCCTTCAGTCCGCAGGCCGACGCTCTATCCACTGAGCCAAACCGGTTACAGCTACAAAGCCACTTTAAAATGGAATGGAAGCTGCCATCCCAGAGGAACTGCCTTGTATTCTTACTCCTCAAACCTTTGGAATGTTAAAACTGGGTAAATAACCTTTGGACTGGGCCTAAAGCAATACTGTATCTCAAACAACTGTTTGCAAAGATAATAGGAAAGCAGATATTATGATTATTGAATTGAAAATTAAAAACATTCTTTAGAATTAGCATCACTGTATTAGTTTATCTGCACTTATAGAAATGCCTTCCTTGTAATTTTCCCTTTCCCTTTCTCTTGAAAACATTCTTTGCCTTTGTCTCCTAATCTGAACACTGATTTGGGGCCAGGGAGCTCAAATTTGGTTGAATAATAGGGTGATGAAAAGATAAAAAAGGAGTCTGAAAAGGAGAAACCACTGGGATAAAAGGAAAAATAAGAGACTTGGGCTTCACTGGAAGCCCAAAGAAGAAAGTATACCAAGAAGGAAGGCGAGAACAGTAGCCAAATGAAAAATGAGAACTGTCCACTTGGCATTATAGAGATCATTAGAAGTCTTGACAAAAGCTGATTCTCTGGAGTGGAGGAAACAAAAGCTTGGGTGGAGTGGGGTTCAGGAGAGAATGGAAGTGGAGACAGAAGAGCCATCCCTTTCAAGGAGCTGTGCTGAAAAGAACAGGAAAACAGAGGTGGCAGTGGATATGGGGTCCAGGCAGAGTTCTTTGTTTTGAATGTGGGAGAAATTCCGGCATGTTTTATAGTAATGGGAATAATCCATAGAGAGAAATTGATATGACAGGATCACAGGAGACAACTGCTGGAGCAATGATCTTGAAAGGGGATGGGAACTAGCACTCAAGTGTTGGGGACTGAATTACAGAAGATCACAGATAGCTTATCCCTGGGGGAAGGCAGAATACATAGTTATAGAAACGATTCCCAGGATTCCAGGGTGAGGTGATTTGGTGCCATTCATATATACTTTTCATTTACTTTTATTTTTACAACCACCTTGTGGGTTAAAGTTTATTGTATTTCCCACATTATACAGAAGAGAAGCTAGAATGCCTGAGAGGTTATGAGATTCACCCAAGGCCACAGTGCTAGTAAAATCTGAGATGGGATAAAAACTCAAGTGTTCTATTTTACTGCCCATGGAAGTTTCTATCAGAGTAAATTGGTTCCCTGTGGTTACTGACATTAAGAATAAACAATAATGCCGAAACCGGTTTGGCTCAGTGGATAGAGCGTCGGCCTGCGGACTGAAAGGTCCCGGGTTTGATTCCGGTCAAGGGCATGTACCTGGGTTGCGGGCACATCCCCAGTAGGAGATGTGCAGGAGGCAGCTGATCGATGTTTCTCTCTCATCGATGTTTCTGACTCTCTATCTCTCTCCCTTCCTCTCTGTAAAAAATCAATAAAATATATTAAAAAAAAAAAAAGAATAAACAATAAATCCCAGAGTAGAAAGGGGGCAACTGAAAGAGTTGGGGGTTAATGAGAGAAGGAAACTAGAACCTCTGTAAGTGCTTTGCCAAGACAGTGGTTTTGTGACAATAGTTTCTTCTAAGAATTATTAGAGAAGGTACCAGATGTGTTAGAAATTGAGATAGTGGAGGTGGTAGGGAGCCTAAGAGAACATCTCAGAATTCAGAGGAAAAATACACAGAAGAATGAATTCTGAAAATAAAGATCAGAGATATGGAAGAGAGAAATCCAGAAGACATAAAATAGAATAAAAGTGATTAATAGAACAGCTGGAGAAATAATGAATAAAATATTTTCTGGAGGAAATGAAATACTTGAATCTTTAAATTAAAAAGAATTCTTGAGCGCTTATAAAAATTCATAAAGAGCTACATCTAGATGCATCCTGATAATAATTCTGAAATTGTACTTAACCAGTAGGATATTCCTTAATCTTAAATGCCCATGGACTATTTAGAACTCACCAGGCATGTTCCCTTGGAAGCTTTGTATGCTCTTTCTGGAACGCTCTTCCACCAGACAGCCATAGAGCTCACTTTCCCTCTTCAAGAAGGTTTCTGCTTAAACTTCACCTCTGTAATCAAACTATTAAAATATTACCCATTGTCATTCTCTCTAGCTGTCCCTGCTTTATTTTTTTTATAGCTCTCAGTGCTACTAAATGTTGTACTATACATTTGCTTGTCAATTATTTGACTCTTCTACTAAACTTAAACACAGGGATCTTGTTGGTTTGGTTCATTATTAATTCTTCAAGACAAAATATTGCCCTAACCGGTTTGGCTCAGTGGATAGAGTGTCGGCCTGAAAGGTCCCAGGTTCGATTCTGGTCAAGGGCATGTACCTTGGTTGTGGGCACATCCCCAGTAGAAGGTGTGCAGGAGGCAGCTGATTGATGATTCTCTCCCATCAATGTTTCTAACTCTCTATCCCTCTCCCTTAATTGCTGTAAAAAATCAATACAATATATTAAAAAAAAGACAAAATACTGCATGGGAGGTACTAAGCACTGCAACGAATACACAAGATCACAATGAAAACCTTAAACACTGATCAAAGTAAAAATTTCTCAGTCTATCTTTTGTCAGCCAAAAAGAAGTTCTAGTTTGATAAAATATTTACTGTACAAAATTAAATACTGTAAAAATATTTCAGATAAATATATTTTATGAACACATGACATAAAGGCAGAAAAACAAAAAAGAAAAAACATATTCTTGAGAAGATTAAAAAGTTCTACCACCAAATATTAAAATCAAAATGAAAAGGCAAATGAAAACAACAAAAACCCTTCATAGTGCTTTTAAAATTAAATTTTCAGAAAAAAAGCAGTAATTTTAGGTAAATGAGCAAAGGTTATGCATGGGCAATTCACTAAATAATAAAATGGCTCAACCTAGCAAAAGTTTTTAAACTTTAGTAATGAAGGGAGTGCATTAAAGTAACAAGAAAATATCATTTTATAATTATCAATTTGGCAAAAATTTAAAAGGTTGCTGATGGGGGGTGGGTAGAGGTGGAAGAGGGCATAGAGTGAATAAATGATGATGGAAAAAAACTCATAAAAAATTGGTGACACTCCACAATAGCATATCATAAGAAAATGGACACACACGCTATAGCTAGTGTAAACTTCCCACAAGGCAATGTGAGCAGAAATTAAACCACTTATGTGCTCTAATGAAGCAATTCCATATGAGACTCTATCTAAAGATGTATGTAGGGTGCCCTAACCGGTTTGGCTCAGTAGATAGAGCGTCGGCCTGTGGACTGAAGGGTCCCAGGTTTGATTCCGGTCAAGGGCATGTACCTTGGTTGCGGGCACATCCCCAGTAGGGTGTGTGCAAGAGGCAGCTGATCAATGTTTCTCTCTCATCAATGTTTCTAACTCTCTATCCTTCTCCCTTCCTCTCTGTAAAAAAATCAATAAAATATATTAAAAAAAAAAGATTGGAAGTCCAAAAAATGAGATTAAAAAAAAAATGTATGTAGGGTACATGATGAATATCCTGTTAAAAATGGAAACAACTTGGAGAGAGCTTTAATGTCCTACAAAAGAGGACTGATTAGCCCTGGCCAGTGTGGCTCAGTTGGTTGGAGCATCATCCCATGTACCTAAAGGTTGTGGGTTCGATTTCTGGTCAGGGCACAGGTTTGATCCCCAGTCAGGGCGTGTACAAAAGGCAACCAATCGATGTTCTCTCTCACATTGATGTTCTCTCTCTCTCTCTTTCTCAATGATACATATCTTTGCTCATGTTAAGATGTTAAACAATGTTGGGTAAATAAGGTAGGTAATAAAACTCTTTCACATACTCACAACTGTAAACCTACTTTTGCCCCACCCTGTATGTGTAATGAAACCTTATTTTTATAGAAAAAATATACATATGTGTATATATACGCATATGTGTATGCATCAAAGATTTTTTCAATAACCATGTATTAATTTTTAAATGTGTATTTTCTCATTAAAAATTTTATAAAATGTTTTTATTGATTTTAGAGAGAGAAGAAGAGAGAGGGAGAGAGAGAAACATGGATCAGCTACTGTGCTGGGCTGCATATCTGGCACTTTGGCCAGACGGGTCATGCTGTGCTGTCTGTTCCTAAAACACATAGATAGGAAGGTACTGACATCAGGCCAGGCCTTGAGATATGGACTCATGGCCCCTTCCCAGCACGCAGGCCTTCTTTCTCAGAAGGCCCGGAAGTCTCATTCCAAATTTGGGAGACAAAGGACTGGAAAAAGTATAAATTAAGAGAGTTTCCTCCATATTGGGGGCCCAGAATTTGAAAGACACATTTTTCTCTGGGTCTTCACAAAATTTAATAATGAAATGTAACTCTTGCAGTCAGCGTTGCAGTTCAGCCTCTGCTCCGGCAGGGTGCTGTAACTGTAGTCGCTGGCCATGGAAATCGGGGCTGCAGTTCAGCCTCTGCTTCGGCAGGGTGCTGTAACTGTAGTCAGCTGGCCAGCTTAATAAAGGCTCTTACATTTAAATTCTGAGTCGGTGGTCTATCTCACTGAGTGAACTCGTAACACTATCTCCTGCACAGCCCTTACTGGAGATTGAGCCCATAATCTGGGCATATGCTCTGACCAGGAATCGAACCAGTGACCTACTGGTACATGGGTCTCTGAACCACACTGGCCAGAGCTAAATGTGTATTTTTAAATTCTGTAAATGTAAGCTTATTCCCAAATAGCAGAGGAACAAGAAAATACTTTTTTTAAAAACAACCTTCTTGAACAAATAATAGCTCAGGATATTCTAAAAAACAGTTGTATTTTTGCTTGGTTAGTTTCCAATAACTGAAAACTTCTTGATTTCGTAACTATATTCATGTGTACCAAAGTCTCACCTGGAAAAGAACTAAAAGTCACATGGATATATCCTCTGTATAAGTGATGCTTCTTTACAGCCCTTCTTGACAGATGGGTTTGTTATGTTTTTGCACCTGTCCTATTTCCTGCAATGTTCTCCAATCAGCTACAGAATCATCATGCTCCATCCACTGGTCATACTTTTCTGATAATGCAAATGAAAACTGCAGGGAATATAGCAATTCAAGGAAATGAATGTATTTCCACAAAATTCTTATGGGGTCAGTCAACTTAGTTATAATATGACATGAAAACAGCTACTCTGGTTATACAAATATCTCCCTCTTATTAAATCTCACAGCATACTACCAGGCTAAGCTAGTGCTATTTATCAACCTTTATTTTGGATATTTGTATGCAAGTTTATACAAATCTCCCTTATAAAATAATTTGCAATTTTAAAATAGTGACTGTAACTTTTTAAAAGTGTTTTTTTCTCCCTGAATTCTAGTAGATTCTGCATATTTGCAAATTCTTAATAAATATCTAACGCTGGTTTGGCTCAGTGGATAAAGCGTCAGCCTGCAAACTGAACACTTGGAGTGCGGGTGAATTTCCCGCCAAAATATAAGATGGCTCTGTCTTTTGGTTTTGTTCCATCCACCAAAAGGGTGGATTACAAACAAATATTTGGTAATACGCAGTTACAATCGGCCCAAGTTTACACGTTTCCCGCACTCCACCGCAAATCTATATGAACCGAGTTAAAGACGGCTCCCGCGGAGTACGCGCAATTCACGCGAGCCGACTTAACTCGTTTCCCGCACTCCAAGTGTGAAAGGTCCCAGGTTCGATTCCGGTCAAGGGCACATGCCCAGGTTGTGGGCTTGGTCCCCTGTGGGGGACTTGCAGGAGGCAGCCGATCCATGATTCTCTCTCATCGTGGATGTTTCTATCTCTCCCACTTCCTTCCTCTGTGAAATCAATAAAAATATATTTTAAAAAAATATCTAATGCCTAACCCCAAGAAATTCATTATAAAAACACAAGAAGTTGTATGCACAGGAATATTTTTTGGGACTATTTCACAATTAAAATATCCTATATAATAAAGAAGGAATATGCAAATTGACCATCACTCTGCCACAAAGATGGCGGCGCCCACAGCAGAGGCGGGGGTTTCTGTAACACAAGATGACTGCACCCACAGCGGAGGCTGAGTTCCCGTAATGACCCTTAATGAGCAATCAGCAGGGACCTGAGGCTGCGCCCCCACCCCTGTCCCCGTGGGGCTTGACAGGGGACCTCAGGCCACACCCCCCTGCCCAGTGGGGCTTGACGGGGACCTCAATGTGCACCCCCTCCCGCCCCAGTGCTGGGCCCGGGGACCTCAGGCTGCTCCCCTCATTCCGGGCCAGGGGACCTCAGGCTGCACCCCCCGCCCAGTGGGGCTTGATGGGGGAGCTGAGGCTGCACCCCCCACCCAGTGGGGCTTGACAGGGGACCCGAGGCTGTGCCCCTTCCCGGCATTGGGCTGGGAGACCTGAGGCTGTGCCCCCCTCCTGGCGCCAGGATGGGGGACCTGAGGCTGCGCACCCCGCCCGGCGGGGCTTGACAGGGGACCTCAGGCTGTGCCCACTTCCCTGGCGCCGGGCCAGGGGTCCCTGAGGCTACGCCCCCCGCCCAGCGGGGCTTGACAAGGGTGGGACTGGCCAGGTCTGGATCTAGCCCAATAGTTGGGGGGGCTGGCCGGGTCTGGGTCTCGTGTGATTTTGAGGCACACGTGGGTGGGCGGGGACTTGACTCTGGTTCCCATGGCATGCCCCAGACTCTGACAGGAGGAAGATTTTTCATAAACATTTTACTAATTTTCTTTGATCTCTGACACTTCTATTATAGAGAAAGGGCAAATAGCAATATTAAAATATTTCCTCTAATTAATCCCTTTTAATGTGCATGAATTTCGTGTACCGGGCCACTAGTATAAGTATAAATACTCTTTAGTAGGCAGTAAAATGAATACATTAAGGCGCATCTCAATAATGAAATACTATACAGTGATTTTAAAATGTAACAATGATATAGTCAATGCATTATTAAATGAGGCAGGCCTAATGGACATTCCTGCCTGAGTAGTCAACACATTCTGCAGCTGAACCCAGTGACAGAAACAGAGAGGAACATAAAGGCATGGCAGCTGTGGTCTAGCAGCCGTCATTACCATGCAGAAAACACAGTCCCAGACAAGTAGCTGCCTGCCCTCATCTCCCAGAGAAGTAGCCCCAGCAGACCCTGTAGCTGCTAAGTGTCGGATTACAGCACACACTCTTGGCAGCCCTGACGACTAGAGAGCAAAAACATTTCTCCCTGAGCAGCAGGTGCATACTGCCGCTAAACCCATGAACAGGGGCCAAGACACAGAGGTGTGTCAACTGAAGTTTGGCAGCCACCATTACTGGGAAGAGAACAAGGCCACAAATGCAAGAATAGGCCCAACCTGCCCCCATCCATTGCAGTGGAGTCCAGTGGAGGCACCTGGGACACCTCAGATAGTATTGCACTGCTGGCAGCATCTTGTTGTAGGCAGCGCTGGGATCACAGAGGCCCCATCACCCACCACATTTCCTCACCAGGGTAGAGCCCTGAGAAGGAGGTGACAGAGGGGATGCCCATCTCCCCAGGGAATAGAGGGCATTTTCCACAGTGGAGGAAACACCACCCTACAGAGACCCTGGAAGCCCCAGCAGTGCAAGCAAGAGAAAAATAAAAACTTGCACCCCCCTCTACTAGAAAACAAGAAACTTTCTTACCCACTTCCTAAAATAAAGTGTCAAATACATTTTTAAAAAAGCAGTTTTCATTCCCATAAAAGCAGAGACATAATGCATCAGATACCATGAGTAATCTCCAGAAAATAAGCTTAAAGACATGGAATGTGATTTAAATGACAAAGAATTTGAGACTGAAGTTTATGAAAAAACTTCATGTGATACAAGAAAACTCAGAAATACAGTTCAATGAACTCAGAAATAAAATCAACAAACAGAATGAGTACTTTGCCAAAGAAATGGAAACTATAAAAATAAATTTAAAAAATTCTGGAGCTGAAAGAGCTCAATAAAAGAGATGAAGAATGAACCAGCAAGACTTAAGAAACAGAGCAGTCCTAGCCAGTTTGGCTTAGTGGATAGAGCATCGGCCTGAGGACTGAAGCGTCCCAGGTTCGATTCCGGCTAAGGGCACATGCCCGGGTTGCAGGCTCAATCCTCAGTGGGGGGCTTGCAGGAGGCAGCCAATCAATGATTCTCTCTCATCATTGATGTTTCCATCTCTCTCTCCCTCTCCCTTTCTCTCTGAAATAAATAAAAATATATTTAAAAAAAGAAAGAAACACAGCAGACCAGATGGAGAAAATAATTAGTGACATCGAAAATATAAATCTAGCAATGATTCAGATGAAAAGCGGGAGATTTGAGAGTAAAAAAAAAAAGGAAAGAAAGAAAGAACTCTCTGATGGAGAACAATCTGACTCCATCAGAAAGAGCAATATAAGAATAATGGATAGCCTGGCCAGTGTGGCTCAATGGTTGAGCATCAAACCATGCACCAAGAAGTCACTGGTTCCTTTCTGGGTCAGGGCACATGTCCGAGTTGCAGGCTTGATCCCCAGTAGAGGGCGTGCAGGAGGCAGCCCATAGATGTTTCTATTTCTCCCCCCTTCCTTCCTCTCTAAAAACTAATAAAAACACATTAAAAAAATAATAATGGGTATACCTGAAGCAGAAGAGAGGGAATAGAGGGCCTATTTAAACAAGTAGCTGACAAGAACTTTTCAAACCTATTAAAAAAATGGATTCTTTAAAAAAAACTTTATTGTTGAAAGTATTACATATGCTCCCCTTTCCTCCCCCATTAACCACCTCCAGCCTGCCCCAGGCCTTCACTACTCTATTGTCTATGTCTATGGGTTATGCATATATGCATACAAGGTTTTTGGTTGATTACCTCCCACCCACCCACCCATACTCCCCCACCTTTCTTCAGAGATTCTGCACTCTGTTCCATGCTTCTATGTCTCTGGATCCTCTCCATTCATCAGTTTATTTTGTTAATTAGATTCCACATATGAGTGAGATCATGTGATACTTGTCTTTCTCTGAGTTATTTCACTTAACATGATACTCTCCAGGTCCCTCCATGCTTTCTCAAAGGATAACAGACTCTTCTTTTTTTTTACTGCTGCATAGTATTCCATGGTATAAATGTACCGCAGCTTTTTTATTCACTTGTCTACTGATGGGCACTTGGGCTGTTTACAGATCTTAGCTATCGTAAATTGTGCTGCTATGAACATAGGGGTACATACATTCTTTCAGATTAGTGTTTTGGGTTTCTTAGGATATATTCCTAGAAGTGGGATCACTGGGTCAAATGGCAGTTCCATATTTAATTTTTTGAGGAAACTCCATACTGTTTTCCATAATGGCTGTACCAGTCTGCATTCCCACCAGCAGTGAAGGAGGGTTCCCTTTTCTCCACATCCTCGCCAGCATTTGTCATTTGTTGGTTTGTTGACGGTAGCCATTCTGACAGGTGTGAGGTCATACCTCATTGTTGTTTTAATTTGCATCTCTCTGATGATCAGTGACTTTGAGCATTTTTTCATATGTCTCTTGGCCATCTGTATGTCCCCTTTGGAGAAGTGTCTATTTAGGTCCTTGGCTCATTTTTTAATTGGAATGTTTGTCTTTCTTTTGTTAAGTTGTATGAGTTCCTTATATATTTTGGATATTAATCCTTTATCAGATGTATCATTGCCAAATATGTTTTCCCATACAGTGGTCTCCCTTTTCGTTTTGTTGATGGTTTCTTTTGCTGTGCAGAAGCTTTTTATTTTGATGTAGTCCCATTTGTTTATTTTATCCTTAATTTCCCTTGCCCTAGGAGATGTATCCATAAACATATTGCTATGAGAGATGTCTAAGATTTTGCTGCCTATGGTTTCTTCTAGGATTTTCATGGTTTCACGACTTGCTTTTAAATCTTTTATCCATTTTGAGTTTATTCTTGTGTATGGAGTAAGTTGGTGGTCTAGTTTCATTTTTTTGCATATATCTGTCCAATTTTCCCAACACCATTTTAGAAGAGACTCTCTTTATTCCAGTGTATGTTCCTGCCTCCTTTGTCAAATATTAATTGAGCGTAATGGCTTGGGTCAATTTCTGGGGTCTCTGTTCTGTTCTACTAAGCTATATGCCTGTTCTTGTAAGAACTGGATTCTTGAATCTAAGAGGCTAAACGAACACCTAATTATCTCAATCCAAATTTCTCCAAGGCATATTGTATTAAAACTGTCAAAAATTAATAATAAAGAAAGAATAACCAAGGCAGCCAGGGAGAAGATGGTAACCTAAGGAGGAAATCCCATTAGATCATTATAGGGTTTTCCAGCAGAAACCCTACAAAAATTAGGAAAGAATGGATTTAAATATTTAAATTACTGAAAGACAGAAATCACCAGCCAAGATTAATTTATCCAGCAAAGTTATCCTTCAGATATGAAGGAGAAATAAAGGCTTTCGAGACATACAGAGGCTGAGAAAATTTACTGCTACAAGACCTGAATTACAGGAAACACTGAAGGATGTTCTTCTACCTGAAACAAAAAGACAAAAGGATACAAAACTATGAATAAGATGACCAGCAGACAGAAGGAAGTAGGAAATTGTAACTCTTGTTCAGAATAGGATCTATATATATAAAACCCTAATATGCAAATAGACCTAACAGCCGAACAACTGGTTGCTATGACATGCGCTGACCACCAGGGGGCAAATACAGAACATGGTGGGTGTTGGCAGCAGGTGGCAGAGCACAGAACATGGTGGGCATCGGCTGTGGCGGGATGGTGGAGCAGGTGAGCGGGGGCGCCAGACCAAGGCAGGGCACCGGTCGCTGTCATCAAGGCGAACTTCTGGTGGTTACTGAAAATTCTTTGCTCCTGCATGCTGTGGTCCCACTGGGCACTCGTACCTGCTGCTGGTGCCAGAGATGCTGCTCACACCCACTGCCGGCACCGGCCCCGATCTCTTGGCACCGTCAGCAGGTGCAAGCGGTGGCTGCCAGCCCCGATTGCCCTCAGGGCTTCTCCACCTCCCCCTGCTCCTGAGGGGCTATCGCAACTGGCAGCTGGCTCTCACATCCACTGCTGGCGATGGCCCTGCTCGCACCTGCTGCGAGCGCCAGAGCTGCTGCTCGCACCCGCTGCTGGCGCTGGTCCCAAACACTCTGTGCCGTCAGCAGGTGTGAGCGGGGCCGGCGCCATCAGCATGTGGGAGCAGCGGAGGCGGGAGTGGGGCTGCTGGCAGACAGGGGACTGGGGGCTGCGGCGGGAGGGGCCGGGTGGGGGTGCGGAGGATGGGCCAAGACCTGCCCCTGTGCCCACTGCAGCCTCATGGCCCACAGTTCCTTTCAAGGTGCATGAATTTGTATACTGGGCCCCTAGTCTGTATAATAAAAGCCTAAGTGACTGTTATGGCAGAACAACCAGAACAACGGACCGCTATGATGCGCACTGACCACTAGGGGGAAGACGCTCAACACAGGAGTTGCTGCCTGGTAGTCAGTGCGCTCCCACAGAGGGAGCACCGCTCATCCAGAAGCCAGGCTTATGGCTGGCAAGCGCAGTGATGGCGGGAGGCTCTCCTGCCTCCGCAGCAGCGCTAAGGAGCAGCGAACCAAGCAGTAAGGTGCAGCGAGCTGGGCGGTAAGGAGCAAAGGGTCCCGGACTGCGAAAAGGATGTCCGACTGCTGAATGGCGGATGTCCCCTGAGGGGTCCTGGACTGTGAGAGGGCGCAGGCTGGGCTGAGGAATCCCCTCCCCCTGTGCATGAATTTTGTGCACCAGGCCTCTAGTTAAACAATAAATATAAAATAAAGGTTAAAGGAGGTAAAAACATTTTTAAAAAGAACACAATAATATTGCAAGTTGCTAATGAACTCACAACATAAAAAGGAATAATTTGTGACAACAAAAACATAAAAGGGGTGGGGGCAAAGGTCTGAATTTGTATAAGAGAATGGAGATAAGATACAACTAGAAGAAAAAGTACTACTGTATATATGAAACTTTCTTTTAAATACATCTAATGGTAACTACAACACACACACACTCACATGCACACATCTACAACTGAGACACATAACAAAAAAAAAAAGAGGAAACAGAAAGTAAAATCATAGACTACTACCAAATTAAAATCACATACAGAAACATAAGGGAAAAGAAACAATGGATATACAGAACTACCAGAAAACAGAAGACAAAATAGCTATAGCATATCCTTATCCTATATAATAAAGAGGGAATATGCAAATTAACCCTTACGCCGTCACAAAATGGCTGCACCCACAACAGAGGTGGGGTTCCCATAACGAGCGATCAGGGACCTGAGGCTGCATGGCACCAGGCCGGGTCGGGGGACCTGGGGCTGCACTCCCCGCCTGGTGGGGCTTGATGGGGTATCTGAGGCTGCGACCCCCGACCCGGGGGGGCTTGAGAGGGGTGGGGCCGGCTGGGTCTGGATCTCGCCCAATGTGGGTGGGGCCAGCCAGGTCTGGATCTTGCGCGATTTCAAGGTGCACGCAGGTGGGCAGGGACTTGACTCTGGGTCCCACGGTGTGCCCCAGACTCTGACAGGAGGAAGATTTTCATATACATTTTACTAATTTTCTTTCATCTCTGACACTTCTATTATAGAGAAAGGGCAAATAGCAATATTAAAATATTTCCTCTAATTAATTCCCTTTTAGTGTGCACAAATTTTGTGCACCAGGCCCCTATTTTATATATAAAAGGCTAAACGACCGGCCCACCGGCTGACCAGCTGGTAGGTATGACATGCACTTGCTACCAGGGGGCAGCTGCTCAATGCAGGAGCTGCCGATCAACAGCAACTTTGCAGAGTGCCCTCTTGCACTTCGGGGCCCCTCGGGGATGTCAGACTGCCGGTTTCAGCCTGATCCCCACAGGCCAGGCTGAGGGACCCCGCTCACGCCATAGATGCCCTTTGAGTCCTGGTGCTGCCCCAGGTGCAGCTGGCAGGGGAGGGACCATGGGAGGTTAGCTCCAGGGCGTGTCTTACCTAGTCCCGCCCCGCGGGCCACCTTCTAGTTAATTTCCTTTCAATGAGCACGAATCTGTGCACCGGGCCTCTAGCATATCTATAATCACCCTCAATGTAAATGGACTGAACTCACCAATAAAAAGGCACAGAGTAGCTGGATGAATAAAACAACAAGAAAACTATATGCTCCCTTCAGGAGATACACCTCAGCTGCAAAGACAAACACATAAAGTAAAGGGGTGGAATGCTACTCCAAGCAAATGGAACCCAGAGAAATACGGGTGTAGCCATACTTATATCAGACAAAATAGATTTCAAGATAAAAAAGGTAACAAGAGACAAAGCTGTGTGTGTGTGTGTATTTAATCCTCACTGGAGGATATTTTTTACATTGATTTTTAGTGAGTGGAAAGGATTGGGTGGGGGAGAGAAGGAGAAACATCAATGTAAGAGAGACACCTCGATCAGTTGCCTCCACATGCGCCCCGATGGGGCCAGAGATTGAACCTGTAACCCAGGTATGTGCCCTTGACCAGGAACCAAACCCTAAACCCCGCAGAGCACAGGATGGCATCTAGCCACAGGGCAATACTGGCCAGGGCAAAGATGGATATTTTATAATGATAAAGGGGAAAATACATCAAAAAGACATAACACTTATTACTATATTGGAGGCCTGGTGCATGAAATCTGTGCACTTGGGGGGGGGTCCTTTAGCCTAGATTGCAAGAGGGTGCAGGCCAGGCCGAGGGACCCCACCCGTGCACGATCAGGGCGGGGAGGGATGCGGGAGGTTGGCCAGCCAGGTAGGGACCATGGGAGGGCTCCAGGGCGTGTCCGGCCGTCTTATTCAGTCCTCATTGGCCGGACCCCAGCAGCAAGCTAACCTACCGGTCAGAGTGTCTGCTCCCTGGTGGTCAGTGCATGTCATAGCGACTGGTCGACTGTCAGCCCCCTGGTGGTCACTGCACATCATAGCAAACAGTTGAGCAGCTTTAGCATATCATTAGCATTGCACTTTGATTTGTTGAATGGCTGACCAGAGAATTAGACACTTAGCATATTAGGCTTTTATTATATAGGATATGCACCCAAGCTGGGAGCACCAAAATACACACACACACACACTAGTGACCTGGTGCACAAAATTTGTGCACATTAAAAGGGGATTAATTAGAGGAAATATTTTAATATTGCTATTTGCCCTTTCTCTATAATAGAAGTGTCAGAGATGAAAGAAAATTAGTAAAATGTATATGAAAATCTTCCTCCTGTCAGAGTCTGGGGCACACCGTGGGACCCAGAGTCAAGTCCCCGGCCACCCACGTGCACCTCAAAATCACACGAGACCCAGACCTAGCCAGCACCCCCAACTATTGGGCTAGATCCTGACCCGGTCAGTCCCACCCTTGTCAAGCCCCACCAGGCGGGGGGCACAGCCTCAGGCACCCTGGCCCGGCGCAGGGGCTGGGGGGTGTGCCTTTAAGTCCCCTGTCAAGACCTGCCAGGTGGGGGACAAGGCCTGAGGTCCCCTGTCAAGCCCCGCTACTTCATAATTTTAATTTTGCTACTGTTATGAATTGTAATATAAATATCTGATATGCAGGATGTATTTTCATTGTTACAAATTGAACATAATTAAAGCACAGTGATTAATCACAAAAACAATATGTAATTATATATTTAATATGTGTTTTCCGATGGTCTTAGGTGACCCCTGTGAAAGGGTCATTCGACCCCTAAAGGGTTCGCAACCCACAGGTTGAGAACTGCTGCATTAAACCAAATAGACATAATTGATATTTACAGAGCTTTGTATCCCAGAACACCAGATTATACATTCTTCTCTAATGCACCTGGAATATTCCAAAGGACAGACTATATGTTGGGAAACAAAACTAGCCTTAAGAAATTTAAGAAGATTGAAATCATACCAAGCGTATTATCTAGCCCCAGTGCTTTGAAATTGAAAATCAACTGCAAAAGGAAAGCAGGAAAACTCACAAATATGTGGAGATTAAATAATATGCTATTAAACAATAGCAGGGTCAAAGAAGAACTAAGAAAAGAGATAAAAAGATACATAGAGACTAATGAGAATGACAATATGACATATAAAAATTTTGGGGATATAGCAAAAGCGGTAATAAGATGGACGTTTATAGCATTATAGGCATGCCTCAAGGAACAAGAAAAATCTCAAATAAACAACCTAACATTTTACTTTTAAGAGCAAAGCCTAAGGTCAGTATAAGGAAGGAAATAATAGAAATCATATGAGAATTAAACAAAGTAGAGAACAAGACAATAGAAAAAATTAACACAACAAAGCTTTCCCTTTAAAAAGATTGATAAAATCGACAAACTTTGGCTAGAAAAAAAAACAAGAAAATACTTAAACAAAATCAGAAATGAAAGTGGAGAAGTTACGACACCACAGAAATACAAAGGACTATAAAATAATATATGATACTATAACCACCAAATTCAATAACCTAGAAGAAATGGACAAATGCTTAGAAATATATAGCCTTCCTAGACTGAATCATGAAGAATTGGAAAATCTAAATAGACCTATCAACAGTGGTCTACTTAGATTTTCCAAAGTAAAAGTCCAGGACCAGATGGTTTCACTAGTGAATTCTACCAAGCACTCAAAGAGTACTTAATACCTATCCTTCTTAAACTCTTCCAAAAATAGAAGAAGTAGCAATACTATCTAATTTATTTTATGAAGACAACACTACCATGACACCAAAACCTGGCAAAACACACACACACACACACACACACACACACACACACCCCACACATACAAATTACAGACCAAGCCTCTGATGAATATAGATGCAAAAATCCTAAACATAATACTACCAAATTGACTACAACAATACATTAAAAAGAACCAGGTAGGATATATTCCAGAAGGGCAAGAATGGTTTGATATATGCTAATTAATCAATGTGATACACAACATTAACAAAATAAATGATAAAAATCATCTGATCATATCAATAGGTGCAGAAAAAGCTTTTGACAAGATACAATGTCCATTTATGATTAAAATGTTCAATAAAATAGGTATAGAAGGAAGGCACCTGAACATAATAAAGATCATATATGACAAACCCTCAGTAAATATCACATTCAGTGGTGAAAAACTGAAAGTATTTCCTCTAAAATCAGAAATAAGACAAGGATGCCCACTCTCACTACTCTTATTCAACAGAGTACTGGAAGTTCTAGCCAGAGCAATCAGGTGAGAGAAATAAATAAAAGGCATACAAACTGGGAATAAAGAAGTAAAATGATCTCTTTTTGCAGATGACATGATTCTTTATATAGAAAACCCTAAAGATTCCACCAAAAAATTACTAGAAACAATAAATACAGTAGAGCTGCAGGATGCAAAATTAGTGTACAAAAATCCATTGTGTTCCTATATACTAACAATGAAATTAAACAAAAATATAGAAAACAATTCCATTTACAATTGCAACAAAAAGAATAAAATACTTAGGAATAAGCTTAACAAAGAATATGAAGGACCTATACACTGAAAACTACATTATTTAAAAAAAATTAAAGAAGACACAAAGAAATGGAAAGATAGTCCATGTTCATGGATTGGAAGAATCAATATAATTAAAAGGGCCATATTACCCAAAGCAATATACAGATTTAAAGCAATCCCCATCAAAATCCCAAAGACATTAAAAAAAACTGATTTCAGAGAGGAAGGGAAAGGCAGAGAGAGATAGAAACATCAGTGATGAGAGAAAATTATTGATCAGGTGCCTCCTACACGCCCACACTGGGAATCAAGCCCACAAATCTGGCATGTGCCCTGACTGAGAACTGAACCGTGACCTCCTGGTTCATAGGTCCATGCTCAACCACTGAGCAACGCCAGCCAGGCCCAATGACATTTTAAAAACAAATACAAGAAAAAATCAAATGTGTATGGAACCACAAAAGACCCTGAATAGCCAAACAATCCTAAGGAAAAAGAACAAAGCCAAAGATCACTCCCTGTCTTCAAATTATACTACAGCCCTAGCAGGTTTGGCTCAGTGAATAGAGTATTGGTCTGTGGACTGAAGGGTCCTGGGTTGGATTCTGGTCAAGGGCCCGTACCCAGTTGCAGGCTCCTCCTGAGCCCAGGCCCGGGTCAGGGCTCGTGCAGGAGGCAACCAATTGATGTGTTTCTCTCACATCAATATTTCTCTCTGTCTTTTCCTCTCTCTTCTACTCTCTCTAAAAATCAATGGAAAAAAATATCCTTGGATGAGGATAAAAAAAAAAAAAAAGAAATTATACTACAAAGCTACAATAATCAAAACAGCATGGTATTGGCAGAAAAACACACACTGACTAATAGAATAGAATTGAGAGCCCAGAAATAAATCCACATATATATGGGCAAATAATTTTTGGTAAAGGAGCCCAAAACGTATAATGGAGAAAAGAAAGCCTTTTCAATAAATGGTGTTGGAAAAATTGGAAAGCCACATGCAAAAGAATGAAACTAGAGACTATTTGTTGCTGCATATAAAAATTAAATCAAAATGAATCAAAGACCTAAATATAAGACATGCAACAATAAAATACATAGAAGAAAACATGACCTCAGAGAGGATTTTATGAATTTGACCCCAAAACCAAGGGAAGTAAATGCAAAAATAAATGAATGGGGTTATATCAAACTAAAAAGCTTTTGCACAGCAAAAGAAACTATTAACAAAGCAAAAAGGCAACCAACCAAATGAGAGAAGATATATGCAAACAATACCTCTCCTAAGGGGCTAATATCCAAATGTACACAGAACTCATACAACCCAACAACAAAAACAAACAATCCAATAAAAAAATGAGGAGAGGACCTAAACAGACTTTTCTTCCAAAAAGACATACAAATGCCCCACAGATATATGAAAAAATGCTCAACTTCACTAGCTAAAAGGGAAATGCAAATCAAAATGACAATCCTCAGACCTGTTAGAATGGCTATTTATCAACAAAACAAGAAAGAACAAGTTTTGTGGAGGTCACGGAGAAAAAGGAACCCTTATACACTATTGGTGGGAATGTAAATTGGTACAGCCTCATTGGTAAATGGTAAGAAGGTTCCTAAAAAAATTAATAATAGAGCTACCATATGACCCAGTAATCCCCTTTCTGGGTCTCTATCCAAAAACTTTGAAAACATTTATTTGTAAAGATATATGTACACCTATGTTCATCACAGCTTTATTCATGGTGGCCAAGACATAGAAACAACCTAAGTATCTTTCGATGGATGATTGGATAAAGATGTGGTACATATTCACAACAGACTGCTACTCTAAGCTGATAGATCCTCCCTTCCCCCAACTGGTGGGCGGAGTATGACGTAACCTGCGGCCCAGAAATACCTGAGTGACTAACCAGGTACCTTGTATGGACTATACATTGGACCACCAATCCACACCTGCCAAATACCCTAAACCCTTGTCCTATATGGACAATGAAGTAAGCCATCAATCAGTGTGCGCCGAGTACACTAAGCCCCCACCCCTTCCCATTCCGCCCCTCAAAAGGCGTGCCCACCCCTGCACGTGCTGCTGTTCTCCCCTTGTGAGACAGCCCGGCAGGTCCTTCTCCCCTCATAAAGCCTGTAGTCCTAGTTTTCGCCCTCTGTCTGATCTTTCATAAGCCATAAGAAAAGATGAAATACTGCCATTTGTGACAACATGGATGGATTTTGAAAATATCATGTTAGGCAAAATAAGTCAGACAGAAAAGGACAAGAATCATATAATTTTACTCATATGTGGGATATTAAACAGAAGCCAACAAACCTACAAATAAGACAAACAAATTCATAGACACAGGCAATAGTACGGTGGTTACCATAGTGGAGAAGGGGGGATATAGAAGAGGGTAAAGGGGGTCAAATTTATAGTGATGAAAGGAGACTTGACTTGGTTGATGAGCACACAATGCAATATACAGATGATGTATTTTAGAATTGTGCAATTTAAACTTATATAATCTTATTGAACAATGTCAACCCCAATGAATTTAATAAAATTTAAAAAGTGATACCATTCTATAAAATCCCAAAGAAAAATATTTAAATATCCATCCAAATATTAAGAATATTTATCACTAAATTAAGGAATTACATTTTTAGCAAGTTTTTAGATTTTTGCATTAAGCTTACGTATTTTATAATAAAATTATAACATTATTTCCATTTAAACAAAAATGCATAACCAGAGTTGTAGCTGTATTTATTAAGAGCAATTGAGCCAATGTCTATGTCAAAAATGGGGACAAAAAAGGAAATTAGTGTGATTCAAACAAATAACAAGTTCTTTAACAGTCCTTTAAATGTTGACAAATGAGATAGCTTCATTTTGTGAATGACCAATGTCCAAGAAAGGACTATTTCCAGATTAAATAAAAGTGTATGCAAACCAGAAAGCATAATTTCAGATACACTTATTCATTCAATTATTAATTAAAAATTTTTTGGATGGAATCTTTGCACAATTTCAACACTATTTTATTAATTATTTGGAATGTTGTATCATTAAAGTGTTTTCATTGTCCTGGCTAACTCTTTGTAAGCCTATTTTTATTAGCTAGATAATATTCCATCATATAAATGTAAAACACTCCTCTTCTGTTTCCTTATTGTGAGGCACAAATTTTGTACATTTCAAAAGCCTTACTGTCTTTGATTTTATATCTTTGGCTCTAAATTTTCATGGGTCAGAAGTCTCCTTGAGAATCTTATGAAGTTCTTGCTTGGGTAGCTCTGATGGTTGGAGTGTCCTCCCAATACATGAAGGTTGTGGGTTCAATCCCCAGTCAGTGCACATATGGGAATCAACCAGTGAAGGCATGAATAGGTAGAATAACAAATTAATGTGTTTTTTTCTCTCTCTCCCTAAAATCAATCAATCAGTAACATTTTTCAAAGAAGAAAAAATAATTGGCTTAAAGAAAAAGCCAATTTAAAAAGAAAGAAATAAAATCTTATGAAATCATGAACTATCTTCTAAGAAAAAATAAAATGAATAAATATATGCAAAAACTGTGTATAAAATTTAATAGAGTTTGCCACACCCTGAAATTTAAGGGTGGGAATTAAGACCTTGTTTAAACACTGATGTAACCACTTACTCCCAAACATCAAGTACTACGACTACATTCGTTTATTTTAATTAACTTATCAAAAGAAAAACAAGGAATTTGGCCTGAAACAAATTTAAGGCTATTCCAAAATCAAATTAGATCTGTGAAGGGGTTAACTGGAGAACACAAGGCTTGAGCCTTACAAAGTCTAACAAATGTCAAAGGGAAAGCTCGTTCTGCAGCCTAAGCCTTGCACAAACATGTTCCCCTTGAGTGACTATTTTACAGAAATGCCTAAAGATCATAACTCCTGCACAACCCCCAGGAAGAAGGACGTCTGGCACCAGCAGAAGGACAAAGGGCAAGGCCGTAAAACTGAGGTCCTGATACATGTGTGAAGCAGAAGCCCTGTCTTCAGCTCTCCCAGACTACCGGACTGCTCCCTCCCCAATTCACAGCTGGCACTTTGAGTCAGACCACCTGCACCCAGGAGACATGAATAAATATCATTCTGGCCCTAACCTGTTTGGCTCAGTGGATAGAGCGTCGGCCTGCGGACTGAAGGGTCCCAGGTTCGATTCCGGTCAAGGACATGTACCTTGGTTGCGGGCACATCCCTAGTGGGGAGTGTGCAGGAGGCAGCTGATCGATGTTTCTCTCTCATTGATGTTTCTAACTCTCTATCCCTCTATCTTCCTCTCTGTAAAAAATCAATAAAATATTTAAAAAATAAAAAAAATAAATATCATTCTGATTACACTGAGCCTTGAGTCATTCTGTGTGATCCCAGCCCAACCCCGCACCTTTCAATCTGGTCACTGAGACAAACTTTTATCCCAGATTTGTGAATCCAGACTTCTGTAATAGGTCCTCACATTTTCTCCTAAAAGATAGGAATAGCAGAAGACCTTTTTCGTCAAACCATACTGTGAAAATTAGAGAGATCAATAATGAGTGCTATAATGACCCAGGGTATCTAAAAATAATTATGCAGGGGCCAGTGCTTATAAATCAACAAATCACAACTGTCCAAAAGATGTAGATCTATGCCATTATAATTCTTGGGTGCAGAAATAGTGAAAATAATAAACAGAACAACATTAAAATATACTGTAAAGCCGAAACCGGTTTGGCTCAGTGGATAGAGCGTCGGCCTGTGGACTGAAGGGTTCCAGGTTCGATTCCGGTCAAGGGCATGTACCTGGGTTGCGGGCACATCCCCAGTGGGAGATGTGCAGGAGGCAGCTGGTCGATGTTTCTCTCTCATCGATGTTTCTAGCTCTCTATCTCTCTCCCTTCCTCTCTGTAAAAAATCAATAAAATATATTTTTTAAAAATAAAATAAAATAAAATAAATAAATAAAATATACTGTAAAGCTTCTATAATTAAACTGTGTGGTAGTAATGCATAGACAACCAACCAGTGGAATAAAAGAGAAGGCTTGGAAATCAACCAAGTATATATGGAAATTTAGTATATGATAGAGATGGCTGCTTCTCAAGTTGCTGGGGCAAAGACAAAGTTTTTAATAAGTGGTGCTGGGAACACTGTGTAGCCAGATGGAAAATATAAAATTAAATCCATATGTCGTAGCATATACAAAATTAAATGCCAAATGTATCAGGGAATCTAAATGTAGAAGATGAAATAATACAGGTATTAGAGAAAAAAACAGATAAATTCTAAATTCTAAATTCCTCTTTAATCTTGGAGTTGAGAAAGGCTTTCAAAATCAGAAGCAATAGAAGAAAATATTGGTAAATGTGTACATAAATATAAGAAAAAATGCTGCATGACACAAAACACCATAAAAGTCAAAAGAGCTCTGGCTGGTGTGGCTCAGTTGGTTGAGTGTTGTCCTGTGCACTGAGAAATGGCCAGTTAGATTCCTAGTCAGGATACATACACAGGTTGCATGTTCGATCCCCAGTTGGGATGTGTACAGGAGGCTACTGATCTATGTTTCTCTCTCTCTCTCTCTCTCTCTCTCTCTCTCTCTCTCCTTCTCTTTATCTCTCTCCTTTTCTCTCTAAAATCAATACAAAATACTTTTAATAATAATAAAAAAGAAGAATGTCAAAAGATAACCGGCAAATGGAGAAAATACTTGCACCATACATCACAGATGAAGGGCTACTATTCCTAATGTGTAAAGAATTCTTGGTCCTCCTCCGAAGAAGGCTGCAGGGAGTGGCCTGCCCCAATGCCCCTCCTAGGCCACAGACAGGCACACAGGGCCCCACTGCTGGGACCCTATGCACCTCAACCATGGCCCCCTACTGGTTCTGCTGCCTTGACTCCAGGCCCGTCTGGATGCACGGACCTGCCTTCCCGACCTGAGGTACTCAAACCGGTGCCCCTAAATGACTGGCCCCACGGCCACAGTGACCCAAAGCCCCAGATGCATGCACCTGCCATCCTGACACATTGTGCCTGACCCAGTACCCCCCAGAAGACGGCCTGCTGGGCCCAGTCCTTCAGTTGTGACCAGGCGCCCCTGCAACACAGCCTGCCTCATTGGGCCCCCCAGACTACCGGACTGCTAAAATGGGGAGACAAAGAAGCCCCCAAATGAAAATAAAAAGAGGAATCACCAGAAAAAGATGTAAGTCGTGAAACCATAAAAATCCTAGAAGAGCCCTAGCCGGTTTGGCTCAGTGGATAGAGCGTCAGCCTGCGGACTCAAGGGTCCCAGGTTCGATTCCGGTCAAGGACATGTACCTTGGTTGCGGGCACATCCCCAGTAGGGGGTGTGCAGGAGGCAGCTGATCGATGTTTCTCTCTCATCGATGTTTCTAACTCTCTATCCCTCTCCCTTCCTCTCTGTAAAAAATCAATAAAATATATTTTAAAAAAAATCCTAGAAGAAAATGTAGGCAGCAAAATCCCAGACATCTTACGCAGCAGAATTTTCACCAGTGCATTGCCTAGGGCAAGAAAAACAAAGGAAAAAAATTAATGGGACTACATGAAATTAAAAACTTGCATGGCAAAAGAAACCAGCATCAAAATGAAAAGGAAATCCACTGTATGAGAGAACAAATTTGCCAGTGATACATCTGATAAAGGATTAATTCCCAAAATATATGAAGTACTGACATAACTCAACAAAAGACAAACAATCCAATTAAAAAATGGGCAGAGGACCTAAATAGATACTTCTCCAAAGAGGACATACAAATGGCCAAGAGACATATGAAAAAATGCTCACTGTCATTAATCATCAGAGAGATGCAAATTAAAACAACAATGAGTTACCACCTCACACCTGCCAGAATGGCTACCATCAATAAATCAACAAACAAGTGCTGGCGAGGATGTGGAGAAAAGGGAACCTTTGGGCACTGCTGGTGAGAATGTAGACTAGTGCAGCCACTATGGAAAACAGTGTGGAGTTCCCTCAAAAAATTAAAAATGGCCCTGACTTGTTTGGCTCAGTGGATGGAGCCTCGGCCTGTGGACTAAAGGGTCCCAGGTTCAATTCCGGTCAAGGGCATGTACCTTGGTTGTGGGCACATCCCCAGTAGGGGGTGTGCAGGAGGCAGCTGATCCATGTTTCTCTCTCATCAATGTTTCTAGCTCTCTATCTTTCTCCCTTCCTATCTGTAAAAAAATCAATAAAATATATTTTTAAAAAAATTAAAAATGGAACTGTCAATTGACCCAGTGATTCCACTTCTAGGAATATATCCTAAGAATCCAGAAACACCCTTATGTTCATAGCAGCATTATTTACAATAGCTAAGATCTGGAAACAGCCCCAGTGCTCATCTATACTAATGAAAGGGTAATATGCTAATTAGACCGGAATTCTTCCGGACGACCTTCCGGACAAAGCCATGGTGGCGGTGCCGAGGCAGAGGTGGTTAGGGGCGATCAGGCCAGCAGGGGAGAGCAGTTAAGGCGATCAGGCTGGCAGGCAGATAAGTGGTTAGGAGCCAGCGGTCCTGGATTGCGAGATGGATGTCCAACTCCCTGCAGGGATCAGGCCTAAACTGGCAGTCAGACATCCCCCGAGGGGTCTCAGATTGGAGAGGGTGCCGGCCAGGCTGAGGGACCCCTTTGCCTCCATGCACGAATTTCGTGCACCTGGCATCTAGTCAGTAGACAAATGGATAAAAAAAACTGTGGTACATTTACACAATGGCATACTATGTGGCAGTAAATAAGAAGGCTCTCCTACCCTTTGAGATAGCATGGAGGGACCTGGAGAGTATTATGTTAAGTGAAATAAGACAGAAGAAAGACAAGTACCACATGATCTCACTCATATGTGAAATCTAATGAACACAATAAACTGATGAATAAAATAGAACCAGACACATGGAAACATGGAACAGACTGACCAACTCAGAGGGAAGGATGAGAAGAGAGAAGAGATTAACCAAAGAAAGTGTATGCATATATGCATTGCCCATTAACATAAACAATAGGGTGGTCAGTTCGTGCACCAAAAGGTTGCCGGTTCGATTTCTACTCAGGGCACATGCAGGGGTTACAGCTTGATCCCCCGTAGGGGATGTGCAGGAGGTAGCCAATCAATGATATGCTCTCATATTGATGTTTCTCTCTCAAATTGATGTTTCTCTCTCTCTCCCTTCCTCCCTCTAAAAATCAATTTTAAAAATCTTTTAAAAAATTAAAAACATTTTTGTGCCTCAAAAGACACTGTCAACAGAGTGAAAAGGCAAACCTGGGATGGGAAGAAATATTTATGAATCATATATCTGGTGAGGGATTGATATTCAGAATATAGAAAGAACTCCGACAACTCAACAACAAAAAACAAACAGCCCGATCAAAAACTAGGCAAAGGACATTTCTCCAAAGATATACAAATGACCAATAAGCACAAGAAAGGATTCCCAACATCACTAATCACTAGGGAAATGAAAATTAAAATCATATGAGATACCACTTCACAGTAGGATGGCTATTATTTAAAAAACAAACAAAAAACAGAAAATAAGCACTGGCATGGATGTGGAGAAACTGGAACCCCTGTGCACTGCTGGTAGGAATATAAAATTGTGCAGCAGCTGCAGAACATATGATTCCTCAAAAAATTAAACAGAACTACCATGTGATCCAGCAATTCCACTTCTGGGTATATAGCCAAAATAAGTGAAAGCAAGGACTCAAACAGATATTTGTAAATCCATGTTCACAGCCAAATATTCACAAAAGCCAAAAGATGGAAGCAACCCAAGTGTTCATTGACAGATGAATGGATAAACAAAATGTGTTTTATGTGTATAAATAAATATTATTCAGACTTTAAAAGGAAGGAGACTCTGATACATGCTACAACATGGATGAATCTTGAAGATATTAATGCTAAGTGAAATAAGCCAGTCACAAAACGATAAATACTGTATGATTCTACATGCATGAGGTCCCTAGAATAGTGTAGTTTATAAAGAGCAGAATGGTCGTTTCCAGGGGCTAGAGGGAGGGGGTCTGGAGAGTTATTGTTTAACTAGAGACCCAGTGCACAACATTTAGGGTTAGGGTTTAGGGTTTAGGGTTTGGGTTAGGGTTAGGGTCTTGTAGTCCGGGACCCCTCGGGGGATGTCTGACTGCCCACTTAGATGGTAGAGGCTCCTTAGTGCAGCAACGGTGGCAGGAGCCTCTCCCACCACTGCTGCTGTGTTCGCCAGCCATGAGCCCACTAGCCACAAGCCCGGCTTCCGCTGGGCGGCGCTCCCCCTGTGGGAGCGCACTGACCACCAGGGGGTAGCTCCTGCGTTGAGCATCTGCCCCCTGGTGGTCAGTGCGCATCATAGCAACTGGTCGTGCTGCTGTTCGGTTGATTTGCATATTAGCCTTTTATTATATAGGACAAGAGGCCCAGTGCACAAAAATTTGTGCACTCGGGGGGGAGAGGGGGTCTCTCAGCCCGGCCGGTGCCCTCTCGCAGTCTGGGACCCCTCGGGAGATAATGACCTGCTGGCTTAGGCCTGCTCCCGGGTGGCAGAGGGCAGGCCCAATCCCTAGGTGCAGCCCCTGGTCGGGCTCAGAGCAGGGCCGATTGGGGAGTTGGGGCACAGCCCCCTGACATGCACAGAGTAGGGCGGATCGGGAGGTTGCGATGCCACCCCTAGTCACGCTCAGGGTACGGCCGATTGGGGGGTTGGGGCACCGCCCCCTGTCACACTCAAGGCAGGGTTGATAGGGAAGTTGCGGCGCCACCCCCTGTCACGCACAGACTAGGGCTGATCAGGGGGTTGGGGCGTTGCCCCGTCATGCACAGAGCAGGGCCCATCAGGGGGGTTGGGGCTCCGTACCCTGTTATACACAGAGCAGGGCTGATCAGGGGGTTGAGGAGCTCCCCCCTGTCACTCACAGAGTAGGGCCAATAGGGGAGTTGGGGCACTGCCCCCTGTCACACACAGAGCAGGGCGGATCAGGGGGTTGGGGCGCTGCCCCCTGTCATGCACAGAGCAGGGCCCATCAGGGGGGTTGGGGCTCCGTACCCTGTCACATACAGAGTAGGGCTGATCAGGTGGTTGAGGAGCTCCGTCATGGACAGAGCAGGGCCGATCAGGGGGTTGGGGAGCTCCCCCCTGTCACGCACAGAGCAGGGCCCATCAGGGGGTTGAGGAGCTCCCCCATCACTCACAGAGTAGGGCCGATAGGGGAGTTGGGGCACCGCCCCTTGTCACACACAGAGCAGGACCCGTGGGGGGGGAGGGTTGGGGCGCCGCCCTCTATCACCCACAGCGCAGGGCCGATCAGGGGGTTGGGGCGCCGCCACCGTCACACTCAGGGCAGGGCCGATGGGGAGGTTATGCCTCTACCCCGTCACACACAGAGCAGGGCCCGTGGGGGAGGGGGGGGGCGGTTGGGGCGCTGCACCCTGTCACACACAGAGCCGCAGGGTGATCAGGGGGTTGGGAGCTTCCCCCTATCAGGCACAGAGCAGGGCTGATCAGGGGGTTAAGGCACCTTCCCGTCACACACAGAGCAGGGCCGATCAGGGGGTTGGGGCGCCGCACCTGTCACACACAGAGCCGCAGGGTGATCAGGGGGTTGGGGAGCTCCCCCCTATAAGGCACAGAGCAAGGCTGATCAGGGGGTTTGGGCGCCTTCCCCGATCACGAACAGAGCAGGGCGGATAGGGAGGTTATGGCCCTGCCCCCTGTCACACACAGAGCCACAGGGCGATCAGGGGGTTTGGGCACTGCCCCCTGTCACGCTGATCCTGGTGCCAGTAGGCCTCGCTGCTCCGCTGATCCCGGTGCTGGGAGGCATATTACCCTTTTACTATATAGGATAGAGGCCTGGTGCACGGGTGGGGGCCGGCTGGTTTGCCCTGAAGTGTGTCCTGGGTCAGGGTGGGGGTCCCCACTGGGCTGCCTGGCCAGCCTGGATGAGGGGATGATGGCTGTTTGCAGCTGGTCACACACACTTCAGGGTGGGGGTCCCCACTGGGGTGCCTGGCCAGTCTGGGTGAGGGGCTGAGGGCCGTTTTCAGGGTGCCAGGTGACTGAAGCTCCCAACTGCTTTTTTTCTTTTTTTTTTTTTTAATTCTGGGCCAGCTTTAGCTCTGAGGCCTCGGCTGCTGAAAGCAGGTTTCTGGCCTTTGTTTACCTTCTGTATTTGAAACAATGTTGCGGTCCTGCTGGCTGAAGCCTGGCTGACTAAAGCAGGTTTCTGGGGTTTGGTTTAGCTTCTATATTTGTTACAATGTTTCTTAGAGTTGCAGCTCAGAGGCCGGCAAGGCAGGCAGGGATGCTTGGCTTCCTCCGTCATTGAAGCAAGCAAGCCTCCCTGTTCGCGTCAGCTGCCTGGCTGCCGGCCGCCATCTTGGCTGGCAGTTAATTTGCATATCACCCTGATTAGCCAATGGGAAGGGTAGCGGAGGTCCGGCTAATTACCATGTTTCTCTTTTATTAGATAGGATGGGTACAGAGTTTCATTTTTAAAAGATGAAAAAAGTTCTGGAGATGGATGGTGGTGATGGCTGTGCAATAATGCTTTGCTTTCTTAATGCCACTGAACAGTACACTTAAAAATAGTTAAAATAGTAAATTTTATGTTATGAATATTTATCCATAAAAACCCCTAACAAACTGATGACATTGATAACCTACATTGGGTGACTGGATACAGTGTGGAAAGAATGGGGGAATGTGCCCAGCTGGTGTGGCTCAGTGGTTGAGTGTCTGTCTTTGAACCAGGAGATCACGGTTCGATTCCTGGTGGGGGCACAATGAATCTTTAATTATTGATGTTTCTATCTCTCTCTCCCTTTCCCTTCCTCTCTGAATCAATCAAAATATATTTAAAATAAATGGGGGAATTGGATTGGGAGAGAAGAAATGATGGAGCAGTGACTGAGTATATCATTTTGTGTAATTCTGACTTTTAGAACAATGTTAATGTTTCACATACTCAAAAAGACTAAAGACAGAAAGAACTGTATGGGGTATGGGAGTATGGTTAGCAATTCTTAAACTATTTTCTATTCAGGACTGAGGCAAAAAATATATTGTGGCTAAATAGAGCCAAGTTTTTCACTGTCAGAGAAAGGAATTACCAAAAAAAAAAAAAAAAAAAAAAAAAAGAAAAAAGAAATGGAGGTCGTAAGAATAAAACCTGTTGTGTTGAACCAGAATAGGCGACATCATATGAAATCATGGATTATCTGTATAGGTATACCTATATAATATTTATATACAGGTGTGTGTATGTATAGATACATACATTTATTTCAAGAAGCAAAGACATCCCAGTAGCTATGAGCACATCTAATCTTGATTTCTAAATACCATCTATAATAATAAAAGCATACTATGCTAATTAGACCGGACAGCCAAACGACCTTCCGGACGTCTTTCCGGACAAAGCTGGGGCTGCGAGGGCCAAGCCCTTTGCACAAATTTCAAGCATCGGGCCTCTAGTTTTCTGATTAAAGGAGCTAGTGCTCCTTGGGAATCTGCTGATTCCAGGGCTGGGGCTGAGAAAGTACATTATCAGCTTGGAACATATATTGTGGTGCATGAAAATAAATAAGTACTAAAAGAAATGGAGAGAGAGAGAGAGAGAGAGAGAGAGAGAGAGAGAGAGAGAAAGGGAAAGAGAAAAAGAGAACACATTGAAATGACACAGGAGCCAACTCTAAGGGGCTCCCAGTGGTCATAATAATTGAGCAACAACATAGTGATAGTAATGGATTATAACCTATAGAATAACAATTAATCCAGTATATACTTAAATAATGTAGTAAATAAGTAAATGGGAGAGAAGGAAAACCTCTAACAGTAGGATTCCAATGAATACATAAAGAAGGAAAGATGGAAACAAAAAAACAACAACACCATTTGGCAAATAGCTGGCAATAACATTTTCAGGTAAGATTTAACAATGGGTTAAGATTAGTAGGCGAAAGTAGGATGAGAAACAGGATATTTATAATAGATTTAAAGTATTTCTCCATAAGACACTTTAATTATAATGGGAAAAATAGTGGAGACACCACTGTAACCAAGTGATTAAAGTTAACACCACTAATAATGAAACAAATTGACTTCATGGGTCTCTTGATACAATGCACTGAGAACATATCACTTTTGGGACATTCTTGCCTCAAATGCATAATCTGAATTTAATAATGAGGAAGCAGCAGACAACCTCAATTTGAGGAACATTCTATACTGCATACTTCACAAAATAAATGGCCAGTCACAAACACAACCACGCATCCACTCTTGAGACACACAGGACACAACCACACGATCACAGACACAGTCATAATCTCACACCTACTAAGAAGACACAAAGTCACACAATCTCACCACCATGACACACAAAGTCACTCTCATATAGTCACAGACTTCCTAAACCAAAACCCACAAATTCCCAGCAGTCACAATTACATACCCACTTAGAGGATACACGCAATTACGGGCACTCCGGCCAACTCAATGTTAACCAATCACAATCCAACACTTACTCTGGAGACACAGTCACACTTACACAGGCAAAGACAAACCACACCCGCACACCACACCCCAAGGGACACAGCTGGAATACACACGCAGTGTCATCACACAGTCACAGACACGACCATTACACATGGTACCAGACACGGTCACAATATCACGCAACCATACACCCACCTTGGAGACATGCAATCATAACCCAGATACCCGCACCCATCACACTCACACCTCCAAAAACAAGGCGTGCGGTCATACGTACACAACGGGGACACAGTCACAAGGGCCAAACCACACTCCAACACAGTATCACACTTGGTTACAAAAACACAACCAGACACATACCCTGAAGACACGTGAACACAACCGGAGACTCACAGTCACCCAACCACAGCTACACTCACTCAATCTGGCATTCTCAGCCCGCTACCGCCAGCGCGCAAAGACCTGAAACTCTGGACACGCCCCATCCCGCCCCGGATTCCCAGACCCCTCACCTTCGGCCTCCTCTTGGTAGCGTCCGGGTCCCAGCGGAGCTAAAGACCTTGCCACCACGTCGAGAGACGTAATGTCGGGCCGCTGTGGTCTCTGGGAAACGTAGTCCAGATCCAGACCAGCCAAACAAGATGGCGTCCTCGTATTTCAGAATTTGAGCTTGGCTCCTTTGACACGGCACTCGGGAGACTTCAAAGAGGGAGTTCCCGATCCAAACCTACCACCAGGATTGAGCTGATCTTCCTCCAAGGCAAGTCTACTCACCTCGAGAGCGCCATAATGATAGAAAGGGGCAGTCAAGTTCGCACAGGGCAGAGGCCGAGTGTCGACCAGCAAAGCCTTAAGGGAAATGTAGTCCAAAGCCGGAAAAGCGGCATTGTTGACAGAAGGTAATCTGATACCACCCGGGGCCTGGCCGCGGTGACTGTGCGTGCTGCGTCGCGGAGACTTGTGGGAGTGCTCGGTAGGCTCCCCTCCCCCCCTCCCCCCCCATGCGCAGGCGCAGCGCACCGAGTGGACATTTTGGTCTTTGTCTTCTGGTCAGCCGGCCCCTGGGTCCACGTGGCGTGAAAGTAGGAGGTGGGATGTGGGGGTTTTGGGCCGGTCGGGTCCGGGAGGTTAAAGGGGAGATTCCGGGTGTATTGGGGTACGGCGCGGGGGAGAGGGAGTGGGTTTAAGAGCTTCTGGCCTGCCTGTGGGGTGGGGTTGGGGGGGCCTCCGAGGAGGATTCGAGCGTGTGTGACCCTCAGTTTGACCGGATGTTTGAGGTTATTGAGTGAGAAACTGGTTGCAGGATTGTGTATGGATGAGTTTGAGAGGGAGCTATGGGAGACCAGCATTGAGGTAGTAATATTTGAGAAGCACTACCCTTGTCGAAAGTGCTGCTGATAACGGTGCCATCTTCCTGGAGCATCAGTTTTCCTTGACGATTTGAAGGGCGGGGAGGAGCCAAGTGGTAAATACTTTAAAAATGGATTTTTATATAAAACCGCATTTCTGCAACTCACCGTGATTTTTTTAAGCAACCAAGAATGTTTCAAAGGAACTTTGTTTGAGAGCGCCTGCTTCAGACGGTCTGATTCCCCTGATTTTGGGGGTACTTAAATAGGGCTGCTATTAAATCGTGGACCAAGTATCAGCGTTGCAGTTTGAGAAGCAGCGCCGTACAGCGCAGAAAGCCCAGGATTAGGGAGTCAAGGGTTTGGCGTCCTAGGTTAGACAGTTACTTCCTTCTTTGAAGACATTTTAGTTGCAATCTTTATCCGTGAGTCTGGAGTAGATTCTAGGTGTCCTAACTCCTAAATGAATCGAGGTGTTCTTAGATTGTATAGAATTTGTGAAGTAATGAAAAAAGTTACTTTTGCTTGCAAAGATGCTTTTTGTAAGGAATCCACCCACAGTTATCCCTCACATTTTTAATAATAAGAGAATTGAAGTTATTGGGCACTAAATTAAAATAGACAAACAACAACAGTTAGAAGACATAACAGAAGGAAACCGCTATTTACAAGAGCAATCGAAGATTGAGGAGTAAACTTGAGAAATAGGCAAAATTATTAGAAAAGAATTTAAAAATACTAAGGGGTGTAACATTAGATGTTAACAAATAGATATACCATGTTTTTCAATAGGAATATCTAAGGAAGTGTGTGCAAACTTAAGTAAATTTATTAATTTAAAGTGATCCTAATTAAAGTATCTACAGTCCCTGCCCCTTTGTAACTAGATAATTGGATTCTACACTTCATATGGAAAAATAGACAAGCTAGAATAGCCAATAAAATGGGGGAAAAAAAAGGAGTTGCATGGGGATGTGAGAACCCACTGGTAACATATTTGAAAATATAAATCCTTGGAAATTTAAATAGTATTAGTATTAGCATGGAACTGGCCTGGGAAGGACAATTCAGCAATATCTATAATTGCAAATGTTTTTTTGTTTTGTTTTTTTTAGCCAGCTGTTTCATATCTGGAAATTAATCCTACAAATGTATCTGCATTTGCATTGAATTATACAGGTAAGAGGTTGTTCATTTTATTTATGTTTGGCATAGGAAAAGATTAGAAAAAATTCTTGCCCATCATTCGGAGACTGATTGAATAAAATTATGGTACATCTACAGATCAGAATAATATGCAGCTGTACAAAAGAATGAAAAGGAAGCTTTCTGTATACTGACACTTGAAATAACTCAAAAAATAAATTAAGTGAAAAAAGCAAAATGCAGAATGTATGATATGCTTCATTTGGAGTAAGAAGCAGGAGAAATTATATATATATTTATATTTATTTCCATTAAAAAACTCAAGACACACCAGACACTAATAAAAGTGGCTATCTCTGTTGAGGGTAGTGGTACAAGGATAGATGGGGCAAAGGCAAATACCTTTTTATGTTTGTTTTCTAACTGAATTTAGTATATATTCAAAAGTTAAAGTGTTGTTTGTTTGTTTGTTTTTAAAGGAGGAAACAGGCTTTGGAGTCAGACGGCCTCTGTTAACTATTTCCTCTGCCACTTTGTACCTTGGTAACCTTAGGTACTTAAACTTTGTGCCTCAATTTCTCATCTAGTAATATAGAGAAAATAATAGTATTAGATTCACAGGGTGGTTGTGCAGATCATGGAGTTCTGAATTCTATAGAATAGTTCCTGATATATAGTAAGTACTGGATAAATGTTAAATAGTATTGTTATTGCCATGTGCAAAATAATACTTCCTCAGAAATAGTATAGTTATTTGTACTGTTTCTGGTAGAAATTTCTGAAAGATTCAGATGTGTACATGCTCCTTTCTTATTTCCACCTTTAAACATTTTGGGGTGAGGGGCATTTCTTTTTATAATTGGAATGAAGAAGTTAGCTTTCTGTGTTCAAGTTACATTCATCTTAGAAATTCATCACCACCACCTTCAGGAACTTTGTTCTTTGATTTCTATGGTGGTTACTTTCTCATGGTCCTAATTCAGAACCTCTGATATTTTTTAAAAATTTCAATTGTGACATTTTAGGGACAGAATAAGTAGGTAATGGTCTTCAAATTGCATAATATCAGGAGAGACATACTATATGACTGAGCAATCATTAAAGATTATATTTTTCCTTTTTTGTCACTGGCAGTTGGACATCCCCCGAGGGGTCCTGGATTGGAGAGGGTGCAGGCTGGGCTGAGGGGAGCGCCCCCCCCCCCCCACTGTGCACGAATTCATGCACCGGGCCTCTAGTATATCTACACTAATAAAAGAGAAACATGGTAATTGGCGTACGACCGCTACCCTTCCCATTGGCTAATCAGCATATCCTTATGCAAAGTAAGTGTCAGCCAAGATGGCGGCCGGCAGCCAGGCAGCTGGAAGCGAACATGAGGCTTGCTCCCGTGACTGCAGACTCCAACGTTCCCAGCCTGCCTTGCAGGCCTCTGAGCTGGCAGTTTGAAACTTTGTAACAAATATAGCCAGGCTGGGATCTCAGAGCTGAAGTTATACATTGTTTCAATTATAGAACGGCAAACAAACCAGGAGCAGAAGCCTCAGAGCTAGAGCCAGAGCTAAAGCTGGCCCAGAATAAAAAAAAAAGAAAAAAAGGAGTGGTTGGGAGTTTCAGTCAAAACCGCCAGCCTGAAAGCAGCCCTCAGCCCCTCACCCAGACTGGCCAGGCACCCCAGTGGGGACCCCCACCCTGAAGGGTGTGTGACCAGCTGCAAACAGCCATCATCCCCTCATCCATGCTGGCCAGGCACCCCAGTGGGGACCCCCACCCTGACCCAGGACACCCTTCAGGGCAAACCAGCCAGCCCCCAGGCCTCTATCCTATATAGTAAAAGGGTAATATGCCTCCCAGCACCGGGATCAGCGGAGCCGAGAGGTCTCCTGGCACCAGATCAGCATGACAGGGTGCAGCGCCCAAACCCCCTGATCGCCCTGCGGCTCTGTGTGTGACAGGGTGATGGCATCCCAACCCCCTGATCGGCCCTGCTCTGTCTGTGACGGGGTAGAGCCATAACCTCCCCATCGGCCCTGCCCTGAGTGTGACAGTGGTGGTGCCCCAACCCCCTGATCCGCCCTGCTCTGTGTGTGACAGGGGGCGGTGCCCTAACTCCCCTATCGGCCCTACTCTGTGCGTTACGGGGGAGCTTCCCAACCCCCTGATGGGCCCTGCTCTGTGCATGAGAGGGCGGAGCTCCCCAACCCCCTGATGGGCCCTGCTCTGTGCGTGACGGGGGGTGGGGGGAGTGCACCAACCCCCTGATTGGCCCTGCTCTGTGAGTGACAGGGGGCAGCGCCCCAACCCCCTGATTGGCCCTGCTCTGTGCATCACAGAGGGTGGTGCCGCAACCTCCCCATTGACCCTGCCTTGAGTGTGACAGGGGGCGGTGCCCCAACCCCCCAATCGGCCCTATCCTGAGTGTGACTGAGGGTGGCATCACAACCTCCCAATCCGCCCTGCTCTGTGCATGACAGGGGGAGGCGCCCCAACTCCCCAATCAGCCCTGCTCTGAGCCTGACCAGGGGCTGCACCTAGGGATTGGGCCTGCCCTCTGCCACCCGGGAGCAGGCCTAAGCCAGCAGGTCGTTATCTCCCGAGGGGTCCCAGACTGCGAGAGGGCACAGGCCGGGCTGGGGGACCCCCCTCCCCCCCTGAGTGCACAAATTTTTGTGCACCGGGCCTCTCGTATATATATAAAAGCCTAAACAACCAGTCGACCAAGGGACCGGATGACTAGCTATAACATGCACTGACCACCAGGGGGCAGATGCTCAACGCAGGAGCTGCCCCCTAGTGGCTCAGCCGACCAAATGGTGCCAGATGCCAGGCTCACAGCTGGCAAGTGCAGCTGTGGCGGTGCGAACCTCTCCTGCCTCCATGGCAGCACTACCGAGTGGCAGTGGCAGGCGCAGCAGGGTGGGATGAGCAGGAGCGGCACCCTGGCCACCTGCTGCTTCGCACATTACTACATCCCTCGAGGGATGTCGGACTGCCAGATTTGGCTGAAACCGGCAGTCCAACATCCCCTGACGGATCCCAGGTTGCGAGAGGACGCAGGCCAGGCTGAGGGACCCCACCAGTACACAAATCCATGCACAATGCCTCTAGTAATAAATAATTCTTGTCTGAAAGGGTACTTTCTTCAGGGGTTGGAAAGTGATAATTTTCTTTTTTTAATTAAATCTTTATTGTTGAAAGTATTACTATGCCTCCCCCCCCCCCCCCCCCCATTGACCTCTTATAACCCGCTCCCATGACCCACCTGAGACCTTCAACACCCTATTGTCTGTGTTCATGGGTTATGCATATATGCATACAAGGTCTTTGGTTGATCTCTTCCTACCTACCCACCCCACCTCCACCTTCCCTCTGAGATACTACAGTGTGTGCCATGCTTCTATGACTCTGTATCCACTCTGTTCATCAGTTTATTTTGTTCATTAGATTCCCCATATGAGTGAGAACATGTGATGCTTATCTTTCTCTGACTGACTTATTTTGCTTAGCATAATACTCTCCAGGACCCTTCTGTCTCAGAGGGTACTGTCTCAGAGGGTAAGAGATCCTTCTTTTTTACTGCTGCATAGTATTCCATGGTATAAATGTACCACAGCTTTTTTATCCACTCATTTACTGATGGGCACTTGGGCTGTTTCCAGATCTTGGGTATTGTAAATTGTCCTGCTGTGCACATAGGATTACATGCATTCTTTCAGATTAGTGTTTCGGGTTTCTTAGGATATATTCCTAGAAGTGGGGCCACTGGATTAAATGGCAGTTCCATAGTTAATTTTCTGAGGAAACTCCATACTGTTTTCCATAATGGCTGCACCAGTCTGCATTACCACCATCAGTGTACTGGGGTTCTCCTTTCTCCACATCCTTGCCAGTATTGTCCTTCCTATATAATAAACAGGTAAATGTGCAAATTAACCCTCACGCCCTCTCAGATGACTGCCTACGACCAAGCCGGCAGGGTGGTTACTGAGGGATGACCAAACGACTGAACAGCAGGCTGCATGGGGCGACCAGGCCGGTGGAGGGGCCGTGAGGGGTGACCAGGCTGGCACAGGGGGGCAGTTGGGGGGTGACCAGGCCGGCAGGGAGGGGGCAGTTGGGGTTGACCTGGCCAGCAATGGGGGGCAGTTAGGGGCGACCAGGCCTGCAGGGTGGGGAGGCAGTTAGGGGCGACCAGGCTTGCACGCAGAGGTAGTGAGGGCCAATCAGGCAGGCAGGCAGGTGAGCAATTAAGAGCCAGTGGTCCAGTATTGTGAGAGGGATGTCCGACTGACGGTTTAGGCCCGATCCCGGCCTAAACTGGCAGTTGGACATCCCCCGAGGGGTCCCAGATTGGAGAGGGTACACGCTGGGCAGAGAGGACACCTCCCCACCACACCCCGTTCATGAATTTCATGCCCCAGGCCTCTAGTGTTGAATAAGAGTGGTGAATTCAGACCTGTCTTGTTCCTATCTCAGGAAAAATGGTTTTATTTTTGCCCATTGAATATGATGTTGTCGGTAGGTTTGTTATATATGGCCTTAATTATGTTAAGATATGGTCCCTCTATTCCCACTTTGCTCAGAGTTTTTATCAAAAATGGGTGTTGGATTTTGTCGAACGTTTTTTCTGGTTCTATTGACATGATCATGTGATTTTTGTCTTTCAGTTTGTTATTGATTTGCAAATATTGTGCCAGCCTTGCACCTCTGAAATAAATCCCACTTGGTCATGGTATGATCTTTTTAAAATATTGCTGGACCCGATATGCTAATATTTTGTTGAGGATATTAGCATCTGTGTTCATCAGGGATATTGGCCTGTAATTTCCGTTCTTTGTGGTGTCTTTTTTAAAAAATATATATATTTCTTTATTGATTTCAGAGAGGAAGGAAGAAGGAGAGAGAGATAGAAACATCAATGATGAGAAAGAATAATTGATTGGCTGCCTCCTGCACACCCCCTACTTGGGATTGTGCCCGCAACCCAGGCATGTGCCCTTGGCGGGAACCAAACCTGGGGCCCTGCAGTCCGCAGGCTGATGCTCTATCCACTGAGCCAAGCCGGCTAGGGCTCTTTGTGGTGTCTTTATCTGGTTTTGGAATTATGATAATGCTGGCTTCATGAAAAGAGGTTGGAAGTGTTCCTTCCTCTTGAATTTTTTGGAATAGTTTGAGGAGGATAGGTGTCAGTTGTGTTTTTGAAGGTTCGGTAAAACTCCCCTGTGAAGCTGTCTGGATCTGCTGGGAGTTTCTTCATTACTGCATCTATTTCTTTGGCCTATTCAGGTTTTCTGATTCCTCCAGTTTGAGTTTTGGAAGATTGTATTTTTCTAGTAATTGGTCTATTTCATCCTCATTGTCCAGCTTATTGGCACATAGTTGTTCATAGTATTTTCTTACAATCCTTTGTATTTCTGTTGTGTCATTACTACACTGATTTCGTTTCTTTTTATTTTTATTTATTTATTTATTTTTTTAAAAAAAAATATATTTTATTGATTTTTTTACAGAGAAGAAGGGAGAGGGATAGAGAGTTAGAAACATTGATGAGAGAGATCGATAAGCTGCCTCCTGCACGCCCCCCACTGAGGATGTGCCCGCAACCAGGGTACATGCCCTTGACCGGAATCGAACCCGGGACCCTTGAGTCCGCAGGCCGACGCTCTATCCACTGAGCCAAACCGGTTCGGCGATTTCGTTTCTTTTTATTTATTTGAGTCCTTTCTCTTGTTTCTTCATGAATCTGGCTAATGGTTCATCAATCTAGTTTATCTTTTCAAAGAACCAGATTGGTTTCATTGATTTTTTGTTGTTGTTGTGGTTTGTTTGTTTGTTTTTTAATTGATTTTTTTACAAAGAGGAAGGGAGAGGGATAGAGAGTTAGAAACATCGATGAGAGAGAAACATCGATCAGTTGCCTCCTGCACACCTCCCACTGGGGATGTGCCCGCAACCAAGGTACATGCCCTTGACCGGAATTGAACCCGGGACCCTTCAGTCTGCAGGCTGACGCTCTATCCACTGAGCCAAACCGGTTTCAGCATGTTGTTGTTTTTTTTTTACCCTCTATGTCATTCATTTCAGATCTAATCTTTATTATTTTCTTCCTTCTACTTACTCTGGGCTTTTCTTGTTGTTTAAGTTGTATGGTTAAGTTTATTATTAATTTTTCTTGCTTTTTGAGGTAAGCCGGTATTGCTATCAACTTGCGTTTCAGCACTGCTTTTGCTGTGTCCCAGAGATTTTGCATTGTTTTGTGTTGATTTTCATTTGTTTCCAGGATGTTTTTGATTTCTTTCTTGATCTCATTGGTAACCCATTCATTGTTTAATAGCCTCCATGTATTTGAATGTTTTTGAGTGTTTTTACTGTAGTTCAGATTTCTAATTTCATTCCCTTGTAATCTGAGAAGATGCTTGATATGATTTCAGTCTTCTTGAACTTGTAGAGCATGTCAAACTTGTGGCCCACAGGCCACATGCAGCCCACAACAAATATTTTTGCGGCCCAGCCAATATAATGGTATATAAGAAACGTTTTAATAAAAATTTCAACTTAATTTTTATAGTATCTTATTATACATAATCCTATCTAATAAAGGACAAAAAGGGTAATTGACCGTACCTGCGCTACGCTTCCCATTGGCTAATCAGGGCGATATGCAAATTAACTGCCATGAAAGATGGCGGTTAACCGCCAACAAAGATGGCGGTTAATTTGCATACGTAGGCACCAAGCGACGGAGCGAAGCTGGCTGGCCCCGGGCAGGAGCAGCGAGCGAAGGCCGGCGTGGCGAGCTAAGAGCAAAGAGGGGGGCCTGTGGTGCACGGCTAGCCGGGGGCTTAGCTAAGCCTCTGGCCCCCGCGCGCCGGCCCCTCCCGGCGAAGAGCGAAGGCCTGGGTTCCGGAGGAAAACTGGTGCCAGCAGCTAGGGGAAGGGGTCCCCCAGGGGCCCCAGACTGTGAGAGGGCAGAGGCTGGGCTGAGGGACCCACCCGAGTTAACAAATTTTTGTGCACCGGGCCTCTAGTCTATACTAATAAAAGGGTAATATGCTAATTAGATCGGGAGACCTTCTGAACAAAGCCAGGGTGGCAGGGCCGAGTCAGAGGCAGTTAGGGGCGATCAGGCCAGGAAGGGAGAGTAGTTGGGGGTGATCAGGCTGGCGGGGGTGGGCAGTTGGGGGTGAGCAGGTTGTCATGGGGGTGCAGTTGGGGACGATCAGGCCAGCAAGTGGGGGCAGATGGGGTGAGAAAGCTGGTGGGGGGGCAGTTGGGGGTGAGCAGGCAGGCAGGCAGAGTGGTTAGGGGTGATCAAGCATGCAGGCAGGTGAGTGGTTAGGAGCCAGTGATCCTGGATTGGGAGAGGGATGTCCGGCAGCCGGATTAGGCCCGATGGGATCGGGCATAAACTGGCAGTCGGACATCCCCCGAGGGGTCCCAGGTTGGAGACTGCAGGCTGGGCTGAAGAATACCCCTCCCTCCCTCCCGGATCCCCTGCCCCTTACACGAATTTTGTGCACCCGGCCACTAGTTATTAATAATGAACTACAACATTTACTATTGACTGATTATTGTAATTTTGTTGCATTCATTTCCTTTATGTTCCGGTGCTCCATTTCTCTCCACTAATACTAGCAGTGAATATTTTAGCAGTCGATTGCCATGTCATTAGTCTTGGACTGACTTGTTTCGTGTGAGCAACAGGAAATATTTCGTTTTTGAATAACAGGAAAAATAGGTTTAGTATTTGTGTTATGCTTACTAATTTGTGCAGTCACTCAGTATCTGGTAAGTTAATGTGTAAGAAAAATGTTAATTTTTATTAAAATGTTCTATCCTATCTAATAATAGACAAACATGGTAATTGACTGTACCTTCGCTACGCTTCCCATTGGCTAATCAGGGCGATATGCAAATTAACTGCCAACAAAGATGGCGGTTAACCGCCAACAAAGATGGTGGTTAATTTGCATACATAGGCGCGATGCTGGGAGGCGAAAGGGGAAGGACGGAAGAAGCCGCCTGCCGCTGACGGTGATTGGAAACCCAGGCAGCAGGCAAGAACCGGGTGGCAGGGCAAAAGGCTGCCTTTGCCGCCCCCCCCCCCCCCGCCGGTGATCGGTGATCGGAGAAGCTGGGTGGGGCAGGGAAGAGGCGGCCACCAGCAGCCACCTCTTCCCTGCCCCGCCCCTCCCCCCCCCCCCCCCCCCCCCCCCCCAGCCGGTGTTCGGAGAAGTACCTGTGTGTTTTTTTTTCCAAAATACCTGTATTTTTAATAATTTCTTGACATGGTAAAAGAATTTTGCATTACTATCCAAGGGTGGTGGGGTGAGGAGAAGGAGCAGCAGAACAATCCAACAAACAGAAAGGGAAACAGAAATGCATGGTGGAAGGGATTTGAAGGGTGGGTAGGGGCATTGCCCAACTAAAATGCAATTGGTTTGTTACTGAGTACTATTCATGGGAAGACAGCATCCTGACTCCTTCTCTATACAGCATATTGGGAGTAAAAATGATGCATCCAGGTGTAAATATGATTAGGGGTTGGAAGACAGACAGGGAAAGAAGAAGTCAGAAATAGACGCTGAGTCACTGGCTGGCTGGCTGCAAATACTGACTCTCCAGTAGTGATAGAATAAAAAAAGTGGGGGATATCTCTGGAAGATTTAAGAGATAGGGGGCAACTCTTCTATGGTTTTGACTTGCCCAGCAGATTTCCACATACACACGTGTACACGCCTATGTTTGCATGCGCACACATATACATATAACTGACTGCCCTCCCTGGAAGCACAGAAGGAGAAGAAACCCCCAGAAGAAGCCACCCACTTTTGCTCCAGGCACCAGTGCCTGCAGCTGGCTGCAGCCCAGGAGACGGACAAGCCACCCGCCTGAGGTCCCAGGCTGCAGCCACCTGGAGAAGCTGCCAGCCCTGTGGTCCAGGGCCCCAGCGCCTGTGGCCAGGGAAGTAGGTTCCCTCTTCTCCTACTGCAGTCATTACTTCAATATTCCCCTTCTGAATTTCTCTCCTGTGCCGCAACCCAATTCCACTTTTCATCGGAAGGATACGGAACAGAGAGAGCAGTGTTAAAAGCTTACATTTTTAAGCCGGTAAGGTTGGTACTTAAACATATAAATGGAAAACTGGAGTCCTTAAGGTAACAAAGACTACAAAGGACAAGGACAGCGCATGACCTATTATATCCAGCAATTCATTTGGGACTGAAAACTTTGCAATGATGACAATTAGTGAAGATATGAAATCAACTAAAATAGTTGACAGGGACAATTCTTCCATCTTTGAAAATATCTACATCAAATCTCTTTAAATAGATTTTCATCTGCATAATATAACACATTCTGACAAGACCACCACCGCCACCAATGTGGTCAGTGTTGTGCCAATAAATGTTTAATAACTGAGGGACCCCCCCCCCCCCCCAGTGCACAAATTTTTGTGCACTGGGCTACTAGTTATTTTATGTTAACGATTACTCATTTATTTCAACCCTTTGTATTCAGCATGTCTCTATCAAAATAAACCTAGTTCCTATGAAAATTGAAGGTTTTGTTTTTTGGGGGCCCACATAAACCTAACCTTGTTTGTTTGGCCTGTGTTAGCCTTCGAGTTTGACATGCTTGTTGTAGAGACTTTTGTGTCCTAACATGTGGTCTATCTTTGAGAATGACCCATGTGCACTTGAGAAGAATGTATATACTGCAGCTTTGGGGTGTCCTATAAATGTCAATTAAATACATCTGATCCAATGTGTAATTTAGATTCTCTGTTTCCCTTTTAATTTTTTGTCCGGAACATATATGCAGTGAAGTCAGTGGGGTGTTATGTTTCTTACTATGAATGTATTACTGTCGATCTTTCTCTTAAAGTCCACTAGAAGTTTTTTTTATATATTTAGGTGCTCTTATATTGGGTGCATATATGTTTACCAGGGTTATATCCTCTTGTTGTATCAAACTCTTTCATATTATGTAGTGACCTTTGTTGTCTCTTGTGATTGCATTCATTTTGAAGTCTATTTTTATCAGAGATGAGTATTGCTACCCCAACTTTTTTTTTTTCTTTTCTCGTTTCCATTTATTTGGAAAAACTTTTTCCATTCCTTCACTCTCATCCTTTGTGAGTCTTAAGTTCTGAGGTGGGTCTCTTCTACACAGCATATAATTAGGTCATGTTTTTATCTTCATTCAGCTACCCTATCTTTTAATTGGAGCATTTCATCCATTTAGATATAGTTTATTATTGATAGGTACTAATTTATTGCCATTTAAATTCTATATGCCTATGTTTCTCTATTTGTTCTCATTACAGAAGTCCCTTTAGGATTTATTGTAGTGCTGGTTTGTTGGTCATAAACTCCTTTACTTAGTCTTTTCTTGTCTGAGAAGCTCTTTATTCCACCATCAATTTTAATGATAGTCTTGCTGGATATAGTAATCTTGGTTTTAGATCCTTGAATACTTAATGCCCTTCCCTTCTGGCCTGTAGAATTTCTGGTGAGAAATCAGCTGACAGCCTTATGGGAGCTCCTTTGTAGGTAACAAATTGCTTCTCTTTTGCTGCCTTTAAGATTCTGTCTTTGTCTTTAATTTTTGGCATTTTAATTATGAAGTGTCTGTACGTGGGTCTGTTTGGGTTCTTCTTACTTGCAACTCTCTGTGCTTCCATAACTGGTGTGACTTTTTCCTTCACCAGGTTAGGGAAATTTTCTGCCTTTTCTGCATCAATTGATATGATTATGCGATTTTTGTTTCTCAATTTTGTTTATGTGATGTATCACGTTTATTGATTTGCGGATATTGTACCAGCCTTGCATCCCTGGAATAAATCCCACTTGGTCATGGTGTATGATCTTTCTAATGTAATGCTGGATCTGGTTTGCCAGAATTTTGTTGAGGATTTTGGCATCTACGTTTATCAGGGATATTAGCCTGTGATTCTCTTTCTTTGTGGTGTCTTTATCTGGTTTTGGTATTAGGGTAATGCTGGCTTCATAGAAAGAGCTTGGAAGTGTGCCTTCCTCTTGAATTTTTTGAAATAGTCTGAAAAGGATTGGTTTTAGATCTTCTTTGAATGTTCGGTAAAACTCCTCTGTGAAGCCATCTGGTCCAGGGCTTTTGTTTGCTGGAAGCTTTTTGATTACTATTTCAATTTCATCAGTAGTTATCAGCTTATTCAGGTTTTTGGATTCTTCCTGATTGAGTTTTGGAAGCTTGTATTTTTCTAGAAATGTGTCCATTTCTTCGAGGTTGTCCAGTTTGTTGGAGTAGCATTGTTCGTAGTATTTTTTTACAATCCTTTGTATATCTGTGGGGTCCGTTGTTACTTCACCTCTTTCATTTCTTATTGTTTATTTTGGGTCCTCTCTCTTTGTTTCTTGGTGGGCCTGGCTAGAGGTTCATCAATCTTGTTTATCCTTTCAAAGAACCAGCTCTTGGTTTCGTTGATCTTTTGTATTTTTATTTTTATTTTTGTCTCTATGTCGTTTATTTCTGCTCTGATCTTTATTATCTCCTTCCTTCTGCTCACTCTGGGCTGTTCTTGTTGCTCTCTTTCTAATTAAGTTGCAAGGTTAGATAATTTATTACCATTTTTTCTTGTTTTTTTGAGGTAGGCCTGTAGAGCTGTGAACTTCCCTCTCAGGACTGCTGTCATTGTGTCCCATAGGTTTTGGATTGTTGTGTTTTCATTGTCATTTGTTTCCAGGATGCTTTTTATTTCTTCTTTGATCTCTTTGGTAACCCAATCATTGTTTAATAGCATGCTATTTAGCCTCCAAGTGTTTGATTTTTTTTATTGTAGTTGGTTTCTAGTTTTATGCCAATTGTGATCTGAGAAGATACTTCTTATGATTTCCGTCTTCTTGAATTTGAAGAGACTGCCTGTGTCCTAATATGTGGTCTATCTTTGAAAATGTCCCATGTGCACTTGAGAAGAATGTATATTCTGTAGCTTTGGGGTGAAATATTCTGAAGATGTCAATAAGTCCATCTGATCTAGTGAGTCATTTAGGATTGTTGTTTCTTTGCTGATTTTTTGTTTAGAGGATTTATCCAATGGTGTCAGTGGGGTGTTAAAGTCCCCTGCTGTGATTGTATTGCTATCGATCTCTCCCTTGATATCTTCCAGAAGTTGTTGTATTTATTTGAATGCTCCTGCACTGGGTGCATATATGTTTACCAGAGTTATAGCCTCTTGTTGAATTGCTCCCTTTACTATTATACAGTGGCCTTCCTTATCTCTTGTTATGGCCTTCACTTTGAGGTCTATTTTGTCAGACATAAGTATTGCAATCCCAGCTTTTTTCTCATTTCCTTTTGCCTGAAAAATTACTTTCCATTCCTTCACTATCAGTGTGTGTAAATCCTTTGTTCTGAGGTGGGTCTCTTGCAGACAGCAAATATGTGGTTCATGTTTTCTTACTCATTCTGCTACCCTGTGTCTTTTGATTGGAGCATTTACTCTATGTACATTTAATGTTATTATTGATAAATTCTTGTTTGTCATCATTTTTATTCTTAATGTTTGTGTTTCTTCTTGCCTTTCTGTGTCTTCTTTTTACAGCAGTCCCTTTAGCATTTCCTGCATTGCTGGCTTCGTGGTAATAAACTCTCTTTGCCCTTTTTTGTCTGTGAAGCTCCTGATTCCACCTTCAATTTTGAATGATAGCCTTGCTGGGTATAGTATTTTTGGATTCAGTCCCTTGATTTGTATCATTTTGTATATTTCACTCCATTCCCTTCTGGCCTGGTATGTTTCTGTTGAGAAATCAGTTGATATTCTAATGGGAGAACCCTTATAGGTAACTTTCTGTCTCTCTCTGACAGCCTTTAAGATTCTTACTTTGTCGTTGATGTTTGTCAATTTAATTATGAAGTGTCTTAGTGTTGGTCTTTTTGGGTTCATCTTGTTTGGGACACTGTGCTTCCTGGACTTGTGTGGTTTTTCTTGCCAATATCGGGGAAGTTATCTGTCATTATTTCTTCAAACAGGTTTTCTATTCCTTGCTCTGCTTCCTCTCCTTCTGGTACCCCTATTATTCGGATGTTGTTTTGTGTTGTCCCAAAGCTCCCTTAGGCTCTCCTCTTGCTTTTTAAGTTTTCTTTCCCATTGCTGCTGTGTTTGTGTGTTTTTTCCTACCTTGTCTTCTAATTCGCTGGTGCAGTCTTCGGCTCTTCTAGTCTACTGTTTAAGCCTTCCATTATGTTCTTTATTGCAGGTATGTCATTCTTCATTTCCTCTTGGTTCCTTTTCATGTTGGTGACATTCTCATTCAGCTCCTTATAATTCTCATTGAGTTGTTTGTGTTTGTCATCCAGGCATTTGAGCATCCTCATAACCATTACTCTGGCTCCTTTCTCTGACATTTTACTTTCCTTCATTTCATTTAATTCCCTTTCCTGTGATTTCTCTTTTTCTTTCATTTGGGGATTGTTTTTTTCTCTCTCCCGATATTTTGCTGGAATGTTTAAATTGTTTCTGTGTGCTAGCTCCAACTGGTTTGCTACCCAGGTTCTTTTGGGGGTGGTGCTACTTGTGTGATCTCTCAGGTCTCCTGGGCTTGGTGATCTAGCGGAGCTCCCTACTTGAACTATTTGGGTTCTCTTGATGCAGTTGGATCTTGAGTGTTAGTTTCTTATTCATGGATGAAGTCTTGTCATGGGCTTTGTTGTGCAAGCTGTTTTGGATGTGATTGTGGTTCCGGCTCTTGTGGAAAAGGTTGTCTGAGGTCTCAATGGTATGGGCTCACTGTGGGTTCCTAGAGTCCACTTCCTGGGAGGAAGGAGTCTCAGGGCCTGAGGCTCAGGTACTGCGACTTTGGCTGGTGTGGTATAACTCTTGCTGGATTAGCGTCACTCTGCAACTCACTACGAGGGGCTCGGAGCCCGTTACAGTGAGGGGGGGCGGGTGTCTTGTAGTCTGTGGTTGAGGCAGTGGGACTCTGAGTGATTTCCCTCTCTGAATCACGAGAGGGTTCAGGATCCAGCAGCTGGGGATGTGGGAATCTCAAGGTCTGTGGCCGAAACAATGTGACCTTGTCCAGGGAGGCAAGTCCTCAGTAACTCACCAAGCTGTCCAGAGGTAGGTAGCCAGGAGGGGGATGTCGTGGATCCTACTGAGTGAGCTGTGCGCCCTTGGTTGGAGAGGCACACGCCCAGTGGCAGCACACAGAGGGTTCCAGGAGCTGTCTGTAAGGGGTGTGTGCTTGTGGGGCCCACATGCTGGATCAGAGTGATTCTGGTTTGCCACCGGTCCCGTGGAGGGAGAAGTCCCAGTTTCTGCTTTGGGGGATGTGCACCCTTGGTTGGATACGCACGCCCAATGGCTGCTTACAGAGGTGCCCAGGAGCCGTCTGCTGGAGGAGTGGGTTCAGGGGGCCCTCGTGCTGGAGTGGTGCTGCCACGGTTACTGGATGCCAGCAGCCAGGGTTGTGCCTTGAGGCGGCTTAGAGAAACACCCACGGGCCACCTGCCAGGTCAGTGGGCTCAGGGGGCTTGTACCCTGGATCGGTGCAACTGCAGTGACCGGAGGTTGGCAGCTGAGTAGGGGGAAGTCCGAGTTTCTGCTGCCAAGGCCTTGAGCCCTTGGTTGGATACGAGTGCCTAGTGGCAGCTCACAGAGGGACCCGGGAGTCGCCTGCTGAGGTGGTGGCCTCAGGGGGCCTGTGTGCTGAAACTACGCAACCACGATGTCTGTGGATAGGCAGCTGGGAAGGGGGAGGTTCAAATTATTACAGCTGGGGCCGTACACCCTTGTTTGGATATGAGTTCCTCCAGCCAGGGTTCAAGGAGGCACCCACGAGCCACCTATAGGGGCAGCGGGCTCAGTAGGCCTGTGTGCTGGCCGGGGAGGGGGATGTCCCAATTTTTGCTGCCTTGCGCCCTTGGTTGAAATCGCGTGTGCCCCGGGGGGCTCACAGAGGCACCCAGGAGCCGTCTGTCGGGGTGGTGGGGCTCAGGAGGCCTGCGCTCTGGAAAGGCGTGACTGTGGTGTCCAGAGGTCCACAACTGTGGAGTGGGAAGATTCAGTTTTTGCTGCCTGGGTCTTGCGCCCTTGGTTGTATTCCCGTGCGCTCAGTGGCGGCTTACAAAGGTACCCTGGAGCCATTTGCCAGGGCATTCTACTCAGAGGGGCCCTGGCACTGAAGCCATGTGACTGAGGTGTCTGTGGGCAGGCAGCCGGAAGTGGGGGAAGTCCGAAATTCTATTTCCCTGGGCCTTGAGCCCTTGGTTGAATTTGTGCGTGCCCAGTGGGGGCTTACAGAGGCACCCGCGATCTGTTTGCCAGGGTGGCGCACTCATGCACTCAGAGGGGCCCTGGCGACGAAGCCGTGCAACCGGGGTGTCTGTGGGCAGGTATCCAGGAAGAGGGAATTCAGAATTTTTACTGCCAGGGCAATGCATCGTCGTTTGAATAAGAGCATGCCCAGCGGGGGCTCATGGCGGCAACCAAAGCTGCCTGTGGAGTGGTGGGCTCTGGAGGCCTGAGTGCTGGAAAAGTGTGACTGTGACGTCTGGAGGTCTGCAGCTAGAGAGGGAAGAAGTTGCACTTACTGCTGCGGGAGCTGTGCACCCTCGGAGGTGGAGGTCCTAGGGTATGCAGGTCTGCGGGTGGGGCAGCAGGATTTTAGCTGGAGTGGCTGCAGGGTCGCAGGCAGTGTCCAAGGCCTGGCTCATTGATGGATTTGCAGTCAGATGGGACATGGATGCCTGGAAGCAGTCCACCATAAGTCTGGAGCTGGTGCCATACGCTGGGGTGTTCTCTACAGCAGGGCTCATCCTCCAGTAGGCTAGACTGGTTTCTTCTCTAGATGATCTCAGTGCTGCATTCCTAGAAACTATTAGGTGTGGTCTTATATATTACCTCCTGTTATGCCCAGATTTCAAGACCCCCCAAAGGACACCACCAGGGAGCGCCAAGTCCGATGCAAAAGCATAGAGCCTTTATTCAAGCTGAGCTTGGTCCCTCTGCCTCCTTTACCGGCGCAGCGGTAGGATGCGAGAGAGGCCGGAGTCTCGAAAGAACAAAGATTTTACAGGGCTTGGGGTGGGGGTGGGGGGGGGTGAGGGCTCACTCAGACCACTGATTTGGCCGATTCCCAGTTGGTTGAGTGAGGGCCGGGGGCTAATGATGCAAGGGCAGAGTGCAGCTAGGGTCTGGTTACACAAAGATGGGGGTGGGGGGTGGCTAGCATTCTTTTGGCCTTGGGCTAGTTTCCCTTGCATTCCCATTGGCTGAGATAAGGGCAGGCTGAGTAACTGATACATTCTATGGCTTTTTCTTGGAAGAGGAGTTAGGGACACAGCTATCAGTCCCGTTCTGTCCTTTTACTCCTTTTTGTTTAGCTCTTCTGGAGAATTCTTGTTCTTTCTTTTGGGGCTTTTTTTTTTTTATTGTCTCCTCATTTTAGCTGTCTGTTTTGATTTGTGTCTGTGGATTAGATAAATCTGCTACGAATCCCAATCTCAAGTGCAGGACAGTGTCAGATGCTGTTTGTGACTAGCCCTGAGTACCCTGTTGGGAGCAATCCCCAGCTTGTGGCTCCCTCTGCAGAGACTGGATGCCTTTGGAAAGGATCGAGATGTGCACCGTGTCTGCTTTTCCTAGCCCCAGGCCTGGGATTAGATTAGTCAAGGACTCAAAGCCTCCATAGACCCGCCTCTGCCTGTAGTGTCATTGACAGTGAGACTTGACTAACCTTGGGTGTCGACCACAAGGTGGGGCAAGGGATGTTTTATCTGGGTGAGGCAACTACCTTCCCCCCAAGCAAATCACCAAGATAGCAAAGGTCTGCAGGTGAAAGATGTCCTTCACAGCATGAGAGAATGACTCAGCACAGGAAACGGGTGTCTGCCCTCTGAGCTCCAACCCCAGAGCCCCCATCCTGGCTTTTGCTCACACACTCCAGTCCATTCTGCCCTCTCTATGCCAGAGCCTAAGATGAGTGGCTGCACACAAAATTTTGTGTGTTAGCCCCTTTAGAGAGTGCCTCCATTTGCAGCCTCTCCCTGGCAGTCAGCAACCCTGCTGCTTTTCACAGCAGATGTTATGTGGGCACCTTTCTCAGTTCTGGTGCTCTGGTCTGGGGAACCCAGATTTGGGGTTAAACCCCAGAGTTCTCAATGGGAACCCCCCTACAGCTGAGATATCCCTCTGGAACTTCAGTTGCTGTCTCGGGGAGCCAGGTTAGCCCTTTCATGCCTCCACCTTTCCTACCAGTCTCTTTTCGGTATCTACTTTTTGTCCTTGGTTATCGGGTTCTCTCCAGCAGGGTTGCATCCTTGATATTTCAGGGTGGTTTTTCTGTATGTTGGTTGTATTTTCAGTTCGGTCTTGGGAGAATGTCAGTGTAGCTTTTACTTACTCAGCCACCATTTTGGAATCTTAAGCAATGTGATAATTTTCTATTTTTTCATTCCTTTTACAGTTATTTTATTGCTACCTTAAATTGTTCCTAAAATTTCCTGCCTTTTACTTCTTTAAGCGTCATCTTATTTTTTATTTTTAAAAGTCACTTGAGGACATTTTTTAAATTGATTTGGGGAGAGAGAGAGAGAGAGAGAGAGAGAGAGAGAGAGAGAGAAAGATGTTGATATGAGAAACATCGCTGGTTGCCTCCTGTATGTGCCTCGACCAGGGATTGAACCCATGACCTAGGTATGTGCCTTTATTAGGAATTAAACCTGCAACCTTTTTGGTGTACTGGATGATCCTTTTAATATCCGTAGCTAGGCCCTAACCGGTTTGGCTCAGTGGATAGAGCGTCAGCCTTCGGACTCAAGGTTCCCAGGTTCAATTCCGGTCATGTACCTGGGTTGCGGGCACATCCCCAGTAGGGAGTGTGCAAGAGGCAGCTGATCGATGTTTCTCTCTCATCGATGTTTCTAACTCTCTATCCCTCTCCCTTCCTCTCTGTAAAAAATCAATAAAATATATTTTTAAAAAATAACCGTAGCTAGTTTTCTTTTCAACACTCATCAAAGTTTTAATTCAGGGACATTCTTTTAAGCTGACTCCTGTTTCATTTTGACATGCTACCATTTAATTTTGAAAGCTTTCTTACCTAGGGCCTATCTTATACTTTCCCTTCCAGACATGGAAATGGCCATGTCTTCAAAGAGCTCCAGTTCCTTTTATTGGAGAACTAGAGTCCTGGTGCATAAAATTCATGCACGGTTTGGGGGGGTCCCTCAGCCCGGCCTGCACCCTATCCAATCCTGGACCCCTCGGGGGATGTCCAACTGCCTCTCGCAATCAGGACCCCTGGCTCTTAACTTCTCACCTGCCTGATCACCCCTAACCCCTCAGCCTGATCATTCCTAACCAACTCTGCCTGCCTGATTGCCTGGGACTGCGGGGCGTGCGGCTTGTCCCTTCTCCTGGGCCGCAGGCGCAGCCACTGGTGCCCAGGACCTCATTGCAGGCGGCTTGTCCCTGTCCCAGGCTGCAGCCTGGCTGGTCCCCATTCCTCTCTCCTCAGTGTTGAGTGTCTGAGCTGTTACAACATGACAGCGTGAGGGTGTGACAACCATTTGCATATTTAGCTCTTTATTATATAGGATAGTGTTAGAGATCAAGATCTGGGTACTGCATGTTTTTATTGCTGCAGTGGTGACATTGTTTTAAGGCCATTTCAGTGACAGAGCTAGGAAATCTATTTTTAAAAACCATGAGTTCATATTATTATTTCTAATTCAATATAAATAGTACAGCTCTTTGCTTACTAATTATCTCCTATCTGTATCTACACTAATAAAAGAGAAACATGGTAATTAGCGTACGACCGCTACCCTTCCCATTGGCTAATCAGGGCAATATTGCAAATTAACTGCCAGCCAAGATGGCGGTTAACTGCCAACAAAGATGGTGGCTAATTTGCATATGTAGCCGCAATGCTGGGAGGTGAAAGGGGAAGGAGTGAAGAAGCCGCCTGCCGCTGACTGCATCGGAAACCCAGGTGGCAGCCAAGAGCCAGAGAACCGAGCTGCCTTTGCTCGGAGAAGCCAGGCTGCCTTTGCCGGCTTCTGTGATAGGAGAACCTGGCCGCCTTTGCAGGCCCTGGGCCAGTAATCGGAGAAGCTGGGTGGGGCAGGGAAGAGGTGGATATCTGCCTCTTCCCTGCCCCGCCTGGCTTCTCAGATCACTGATCACCAGTGATGGGAGAACACCCAGAGGCGGGGCCAGAGGCCAGCTGCATAGCTGCCTGGGGATACCATCAGGTCCCCAGCAGGATATCCAGAAGGCCACCCAGGCACCGGAGCTGCGTAGCCGCTGGGGCATGCGATTCGGTGCCTGGGCTGAGGAGACCAAGGGACCAGGGCTGCTTCGCAGCTGGGCAAGAGATCTGGTCCAGGGGCGACGCAGCCAGGCCCCAGCAGGAAACCCAGAAGGCGACCCAGGCTCAGGAGCTCCGTTGCCGCTGGGGCACGCCATCCGGGCAACGCAGCCAGGTCCCAGCAGGAGATCCAGAAGGTGACCCATGCGCCGGGGCCGAGGCTGCGTCGCCCGCTGGGGAACGCTATCTGGTGCCTGGGCTGAGGAGACCCAGGGGCCGGGGCTGCATCGCAGCTGGGCACGGAGATCCGGTCCCTGGATGCGATGCAACCAGGCCCCAGAAGGTGACCCAGGCGCTGGAGCTGCATAGCTGTGGGGCACACGATCCAGGTGACGCAGCCAGGCCCCTGCAGGGGACCCAGAAGGCGATCCATGCGCGCCGGGGCTGCATCGCCGCAGCTGCGTCGCCGCTGGGGAAATCTATCCAGTGCCTGGGCTGAGGAGACCCAGGGGCCTGGGCTGCGTTGCAGCTGGGGCACGAAATCCGGTCCCCGGGAGCGACACAGCCAGGCCCCAGCAGCAGACCCAGAAGCCGCTGGGGCATGCGATCCGGTGACTGGGCTGAGGAGACCCAGGGGCCCGGGCTGTGTCGCAGCTGGGGCACATGATCGGGCCCTGGGGGCGATGCAGCCAGGCCCCAGAAGGAGACTCAGACGCCAGAGCTGCATCGCCGCTGGGGCACGGGATCCGGTGCCTGGCCTGAGGAGACCCAGAAGGAGACCCAGGGGCCTCCTAAGAGAAGAGTCTCCGTGGTCAGATGGCTCGGTGTCAGGACAGGAATAAAGACCCGAGGTGACTCAGATGCCTGGCCACAGGGTTAGACCAGCCAGCAGGGCCTTTCAGTTGGGACTGGGATGGGGTGGGGCGAGGGAGGCAAGCCGGACATAGAGAACTACAACTCCCAGGAGGCTTAGCGGCCGGGGCCTGGGTGCCTGGCTGTGAAATTGGATGGGCTGTGTCATTTTGCAAGCCACTTTAAACTAGAGGCTTGCAAGGTTGGAAGTTCTGCACCGGGAGCCAGGGAGAAATGGAGCTGGAGCAGAGAGAGGGGTCCATGGCAGCCGTGGGCTTTGAGAAGTTCTCAGGTCACATCCTGGAGAGCGAGCTTGAGACCAAAGTGGAGTTCGTGTCTGGGGGTCTGGGCAGCTCCAGCCTCCAGGAGCAAGACAAAGAGGAGGAGGCAGCCCAAGGCCAGCAACAGCGGTGCCAACGGGAACTCAATCACAGGAAGTACCAGGCGCTGGGTCGGCACTGCAGGGAGATCAAGCAGGTGAAGAGCGGGTCCTGAACAGGCTCCATCAGGTACAGAGGATAACACGGAGACTCCAGCAGGAGCGGAGGTCCCTCAAGAAGGTGCTGGACTCCTACGGTGATGACTACCGGGCCAGCCAGTTCACCATCTTACTGGAGGACGAGGGCAGCCAGGGCACAGACGCCCCCACCCCAGGCAACGCTGAGAATGAGCCTCCAGAGAAAGAGGGGCTGTCCCCGCCCAGGAGGACGCCAGCGCCCACAGAAGCCAGCAGCCCAGCCCCTGGCGAGGGGCCCAGCGGGTGGAAGAGGCAGCGAGCGCAGCGAGCGCCACAGGAAGGGCACCAGGCGGGAGTCCCGCTGACTCCGGAGCTGGCCCTCCGTGCAGATAAAGGTGGAGGAAGACTTTGGCTTCAAAGCGATTGAGGCTCTGGACTCAAGTTGGGTTTCGCAGGGGCCAGACAAGCTGCTGCCCTACCCCACCCTAGCCAGCTCCCCCTTTGACTGACCCCCCAATAAACGGACCCCATGCTCTCCTCGGCAAATAAAAGCTTATAGAGGCATGCTTATAGGATCAAATAGTATAAATATAGATGTAACAGGACAATAAAAAGAGAACCTGGCTATGATGATTACCTGAACGCTGCCTCTGTGTCATTCCTTCTTCACCGACTCCGTCCACACCTTTGGGAACCCCTGGACCTGCTGGGCAGGACCCCAACATTCCTCTTCTTATAAGGACTTCAGTGAAATGGGCTAAGGGTCCCACTGGAACTGCCTCAATTTAATGTAATCCCCTCTTTAAAGATCTTATCTCTATATATAGGTACATTCTGAGGTTCTAGGGATTAGGATTTTAACATACATTTTGTTGATTACCCAAATCAGCCCTTAACAACCCACATGTTCCAGAAATTATATTCCTATAGGGCTATTTACCAAACATTCAGAAGTATTTTTAAAAGAGCTAAGCCCCTCGCCCACCGCGCGGGCCCCTCCTGGCGAAGAGCAAAGGCCTGGGTTCCGGGCACCGGAGAAAAACTGGTGCCAGCAGCCAGGGGAAGGGGCCCCCAAGGGGCCCCAGATTGCGAGAGGGCACAGGCCGGGCTGAGGGACCCACCCGAGTTCACAAATTTTTGTGCACCGGGCCTCTAGTTTTATAATAAAAATTCTGAAACAAGTTAACATAAATACTTATTTTCTTAGCTTTGTCTTGTATTATAAAGAAAATGGTTTCAAAATAACAATGCTGATATTAATAGTAACCATAAATACTATATCATGTGAGAAATTTCTTTGTATTGCTTTTTGTCTTTATTGATTTTGTCTGACCAATGATGTATGGTCAGAATTCTCTGTTCTTAAGTCATTTGAGATAAATCCTTTCTTTGAGAAATTATGTTACCAAGTTAACAGTTGGGTTTGTTTCTTCAATTTGTTCTCAAGTTCAAGGACTGCTTTTTAAAAAATGAATTTGATTATTTAGAAAAGTAATGCATTTCTGATGTAACAAAAAACAGTAAAAATAAACAGCATAATTTTCCAACAGTTTAATAAACTCATCTGAAAATATTGCCACAAAGTAGATAAAAAATGAAACACAACGACACAGATAGATTCTTTTGTGTTACTCATGTTTGTATCAGATAGATTTTCCTAGACTAGTACCAGGAAAAAGGAGGCATAGTATTATTCTATGGTTCAAAGTTCACCTGCCTTTCTAGTTTTTAAAGCACGGGATTTGTGTACCTTCTCTGGCTCAATGAACTAACCTTGTGAGGCAGACTTCTGTTTCCATCTCTCTGTTTCCCATAATTTTTCATAGTACTTGCCTTTTAGGATGATGTATTCACTTTTAGAAGTTGGTAAATTTGAGGATGCTCCACTCCCAAGTGCAGCAGGTCCTGGAATAATGTTCTTCCCTAAAGTGTCCTTTGGCTATAAAGTTGATGAGATGCCATGGGAACTGAACTCTTGTTTATATCAAGTATCCTGTGGTAAAATTGGTTTTGTTATACATTGTTTTGCTTAAAGTTGCAGAACCTATTGATAATGTTAAGTAAGGACTTACTGTATTTTTTAAGCCTACTCTTTTTGCTTCCCCCCTGCAGTCCTTTTCTGTTTAGTTAGGTTTTGCTTTCATTAGTTACCTCTTAGGATGAGGCCTACTCATTCTGTAAGGAAATATCTGCAGATTTTTAAAGTTTGAAATCCTTAAGAGTCCCCCTCAGCATTTCTGGTTTTTTCTAGGCTTCTTTGCAACTTTCTGGTTAGGCCTCCTTTTTGGGTCTGCCTTTGGCAGAGGTACATGGAATTTGGGAGTTGTTTTTTTTTTTTTTATCCCTAATTTTCTTCATTATTAGAACTGGTTACAAGTTTTTACTGAGGGTGAATACCTCATTTTGAGAATGAATATTTGCTAGTTATTTCTGGGATCTATTAAGTCAAAGACTTCTCTCCATTATCTAGTCTTTCTGGATACACCTGCCACACTATTGTGGTTCCTGTAGCATTTGTGTTTTGGGCCACACTTACATATAATTTAGAGTTAACATATATTATCTCTCTACTAGTTTCACTAAAGATTGACTGGTTGATTACTCCTTCCTGTTGTTCTTGATGTTTGTATGGTTTTTCAAAAAGAAGTATTTGAAAGATTCAAAACTAAGCAGCCACAATGTTCCTGTAAAACTTTTTCTGGCCTCCTAGATTGTTGGTGTTTCTAGGATTCTCTCTGTCCTTGACCATCTTTTTCACATACGTGTATATATATTTTAATCCTCACCTGAGGATATGTTTTTATTATTTTGTTTTGTTTTGTTTTTAGAGAGAGGGAGGAGAGAGAGAGAAAAACATCAGTATGAGAGAGAAACATTGATTGCTTGCCTCCCGTAACCCACAACCTTTTGGTCTATGGGATGACACTCCAACCAACTGAACCACTCGGCCAGGGCAGAATGTATATTCTCTGTAAGCATTCACATCTCTGTAACATTCCATCTGTGTCTTTAGCAGCATTGATATTCTGACACCTGACAAATTACCATTTCGATTCTAGGACTATTCTGAGGCCTCATCTATAAATACAATTGCCCTAATGGATGTATCTGCTTGTATGTTCCTCAGAAATCTGACACTCTGATTTTCTAGAATATCAAACTTGATTTTTTTTCCTCTTGCAGATTGTCTTCAGCCAACTTACTTTCTCATGTTTCTTTGTATACATTACTGTTTAAATAAGGCTCTAAGTCTTCCATCTCTGTCATACCCCAGTACAAATTGGTGATCAAGCTTTTTCAACAAACAGTGTAGATAGTATTTATGTAAGTAGTAACTTAATTTTTTTTTTTAGAATTTTGCTTTTAAATGATTTCAACATTATAGAAAAGTTAGAATAGTACAGAGAAGTCCCATATACCCTTTACCCTAATTCACCAATCATTTACATTTTGTTTTTTTCACTTTATTTGTCCTCTCTTTCTCTCAGTATGTATTTGTGTAATTTTTTTCTCTGAAGCATTTGAGACTAAGTTGTATACAATACTCTCTTTATCTCTAAATACTTCAGCATGAATTTTTTAAGAGCAAGGACATTCTTTTTTAAAAATATATATTTTATTGATTTTTTACAGAGAGGAAGGGAGAGGGATAGAGAGTCAAAAACATCGATGAGAGAGAAACATGGATCAGCTGCCTCCTGCACACCCCCTACTGGGGATGTGCCCACAACCAAGGTACATCCCCTTGACCGAATCGAACCTGGGACTCTTCAGTACACAGGCTGACACTCTAGCCACTGAGCCAAACTGGTCAGGGCTTTTATATATATATATATTTTTTTATTGATTTCAAAGAGGAAGGGAGAGGGGGAGAGAGAGAGAGAGAAACATCAATGATGAGAGAGAATCATTGATCGGCTGCCTCCTGCACATGCCACACTGAGGATCAAGCATGCAACCTGGGTATAGGCCCTGACCCAGAATTGAACTATGAGCATCAACCTATATGACCTACTGGTTCAACCACTGAGCCATGCTAGCCAGGCAGGACATTCTTTTTTATAACTATAGTACAGTAGTCCAACTCAGAAAATTTAACATTGATACATTACTATAATTTAATCCAGTCCATATTAAGATTTTGTCAGTTGTCCTTATGACCTTAAACATGTTTTTTGAATGAATGGATGAACATATTTACAAGACATTTCTAATATATAATATTAGAAATACTCAGACTATAATGCAAACAAAGTAAATAGTAATATTTCAGGAAACTTTTTTGGTAGTTTTTAAAAAATTCCTGAATACTGTCAGAACAACTTCCTATGCATTTTACCTACGTGGCTTAGTTCTGATAGGCATATGTTGTGATAGTCATAGACTTCAGTATTGAATTAATCCAGGAAAAAGGGCCACAGTTAAAATTTTAACAAGAACCTATGCAGGAGTGTGATGCTAGAGAACAATAACAAATAGGTATGGTATGAACATCTTTTCTATGTAAGTAAAATTCTGAAAGTAAGTTTCCTTTCTATGCCCATTTCAGGATATGTGGAGGCTTAAATGGTTTAATGAGTATGGCTTTGAAATTCAGAATTCATAGTCTTTGTCCCTTTACTCATATAATTGTACTTTAATCTTTAAGGCAAAGGGTCCTTACTTTGTTCTTTTTCACAGGTCATCCCTGGAAATTGCACGTTATCCTCCAGAAGGCCCTGAGAGCCCAGGTCTCAGCCTGAGTTCTAGGCTGGCATTTTGGTCCCAGCATTAACATTCTAGTGGTTTGTCATTTCTCCAACAGCAGGTTATAAATTAACCAAGCTATACATGATTTTCTGTTGGAACAGAAAGGCAAATTGGATGGTGGAGAAAGAAGTGGAAAGGAAATTTGTCCAGGTGAGTGAATGACAACCAGACAGGTTATAGTTGTTCAGTAAGCATCAACATCTGAAATACTTTTAAGAAGATTTTCTTACAGGTCCTACTCTTTTTTTTTTATTTTATTTTATTTATTTATTTATTTTTAATCCTCATTCCATTGATTTTTTTAAAATGAGTCTTTATTGTTCAGATTATTACAGTTGTTCCTCTTTTTTCCCCCATGGCTCCCCTCCAACCGGTTCCCACCCCAACCTATGTCCTTACCCGCCCCTCCCCCCTTTGTCCTTGTCCATAGGTGTTCGATTTTTCTTCAGTCTCTTCCCGCACCCCCCACACTCCCTTCCCCCTGAGAATTGTCAGTCCATTCCCTTTCTATGCCCCTGATTCTATTTATTCACCAGTTCATTCTGTTCATCAGATTTTTATTCACTTGATTTTTAGATTCACTTGTTGATAGATATGTATTTGTTGTCACTTTGTTGTACATACTTTTTATCTTTACCTTTTTCTTCTTCTTCCTCTTCTTAAAGAACACCCTTCAGCATTTCATATAATACTGGTTTGCTGGTGATGAACTTCTTTAGCTTGTTCGTATCTGTGAAGCTCTTTATCTGACCTTCAATTCTGAATGATAGCTTTTCTGGGAATCTTGGTTGTAGGTTCTTGCTATTCATCACTTTAAACATTTCTTGTCACTCCCTTCTGGCCTGCATAGTTTCTGTTGAGAAATCAGCTGACAGTCGTATGGGTACTCCCTTGTAGGTAACTGACTGTTTTTCTCCTGCTGCTTTTAAGATTCTTTCTTTGTCTTTTGCTCTTGGCATTTTAATGATGATGTGTCTTGGTGTGGTCCTCTTTGGATTCCTTTTGTTTGGGGTTCTCTGCGCTTCCTGGACTTGTAAGTCTATTTCTTTCACCAGGTAGGGGAAGTTTTCTGTCATTATTTCTTCAAATTGTTATGCCCAGATTTCAGGATCCCCAAAGGACCACCAGGGAGCCAGCCGAGTCCTATGCAAAAGCAAAAGAGTCTTTATTCGAGCTAGCTCGAGCTCCCCGTCCACCACACTCGCCGACGCAGCGGCAGGAGGCAGAGAGAGAGAGAGCTCTTTGTGGAGAGGGGTTCTATAGGGGGTTTGGAGTAAGGGGAGGAGAGAGGACTGTGGTCCCTGCCGATTGGCCAGGCGCAAGTCGGTGTCTTGTTACACAGGATGTGGTTGTGTCTATGGTGTGCACTTCCCTTGATTATCATTGGTTAGTTTAAAGAAATCCTAGGTGTGGCTAGCAGAGGCTTGGGCTTCCGGGAAGAAGCTCCTTGCTGAGCACATGGCTAATGGCTGCTGCACAAAAATGGAGGATCCGGGGCAAAATGGAGGGCGTAGCCCTCGCCCTTTCACAAATAGGTTTTCAATATCTTGATCTCTCTCTTCTGGCACCCCCATAATTCGGATGTTGGTATGCTTGAAGTTGTCCCAGAGGCTCCTTACACTATCTTCATATTTTTGGATTCTTTTTTCTTTTTGCTTTTCCGGTTGGGTGTTTTTTGCTTCTTCGTATTTCAAATCTTTGACTTGATTCTTGCGATCCTCTAGTCTGCTGTTGGGTCTCTGTATATTATTCTTTATTCCAGTCAGTGTATGCTTAATTTCTGATTGGTCCTTTTTCATATCCTTTAGGGTCTCACTAAATTTCTCAGAGGTTTCTAGAAGATTCTTGAGTAACCTTATAACCGTGGTTTTGAACTCTATATCCAGTAGTTTGCTGTCCTCCATTTCTGTCATTTGTGACCTGTTTCTTTGTCTCCGCATTTTGGCTGCTTTTCTTTGTTGATAGAGTGGCTTTGTGTGCTAGGTGTCCTATAGGGCCCAGTGGCTCAGCCTCCCCAATTACCTGAGGTGGACACTCTTGGTGCACCCCTTTGTGGGCTTTGTGCACAGTCTTGTTGTAGTTAAGCCTTGATTGCTGTTGGTATCACTGGGAGGAATTGACCTCCAGACCAATTGGCTGTGAGGACCAGTTATGTCTACAATTAGAGAACTGCTGTGCTGGAAACACCCTTATGGGGCAGGACTTGCTTCAGTGGCGATTTGGTGCTCACTGAGTCTGCCCCCTGAGTGTGTCTCTTATGGATCTGAGGAGTTGTAATCTGGATGGTCCCACTCTGACCACTGGGTACACTGGCTCTTGGATCTCCAAAGAGGTGCAAAGTCAGCCACTGCCTGAGGCCACCCAGTAGGAGCTACAGAGAGATCTGCAGATTCCTCCTCTTCGTTTGGGGTTTGGAGGTGCCCAGATGAGGCGCAGCTGTGAAGCAGTGCAGGCTGCTGACGAGCCTTAGGCCTCCTTTTGGAAGCTCTGGGGTTCTTTGACCCAGCTGCAGTTTGTTAGGTTTTAGATTTCAAAAGGCCAGGCCATTCGTATGCAAAAGCCTCTGCTCACAGCTTGGGTGGGGTTGTAAATTGGGTGGTGCTCGGTCTCAGGGAATCACAGGGCGGTGCAAACAGCAGTGGTTGCCCATCGGCCCTGCCCTGGAAAGGCCCTTGGGTCTCTGTGTCCCGCGGCCCCGGGCAGGAACAATGAACGCTGTGAGCACCTCTGAGAGAAAGCCGCCCTCATGTTCCAGCCCGATGCCAGACAGTCCAGTTTCTCCCCGTATGAGTCTGGGTCCCCAGAATCTCTCCCGGAACTGGAGTTCAGAGCAGTCGGGAGCTTGTATCTCCCTCCCCATTGAAAAAGACCACAACGTACCCATTTGCCAGCCCGTTTCTCGTGCCTCCGTACTTCCGCTCTTTCGCACCTCTGCACCTCCTACCAGTCTAGATGTGCTTTTCTCTTTCCCTCTAGTTGTCAAACTTCCACTCAGCCAGCCTTCCCATGGTTCTGGATGATATCTGTTTTGTCTTTTAGTTATAGTTTTGATGTGGTTGTGCAAGGCAGCAAGTTCAGGTGTTTACCTATGCCACCATCTTGGTTCCTCCTCTGGTCCAACTTTTGAAGTATCACTTGGTATGAATTCTTTAAATACTTTAATATTTCTAGTCATCATTTTTTCTTTAGATTCTAGGCAGCCAGGTTCCCCTATTATCTTTAATGTGAATGTCCACACTTTTACTTACACTGCCTCTGTGTAATTGTTCTCTCTGTCATTGATTCTCTGAGTCTTATATCCCCCAATGTGTATAGACTCCTTCCCTTATGCATTGTCTTTTATAGGTTTTGAGTCTTTATATATTGTCTGACATTTAGGTTCCTTTTTATTACTGACCACTTTCTCTCATTCTTTCAGTGGTTAAATGGTTCAGAATTTTATTTTACATCTGTGATCATACTTCATATTGTCTTATCCACTGTGCCAAGCCAGCTCAGCCAAGGGTTCGAAAGCCTGAGTGAGGGTGGCGAAAGGATGAAGCAATGACAAAGAGAATAAGCTGGATCTAGGTGGATCTTCCTGTTCCTTGGCTGAGGCCACAGAGAGAGATCCAGAGGCTAGCTGAGCCTTTATTTTATAGCCAGAGGTAAACAAGGTAGTGATCACCATAGTTATAATGTTCTTGTGAGTTTCACTCGTTTTGGTAGCACTTGAGGATCTTCAAGCCTCATTATGCTAAGAGGACTGTGCCTTCTAAGCTGGGACTTGTTTGTGGCTTTGCCAACAGGTCAGTCCGAGGCTTAACCCTATAGCGGCGCCCTACAATCCACCTCCCCCATTTTACATCAACAGACTGCTTTCCTCCCTTCCCCTCTCATATACCTCTTTCAGAAGTTGTTGCCTAAGAAATCAGTTCTGTCTTTCTGGAGGGAGGGAGGGAGAGAGAGAGAGAGAGAGAGAGAGAGAGCATGTGTATATTTTTTAATATAATACATGAAGTTGTAAAACATTTTTGAACATTAAGGTAAATGAAAAATTCTCTTCTAACCTCTGACCTTTGATCCTAACACTTTTTCAAAGATGCAGTCACTTTCACGTTTTTATTTATTTAAAAAAATGATTTGAGAGAGAGAGAAACATTGATGTGATAGACATTGATCTTTTTCCTCCTGCCACGGCCCCAACCTTGGATTGAACCTGAAATCTGGGTATGTGCCCTAACCGAGAATCAAACCCACCGCCCTTTCATGAACAGGACGATGCTCCAACCAAGCCACGTTGGCCAGCGCAAAGTGCAGTCACGTATAAGAGTTTCACATGTATCTTTCTTGAGGTAGTCTATGAATAATCCAGCATATATTATATATCTGTTCTGCAAATATGAATATACTAGAGCCCCGAATTTCGTGCACTTGGGGGGTCCCTCAGCCCAGCCTGTGCCCTCTCACAGTCCAGGAGCCCTTGAGGAACGTCCGACTGACTGCATAGGCCCGCTCCCCACGGGGCCTCTAGTTCATAAATAATGATAATAACATAATGCTAACTTTTATTGAGTGCTTACCAGTGCCAGCCACAGTTCTAAGCACTTTATATGATAACTCTTTTAAATGATGATTGTTTTGTATTCCATTTTAGAAGAAGCCTGAGAAGATGATGAGCAGATAGAGGGGCAACAAGACTTGGAAATCAAGTTGCATCCATCTTCAATAAAGTACAGACTGAGGAAAAAAACAGTGAATGTAAGAAAATTGGAAAAATACTTCCTCTGATCTCAGACCTTTTATCTTTTAAGGCAACATTCTTTTCAACTTACCTAGAAAAAATTTGAAACACAATTAAGACTTAATCATGAGGGACATTGTGTAGGAACAAATCATCAATTTTATTGATTTAAAAATATTGCCATGCTTTCTCCTTATGGTAATAACCCTCTTTAAATGTAAATCAGTGTGGAAATGCCTTCAGTTAAAATAGTTTGAACCCTATCAGGTACCAGAACATTCATACTGGATTCATACCCTATGAAGTAACTGAATGTGGGAAAACTTTCACTTGTGTCACACCTTATGAAATGAATGAAGTCAGGCTGGAGAAAAACCCTGCGCTTCTAAGGAATATTGAAAAGCCTTTAGCTAGATGAGCAGAAAAAATTCATACTGAAGAGAAACCATTGAATGTAACAATTCACTGAGTATTGGAATATTTATACTTTGAGAGAAAGCTTTGAACTCAGTAAGATAAAGTTTTATCTTAAATCTATCCCTTACTTTACATTTGAAAGGTCATACACAGAGAAGCTCTACTAATGTAAGAAATGTGGAAATACCTTCATCTAAAAGTAAATCCTCATTCATCAAAAAATTCATACTGGAGAGAGAATTTGTGAATGTTGGAAAGCTTCCTTTCAGATGTCACACCACAGTCAGCAGAGAATTTGTAGTGGGGAAAACCCCTTTGCTTGTAAGGTATGTGGGAAAGTCTTCAGCCACAAATCAAATCTCACTGAGCATGAGCATTTTCATAATAAAGAGAAACCTTTTGAATGTAATGAATGTGGAAAAGCCTTCAGTCAAAAGCAGTATGTCATTAAACATCAGAACACCCATACTGGAGAGAAGCTTTTTGAATGTAATGAATGTGGAAAATCGTTCAGCCAGAAGGAAAACCTTCTTACTCATCAGAAAATTCACACTGGAGAGAAGCCTTTTGAGTGTAAAGATTGTGGGAAAGCTTTCATTCAGAAGTCAAACCTCATCAGACACCAGAGAACTCACACAGGAGAGAAGCCCTTTGTATGTAAGGAGTGTGGCAAAACCTTCAGTGGCAAATCAAACCTTACTGAGCATGAGAAAATTCATATTGGAGAGAAACCCTTTAAATGCAGTGAATGTGGAACAGCTTTTGGCCAAAAGAAGTACCTCATAAAACATCAAAACATTCACACTGGAGAAAAACCCTATGAATGTAATGAATGTGGAAAAGCCTTCTCTCAACGAACATCACTTATTGTACATGTGAGAATTCATTCAGGTGATAAGCCTTATGAATGCAATGTATGTGGGAAAGCTTTCTCTCAAAGTTCATCTCTTACCGTGCATGCGAGAAGCCATACTGGTGAGAAGCCCTATGGATGTAATGAATGTGGGAAAGCTTTCTCTCAATTCTCAACCCTTGCTCTGCATTTGAGAATTCACACAGGTAAGAAACCTTATCAATGTAGTGAATGTGGGAAAGCTTTCAGCCAGAAGTCACACCATATTAGACACCAGAAAATTCATACTCATTAAAAACTCTAAATATCTTGAAAATTGGAAAGCAATTCGATGGAGTTTACACCTATGGCAAGCACATCAGAAGTAATTGTTCTGAAGGAAACGGTCAGAAATGAGGGAAGCAAAAGCTAAAAACTTATGGGATACCAGAGAATTCATACTGAAGAGAAAGACATAAAAATCCTATGCCCAACAAAAAACCCACAGTAAAAGTAATCCTGAAGCTTCAGACACATTTCCACTAAAATTGGGAATGGGAAACATGCTTATCATTACTGTCTATCTGCCTAGATCTGGAGATCTTCACCATTGTAATAAGAACAGTAAGTTGTATGTGTTAGAAAGGCAAATACTTTTATGGTATTGTTTTAGCAGAACAGAAGAGATTTTGGAATACCTATACATTTATTAGAATTTAGAATTGGAGAAGAAAATGGGACTGTTTAAAAAATGATTTGGAGGTGATTTGTTCTCCAAGGAAAAAAAGATCATGAACTATGCATAAAGGTAAAATCCATGGGGATTAAAAACAGGAACATGGCCCAGCAGATGTTGCTCAGTGGTTGAGCCTCAACCCATGAACCAAGAGGTCAATGATTCCATTCCCACTCAGGGCACATGCCTGGGTTGCAGGCTCGATCCCCAGTAGGGGGTGTGCAGGAGGCAGTCAATCAATTTTGGGAGTTTCTCTCCCTCTCTTGAAATCAATAAAAACACATTAAAAAAAAACAAACAAACAGGAATATTGAAAAACTGTGTAGTGAAATGGTTATGACCCTGGGAGTAGGTGAACATCCCTTATAATGAATTAAAAATATTTAGCTTTTCTACTCTTGAGTTTGTATGCTCAGGAAATATATACCAGGCTATTTACTGTGGTATGATTTGTAGTAGCCATAAGTTGTAAACAAATGCCCATCAGTAATAAAGTAGAAAGTACTTATGATGGGATATTATGTATCTGTAAAATGTAACAAATGAAATCTATATGTGTTACAGAGAACGGTATAAAAAATGTTGAGGAAAATGAAGCCGCAGAATGACAATTCTGATACCATGACATTTTTGTAAATTTGAATTAAAACTTCCCTTATAAAATTCAGTACTATATATTGGTAATAGATACATATATGTATTTATGTATGTATGTTTTTAAAATGTTTTTGAAATGGATTGCAAGGATAGAGACCAAACTCTTGATAGGGGCTGCCTGTGAAGAGTTGAAAAAGGAAGGGGATGAGTGTGGGAGGGGTGGAGTGGGGAATTGGTTAAAGAGGACTTCATTTTTTTATATGTAAACATCTACTCTAAAAAACAGAAGAGACTGCAAGTAAATACATATATAAAAATACTGAGTAGTTCTGGATTGTGGTATATGGATATCTTGTCTTATTTTTTTGTACTTTTCTGTATTTTCCAAGTTTCTCAAAATTAATCATGAGGGTGAGGATGGGATCACTGTACCTATAGAAATCATGCTCCAATGGATTTATTCCGAATCAAATGCTAAACTTTTTATAGAAAATATTTCTAAAATTTTATCAATGATGAGTAGATGGACTTGTTCTCTATGTAGTATGAAATTATCTATTTTATTAAAATTAAGAATAATAGCATAATCCAAATCTGTTTAATTTATTTTTACATGTCAGTGTATACTGTGTGTTTGTCTACTCATTTTACAACATATCATTTGAGCTTAAAAATGTTGATAACTTGTAAAGTTTACACAGCCTTCGTGTAACTTGTCTTTTTAGATAAACTTTCTGGAATGTCAAATTTCCTGTCCTGTAAATTACCATGGGAACAGTGTGTGCATTAAAATTAAGTTTGTGATTGTTTTCTTTTCAAAAGAAAATCATTTAACTGCCCACAACTTCCACAGTTTGAGTTAAATGCTAACACCTGGATCTCAGTTATAACCTGCAGATTTTCATTCCTCCCAGTACTTTGACAAATATACCCTTTTGGGTCCATCTACCCCCCGCCCCCCAGCCCAGCTTTATTGAGATGTAATCAACAAATAAAATAGTAAGATATTTAAAGTGTACAATGTGATGCTTTGATATACACAGACATTGTGAAGGGAATCCTCCCAGCCCCCATCAAGTTACTGTTTGTTTCTTTTAGAGAGGTGTAGAGGATAGGATGTGTATGAGAAAAGTGGTCCAGACCCTGAACAGAATTCTATTGTGTAAACCAATCCTTCCTGAAGATGATTTTTCTTTGGTCCATATTTACAGTATAACTTGATATAAATATTATTAATTAAAAGTTTTCTTATATAATGGTGATGATCAGCAATACAGCTTTTTGAGCTTGATTTCAAAAGCTGCTTTTTAAAAAGCTTTTAAACTTGTTAAATACTACATCATTACTGTGTATTTTTTTTGTTAGCTTTTATGGAGGAATGACCATGAATTATATACTTAGTTATCTAAATGAAACTTAGTCCTTTCTAATATAGAGCCCCTCCACTACCTTTTTAAAAAAGGATGTTACATACTAAATCTAAGAAATTGAACCAGATATTTGTGCACCATTTAAAAATTACCTGCATTTATCACCCAAAGAAGGAAAAACAAAGATTTTAGCCAAAAGATAGGTTTTCCTAAACTAATTTTTCTCTCTTTAATCTCTTGGGCTTCACTTAGCTCGGTGGAGTTAATTAGCATATGGAGCCAGGGAATTCCTGGCAATTCTATATCAGGAATCTTGTGGAAAATAGGTTGATATGTAAAATGAGAAAATGCTGGTGACCAGACTAAAATATACCAAGGGTTAAATAGGCAAAAGAACTTTTCATATAAATGTTTTGATTAAAGGAATAGTGAGTATAAAACAATGATGTCTATTTTCTGGAGTTAAGAGAGCTAAAATTTTGAGAAACAAATTTGGGAATTATTGGGTTAAAGCGGCAGTTTTCAACCAGTGTTCCACAAGAGGCACACTGACGTGCCACAAGAATTTTTAAAATATGCTATACCTATTTAGGCGCACTGACCTCTTTTCCCTTAAAGATTGTCAAAAGATGACAACAGCCAACAACAATAGCTGTCCAGTATAAATGAATCAAAATTATGCCTTTTTTTTTTTTTTGGTAAGACAGGGAAATACATTTTTTTGGTGTGCAGCAGAATTTTAGTAATTATGTGTGCCATGAAATGGAAAAGGTTAAAAATTGCTGGATTAAAGCACTCTAAGGTCCTTTTCAGGTGATTGACAGACATTGACAGTGTACAGTGCATGTTAAAATAACTAGGGCAGCCACTAAGAGGAAGGGAGGGACCGGTGGCAGGTAGAGAGAACTTCTGAACTAGAAGAAAAGAATGGAGAAAAAAAACTCACAAAGAAAGGCAGGAAAGTGAGTTAACAAAAACAAAACAAGTAGAAACAACATAAATCTAAGTATATAAGTAATCCTAAAACATGGAAATGGACTCAGCTATTCAGTTAAAATCAAAGATTGTGAAATGGGAATTTTATTTTAAAGTAACTATAGGGTATTTACAAGGGATACATCTAAAAAGGTAAGGCCCTAGCCAGTTTGGTTCAGTGGATAGAAGTCGGCCTGCAGACCAAAGGGTCCCAGGTTTGATTCCAGTCAAGGGCACATGCCCAGGTTGTGGGTCGATCCCTAGTGTGAGGCATGCAAAAGGCAGCCAATCAATGATTATCTCTCATCATTGATGTTTCTATCTCCCTCTGTGAAATTAAGTAAATAAAAGGATAAGGACTCAAGTGAAAAAATACAGAAGATATACAAGACAAATAGTATCCAAGAAAAAGCTGTTGTATTTACATACCAAACAAAATAGTCTTTAAGGCAAATACACTTTTAAAAAGAGTTAAAGTCACTAGAGAATAGTAAAATTTTCAACTCATCAGGAAGAAGTAATGACTCTGGTCTTGTATGTTCCTAAATAATATAGACTGGGAATATTCACAAAGCAAATAAACAAATTGACAAGTTTACTCAATATTTTAAAACTATCTGGAGCAGCCCTAACTGGTTTGGCTCAGTGGATAGAGCATCGGCCTGCGGAGTGAATGGTCCCGGGTTCGTTTCCGGTCAAGGGCATATACCTTGGTTGTGGGCACATCCCCAGTAGGGGGTGTGCAGGAGGCAGCTGATTGAGGTTTCTCTCTCCTTGATGTTTCTAATTCTCTATCCCTCTTCCTTCCACTCTGTAAAAAAATCAATAAAATATATATTTTTAAAAAAAGCTATCTGGAGCAAAGGCAATTCTAAATTCATTTCTATCATTTTTAAATTTCTTATACTTGGATGACTAAAAATATGGGAGATGGAGTTCTTTGTAAGAGATGAGAACTGACTCCCAAATTTTTTCATGGTCTTGACCTGGCTCTTTCTACAAGGTTCTTTCCTCAACAGTTATGGATAACCATTCAGGCTGGCCTCATAGGGCTATGTGTAAGTTGGAAGGTTTACACCCTTTTAGAGAACTGTGTCTCAATTCGGGAGTGCCAAGAAGCATGGGCTGGGAAAGTTATAGGACACTAGGGGCCCAGTGCACAAATTCCTGCACCTTGAAAGGAACTGTGGGCCACTAGGCTGCTGTGGGCACGGGTGGGTCTTGGCCCTTCCTCTCTGCCCACGCCTGGCCCCTCCCACTGTGGCCCCCAGTCCCCTGTCTGCCAGTAGCCCTGCTCCTGCTGCCGCTGCTGCTTTCACACACTGCGCTGGCCCCACTCGCACCCGCTGATGTTGTGGAGTGGTTGGGGCTGGTGCCAGCAGCGGGTGTGAGCGGCAGCTGCTGCCTTGATCACCCCTCAAGCAGGAGGAGGTGGAGAAGTCGTTGGGTGATTGGGGTCGTCAGCTGCCACTCACACCCGTTGATGGTGTCAAGCGATCGGGACCAGCACTGGGTGTTGGCAGCGGGTGCAAGTGGCGGCTCTGGCACTAGCAGCAGATATGAGTGGGACCATTGCTGGCAGCGGGTCTGAGAGGCAGCTGCCAGCCCCTATTGCCCCTCAGGTGCAGAGGGGGGTGTGGAGAAGCCCTCAGGGACAATTGGGGCTGGCATCACCGCCTGCACCTGCTGACAGTGCTGAGCGATCGGGCTGGCACTGGACGCTGTCAGCAGGTGCGAGCAGGGTTCCAGTGCCGGCAGTGAGTGTGAGTGGGGCCAGTGCTGGCAGCAGGCGCGAGCGCCCAGTGGGACCACAGCATGTGGGAGTAAAGAATTTTCAGTAACCACCAGAGGCCCGCCCCGATGACTGCAACCAGCACCACCCCCTTGGTCTGGCGCCCCCGTTCACCTGCTCCACCATCCTGCTGCGGCCGATGCCAGCCATGTTCCATGCTCTGCTGCCTGCTGCCGACGCCCGCCATGTTCTGCGTGTGCCCCCTGGTGGTCAGTACACATAATAGCGATCTGTTTGGTTGTTCCGCCATTTGGTTTATTTGCATAGTAGGGTTTTATATATATAGGTATATATATATTTTACCCTCAAGTCTTTCTTCCCACTGACCCTACATGTTTTTACAATGCAATAAAAGTCCTAGGGCAGGGGTGGGCAACCTTTTTGTGAGTGTGTGCCAAAACCAGCAAAATCTCTGACTCAAAATTCTTCTGCATGCCAACCCTAATTTTTTGAGAACATGTTATGCCTACTTGATATCTCTTAAGGTGTACATATGTGAAGAACCTTGAAGAAATAATAAAATTCATTCGAGCGACAAAAACACAGTATATGATGATGAAAAATACATTTATTTTTTAATGTATACATGTAAACTGATAGTCCGACAAAAAACTTTATGACTCCGTTTGATATTATCAGTGGGACTTTTGCTGCTGCATCACTGATGACAGATTTTACATCAGGTTTATATTTCGTGACCTTCAGAGATATGCACGAGCTGCTACTTTCATCCGTCAGGCTACTCCTATTATGAGACTTAACAAAATTCATCACTGAGAACAAAGATTCACAGTTGTAAATGGAAGATTATAAGAGAGGGTTTCGCGTGCCAGCAAAAATTACTCGCGTGCCATGTTTGGCATGCGTGCCAGGGGTTGCCCACCCCTGTCCTAGGGTATGATAGGAAATTTCTGAATAGGTAGAATTGTGGATGATTTACTATATTTTTCTTTTAAAAAAGTAGAGGTATCCTATATAATAAAAGCCTAATATGCAAATCAACTGAATGGCAGAAAGACCAGTCGCTATGACGCGTACTGACCAGCAGGGGGCAGACGCTCTATGTAGGAGCTTCCCCCAGCCTGCAGGCCCCAGGCTAGCCAAGGCGGGTGCCAGCGGCGGTCCCCCGATCGCCCCGCTGGTCACCCCACAGATCGCTCTGATTGCTGGCCAGGCCTAGGGACTCTACCCGTGCACGAATTTCATGCACCGGGTCTCTAGTTCAGGGGTCCTCACACTTTTTAAACAGGGGCCAGTTCACTGTCCCTCAGACCGTTGGAGGGCCGGACTATAGTTTTAAAAAAAACTATGAACAAATTCCTATGCACACTGCACATATCTTATTTTGAAGTAAAAAAACAAAACGGGAACAAATACAGTATTTGTATTTGCATGTGGCCCGCGGGCCTTAGTTTGAGGACCCCTGCTCTAGTTGTTTAATAAACGTGAACAATAAAATTCTATATTGCATTCCTTGTAAAATTTCTGTTTGACCAACTTGGAATTTTACTGGAATAATCCATAATCCATTATATTTAAGCTTTCAAATCTGATTACATAAATTAAACTGATATACACTTTCCCTTTAAACTTTAGTTTATAATACACATGATATGTTTTTATTCATTACTATTTTCTACCATTGTGAAAATATATGTGAGAAGAGGGGGACCAGCAAATTGGTTTAAGTTTTTCCATGCAGATAATGATAAAGAAAGTAGAGATAGAGAAAATGAAAATACTAGTATTGAATTTCTCAGTGAGTGGGGAGTTTATTTCCTACAGTTAACATGGAAAGATATCACTAAACTTGCCCTAGCTGGTTTGGCTCAGTGGATAGAGCATCGGCCTGTGGACTGAAGGATCCAGGTTCGAGTCCGGTCAAGGGCACATACCCAGGTTGTGGTCTCGATCCCCAGTAGGGGATGTTCAGGAGGCAGCCGATCATTGATTCTCATCATTTTTTCTATCTCTTCCTCTCCCTTCTGCTCTGAAATCAATAAAAATATATTTTAAAAGGAAAGGAAAAGAAAAATACCACAAAATTTAAGCCATCTAGTATTTTGTTAAGCCCCACGTTTGGTATTTTGCTCTTCTCTCACAGTTCTGGAGGCTGATAGTCCAAAACCCAAGGTATGATCAGGGCCATGATCACTCCCAAGTGGCTAGGGAAGAATCCTTCCTTGCCTCATACAACTTTTGTAGCTCGTTTCTTGGCTTTTGGCTGCATCACCATCCCAATGTCTTCACATGACCCCCTACTCTATGTGTCTCCAAACCTCCCTGTGTATAAGTATACTAGAGGCCCGATACACAGAATTCATGCAAGAGTAGGCCTTTCTTCCCTGGGCTGCTGGGGGAAGCACCCGGGACCTGGGCTTCCCTCACAGAGGGAGGCCCCGCCTACCCACCAGAGCCCCCTGATTGATCACCCCCCTGCCGGTGACCTGGGCCTCCCTCTGCGGGACAATCATGGGGTGATGGCCGGGCCCCCGGCCAATCGCATCACACCCGCCTTGGGTGGCCTGGTGCCAGTGGGTGTCATAGCATGGTCCCAGGTGGTCGTCCAGATGGTTGTCCGGATGGTCCTTCTGCTGTTTGGCCGTTCGGTCAATTTGCATTTTACGTTTTTATTATATAGAATAAACTATTGGGTTTAAAGCCTATCCTAGTCCAGTATGATCACATTTCAACTTCATTACATATTCCAAGATCCTGTTTCCAAATAAAGTCACATTCACAGGTACCATGGTTAGGGCTTAAACATCATTTTGGAGACAATCCAACACACAACCTGGAAATCAGTAAACTTAGCTGAAACAGCTCATTCTGTGAAAATAAGCTTAGATACACAAATCCTTAAAATTACCATCATAAGTTTGATCAAATCTAGCTGAAATGCAAGTTTCTTTTTTTTTAAAGTTTTTTTTTTAAATATATTTTATTGATTTTTTACAGAGAGGAAGGGAGAGAGATAGAGAGTTAGAAACATCGATGAGAGAGAAACATCGATCAGCTGCCTCCTGCACATCTCCCACTGGGGATGTGCCCGCAACCCAGGTACATGCCCTTGACCGGAATCGAACCTGGGACCTTTCAGTCCACAGGCCGACGCTCTATCCACTGAGCCAAACCGGTTTCGGCTGCAAGTTTCTTTTTTAAAAGCACACACACACACAAAACTTAGATCTATGAGTTTTCTCAAAACTATTCCAGAATGAGTTTTGAGCAAGTTACAGTATAGGAAGATAAGCAGTTGAAATATAGGATGGGGTATAAGCATAGACATAGTTCTCACTGAAGGGCTTTTTTAAAAAATATATATTTTATTGATTTTTTTTCAGAGAGGAAGGGAGAGAGATAGAGAGTTAGAAACATCAATGAGAAAGAAACACCGATCAGCTGCCTCCTGCACATCTCCCACCGGGGATGTGCCCGCAACCCAGGTACATGCCCCCGACCGGAATCGAACCTGGGACCTTTCAGTCCGCAGGCCGACGCTCTATCCACTGAGCCAAACCAGTTTCGGCGACTGAAGGGCTTTTATGTGAGGATGAGGTATAGAAATGTGTAGGCAACAAAAGACATTCAACCTTTTTCTGGAATCCATGGGAAATGAGCAACATCAACTCTAGAGGGCTATAGGGGAATAGAAACCCTTAGAAAAAGCATGGCTGAGTTAAGGCAGAAAGTAGAGGTAGAACCTTTATTGAGATTTAGCTCATTAGCAGTGTTTGTGCCATTTCCAATGGCACAGATAGTAGTGGAGGGGAAGTATGGGTTAAGATGGTAGACTGCAGTGGCTGTGCCCACAGGACTGATGAGTAGGAGCTGAAGAGGTCTTACAGTTTGTTTGGCTTTTTGGTGTAAGGTCTCTGGATTATTTCAGACACCTTTTTTTTTCTTTTTAAAAAATGTATTTTTATTTTATTTAGAGAGAAAGTGAGAGGGAGAGAGAGAGAGAGGGAGAAAAACATCAATGATGAGAGAAAATCATTGATTGGCTGCCTCCTGGGGAGGATCTACTACACAACCTGGGCATGTGCCCTAACTGGAATCGAACCTTGACCTCCTGGTTTATAGGTCGATTCTCAACCACTGAGTCGCACCAGCCAGGCTCAACTTTTTTTTTTTTTTTTTTTTTTACCTATAAACAGAACCAGTTTTAATTTTTTCTAACTTCATTTAGTTGAAATGGTTGAATATCTGGTTGCCTGGGTTGCTGAGATAATTGAAGGATTCCAAGCCAATACATAATCCAGGAAGGAAATGGCAAGGAGAAGGCAATTTTTTGAGATGATAGACACATACAGAATGTGGTTATTGGGGAAACATGCAATCTTCATATATGTCCCAGGAAAATAAAAGTTAATTTTATTTTGACATACTAAGAATAAATATGGGTCTTTCATATTTTATTCACTTTAAAAAATGTATGTACTAGTACTTTATCAACTAAAAATAGATTGCTTGATGGTTCCAGAACTTGCTTTGCATTTTTTCCACATTAGCAATTTTTCTTAGGCTTTTTTTCCTATTTGGTATATCCATCTGCTATATTTCTTAATTATCAGCTATCAAAATGTATTCATCATCAAAAGCAGAGATCACTTGTTACTCTTTTATTGAGCCTTTCCTATACCTGTCTGCCTTTGCCCACTCAGGAATCATAGGTTTCTAAATAGTAACTACCAATAATTGAGTCTTTAATATTTGCTGCACTCAGTGTTCTAAAAGCTTTATCTTGTGTTATGTTCATATCAAGTCTATGAAGTATAGTCACATTTCTATTTTACAGATTACGAAATAGAATTTACAAAGCTGGTAATTTGCCATGCATTTTCCTTTTACAGATGAGAAAATAGAAATTTACATACCTAGTAATTATTAGTTCTCAAACCATTATTGTAATAGTGCATCTTTAGAGATAAATTGGGAAGCTAAAGACGATTTCAATTGTTTTACTTTATAAGTGAACAAGGCAAGGCTAATTGATTTGAAGTAAAATGAAGCAGTTGTACTTAGGAACTATAATGAGCAGACTGGATATGGCAGAGTACCAAATCAGTCAATCTTAACAGCTTGGTAAGTTATCACTGGACTGGGGAAAATGAAATTAAAATTATGAGAGAAAGGAAAAATATATAAATAGATCTGTGGTAGGCAGTTAGACATGAGCAGAGGTCACCAGGGAGGAAAGCCCTGGGTGCTTAGCAATGGGAACGGCTGGGAAAACAAGGATCTTGCGCCCAGGGTAACCTCTCCTCCCCTAGCATATGATTGATTGGTCATGCGATTTGGATCCCTTGACTTTTCATATCGCTGGTCATGTGGGATAGAGATAATATCTAGGCCTCAGTTGTATTTCAGCTCCAGGTCCAGAGAAGCAGCAAAACTTGACAAGCAACACCGAGGCTGACCTCAGGACCAGCTGCATTGATGACTCCCTGCACTGGCGCTAACCAATCAGTGGAGACCTCCACCCAAAATGACCCACCTGGAAAGCTGATGAATATTTTATGGAGATCCTCTCCTGGAACCTCCCCTAGAGGACAGAGGACCCAGCGCCCTCTTCCAGGATCATGCCCAAACCTTTCTCCTCTCCCTTCTCCTTTCTCTCTGTAGGCACGTTACATCTTGAGCCTCTTTCTTCTACCACTCACTTTTACCTCTGTGACTTTCTAAATAAACCGTCTCATAATTTGAGTCCTAACTCTGAATTTTTTTCTAGCCAGAACTCAAGTACCGTGGTTGCTAAGCCAAGGTCCAGTCTGACCCCACTGGTCTAACACCTGGTACTGTTCTTGCTGCTGGCAACTGATCTAGAATGTTCTCTATCGGTATGATAGACATTTAAAGGGGCAAGAAAAGAACAGACTACAGGGTATACATAATAATTTAAAAATAATAGAAGTGTTATCAGCACCAGAAAAGATGTTATCAGACAGCCTTCTGAGTTTAAGGAAGAGGGCTGTCCCCTCCTCGGTTTTTGTCAGTCTCATAAGAAAGACTTCTGCCCTAACCAGTTTGGCTCAGTGGATAGAGCGTTGGCCTGCAGACTGAAAGGTCCCGGGTTCGATTCAGGTGAAGGGCATGAACCTTGGTTTCAGGCACATCCCCAGTAGGAGGTGCGCAGGAGGCAGCTGATCGAAGTTTCTCTCTCATCGATGTTTCTAGCTCTCTATCCCTCTCCCTTCCTCTCTGTAAAAAAATCAATAAAATATATTTTTTAAAAATAGTATACTTGGCATATGGCACAAGTGGGCCCACCCAGCTAATCTGAGCCCACCACCTAGTGGGGATTCAGAATTTTTATACTTTCCTATCTACAGGCTTCAAGGTTCCTCTGCCATATATCTTAAGCATCAGACTAAATTTCAAGATCCCCCTTTTACTTTTTTGTGGATTTTCTGAGAACATCTGATAATTTTATCTTGGCAAGTCCTAAGACTGCTGACTTCTTTGTTCAATGGGTGAGATAAAATCCCCTTTTCCCTCCCCTTTCCCTCTCCTTTCCAGTATTCTCTGGTTAGAGAGGAGAGGTATTAACCATCAAGTGTCCTTGGTTGAGGAAGATAAGCCTGCTGCAAGCTTCCAAACTGTTTGGCCTTGTTTAGTTTTCTTGTCACTTGCCCTGGCTTATTGGCCTGTCTCAGAAGAGGGAATTCTGCTTCAGGAAAGCTTGAGTAGATGTAATTTATTCTATCTCCTGCTAAATACAAATAAAAACTCTGATGTTTATAGAAAACAAACATAAGGCTTTTAAAATGGAAAAAAGAAGGCAGACAGGGTTGGGACCATGGGACCTAAGGAATAAGATGGTGCTGAGTTAGCTGTTTTTTGTTTTTTATTATTTTTCTTTTGCCTCATGTATCCCAGACTTGGAGCTGAAAAGCTGGCAACCCTGAAATGCCAATTGGTGTAGACAGAAGAAAAAGAAGAAAAGCTGGCCCAGCTGGTGTGGCTCAGTGGTTGAGCTTCGAGCTATGAACCAGGAGGTCAGGGTTCGATTCCGGTCAGGGCATATGCCCAGGTTGTGGGTTCGATCCCCAGTGTGGGGTGTGCAGGAGGCAGCCAATCAATGAGCTATCTCTCTCTCCCACTCCCTTCCTCTCTGAAATCAATAAGAAAAAATATATTTTAAAAAAGAAAGAAGAAAAGTCCAAAATAAAGCCTGCTTCCACTAACCAAAGAATAAGGAAAGGGACAGCCTAGTAATGCCGAAAATGTTTACTGCTCTACTCCAGCCAAATACCACAGAAAAAACTGACCCCACCCATACTAACAAAGGTCTTGTGGGGGGCCTGAATTTTCACATTGGCCAGACTAAAGACTCCTCCCCTTTACAAGAGTGGTGTCAGAAAAGGATGAATAGGGAAATGGGACTATCATCCCCACTGGGTGGTGGTTATGAAACAGTACCCCCTTCTATGGTGTCATTGTAGACCATTTGGGGAACTGAAACTTCTACCCCAGCCCAGCAGTAATGAGGTACCCGCACTGCTTAACCTCATTACTAGGTGGTGTCATGTATGCTTACTGGAGAGTTAGAATTTTCACCACTGCTGAGTGTTAAGGCGACACACAACACTGTAGTGCTAGTGAAACCACCTGGAAAACAGTAATAATACACAGCCTTATCTGTCCTAGACAGTGGATGTCTAATGGGAAACTGGAGTTTCCATCCCTGTTTACAATAACAGGTGTCAAGACTGAGTGAGAAGCCTAGACTTTTACCCACGTCTGGCAGAAGGTGGTGTTTCTACTGTCTTAGCCACGATAGTGTCAGAAAAGCCAGCTAAAACAGAAGGTTTAAATAAGATCAAGTGCCGGGAGCCGGTCCATCCTTGCTGCTTGACACAGTCGCTGCAGAGAAGAAACATCTGCACAGCATATGTTTCAAGGGACCTGGCGTATATGGCATACTGTTCTTAATATGTTTGCTCCCTTTAGCACTATGTGTTTTAACCAAGGTCACCTCTCCGAGAAAGGTTGTTTTCCCAGGTAGGGATTTTTCCCTGAAGTTAAGGAGGGGATAAAACCTCTTAATTAAGTGCCAGGCAGGTAGTTAATCACTTTAACTACAAACAATCACCCTTAAGCTACATAATCTTTACTCCCTGGAATGGAGATAAGAAACGCCCTAACCTTTGCAATAGAAATTGACAGGATTAAAATCAACTAGTATAAATACAGATGTAACAAGACAACAAGAGAGAGAACCTAGAGAGAGAACCAAGAGACAGGACTTGGCTGGAGATCCTAGACAGAACCTAGAACCAGAACCTAGCCAGAGAACATGGCAAAAGATCCTGGACAGAACCTGGCTACAGAACTTGGCAAGAGAACCTAGACAGAACTTGGCTGGAGATCCTGAAGGGAGAACCTCGCTATGCTGATCAACTGAACGCTGACCCCGTGCCATTCCTTCTTCGCCGACTCCGTCCACACCTTTGGGGACCCCTGGACCCGCTGGGGTTGGACCCCAGCAATCAAGTCCCAAAACATAATACTCAAAATGTACACATTTCAATATAAAAAATCACAATACCAAAACCATAAAAGTCTCAACTTGAATAAAAATCAAGTTTTGCTGTGAACCTAAAATTGCTCTAAAAAATAGTCTATTAAAAACGTCAATAGGCCTGGCAAATGTTACTCACTTGGTTGAGCATTGTCCCATGCCCCAGAAGGTCACTGGTTCAATTCCTGGTTCAGACACATGCCTAGGTTGTGGGCTCAATCCCCAGTAGGGGGCATGCCGGAGGCAGCCAATTGATGTTTCACTCTGATCGATGTTTCTATCTCTCTCTCCTCCCTCTCTTTGAGATCAATAAAAAAATTTTTTTTAAAAAGTCAATAGATGCCAACAGAGATAACAGAGATGTTAGAATTATGTGACAAAGATTTAAAGCAGAGAATCGAAGATGGCGGCATAGGTAAACACCGGAGACTGCCGCCATAAACAACCACTTCAAAAATACAACTAAAAGTCGGAACGGACATCAACCAGAACCACAGGAAGGCTGGCTGAGGAGACTCTTCAACTAGAAGCAAAAACAACAGCATTCCGACGCACAGAGGAGGCGCAGTGTGGAAAATTTAAAGGTACGGTGGTGCGGCGGTGCGCGCGCAAAGCGGGCTGGTGGCTGAGGGCGCGGTTGTCGTTTTCACTCAGGAGTGAGTCTCAGACTCTGGGATACAGATCCGGGCGAGTCTCTAGGGACCCAGACTCAAACGGGAGAAGCGGGACTGTCTGGCTACGGCCCCTCCGAGGTTTGCAGCGGTTTCTGGGACAGAGAGGCAGAGCCCCTGGGGACAAACTGAGAGCGGCCATAGCTGCTCCCTCCCCCCGCCCTGTTGAGCTCGCCCCGCCCAAACCCTGCGCAGAGCCATTTGCCTATCGCCTCAGGCAAGGGCTGGACTAGCGCCTCCCCAGAAGACAGATGCTTTCCAAACAGCTGATTCCTACAGCCAGTCGGCCTGGTGGTCAAATCCCTCTAGTGTTAACTACAACAATTAAGGCTTGGCTAGAACAAGACTGCGCACAGAGACCACAAGGGGGTGCACCAAGAAAGCATAAAAGATGCGGAGACAAAAAAACATGACAGAAATGGAGGATATGGAGCTAAGAATCGCAATTTTGAGGGCTTGCCATAAATTTGTGCAGAGCCTCACGAAAACTAATGAGACCCTCGATGCTACGATAAAGAAATTAGAAAGTAAGCATACACGGACTGAAATAAAGAATATTAAACCCAATAGCAGACCAGAGGAGCACAAGAATCAAACCAAAGATTCGACAAAAAACACCCAATTGGAAAAGCAAAATGAAAAAAGAATCCGAAAGTGTGAAGATAGTGTAAGGAGCCTCTGGGACAGCTTTAAGCGGACTAATATCAGAATTATTGGAGTGCCAGAAGATGAGAGACAGCAAGATATTGAAAACCTATTTCAAGAAATAATGGCAGAAAACTTCCCCCATCTGGAGAAAGAAATGGACTTACAGGTCCAAGAAGCGCAGAGAACCCCAAACAAAAGGAATCCAAAGAGGACCACACCAAGACACATCATCATTAAAATGCCAAGAGCAAAAGACAAAGAGACAATCTTAAAAGCAGCAAGAGAAAGAGGCTCAATTACCTACAAGGGAATACCCATACGACTGTCAGCTGATTTCTCAACAGAAACTTTGCAGGCCAGAAGGGAATGGCAAGAAATATTCAAAGTGCTGAATACCAAGAACCTACAACCAAGATTACTTTATCCAGCAAAGCTATCATTCAGAATTGAAGGTCAGATAAAGAGCTTCACAGATAAGGAAAAGCTAAAGGAGTTCATCACCGCCAAACCAGTATTATATGAAATGCTGAAAGGTATCCTTTAAGAAGAGGAAGAAGAAGAAAAAGGTAAAGATACAAATTATGAACAACAAACATGCATCTATCAACAAATGAATCTAAGAATCAAGTGAATAAATAACCTGATGTACAGAATGAACTGGTGATTATAATAGAATCAGGGACATAGAAAGGGAATAGACTGACTATTCTTGGGGGGAAAAGGGGTGTGGGAGATGCGGGAAGTGATTGGACAAAAATCATGCACCTATGGATGAACACAATGGGTGGGGAGTGAGGGTGGAGGGTGGGGTGGGAGCTGGAAGGAGGGGAGTTATGGGGGGAAAAAAGAGGAACAAATGTAATAATCTGAACAATAAAGATTAAAAAAAAAAGATTTAAAGCAGCCATCATAAATATGCTTTAATGAGCAATTGCAAAAACATTTGAACAAATAAAAACTAGGAAGTGTTAGCAAGAAATAGAGGCATAAAGAAGAACCAAATGGAAATTATAGAATTGAAAATAATAACAGAAACATTTAAAAAACTCATTGGATGGGCTCAAATAATACACAGCCTAATCTGTCAGTATGAAGTTACAGAGGAACAACTCAGTGAATTTTAAGACATCCAACAAATAATTCAGTCTTATAGCAAAGATAAAATAGACTGAAAATAGTGCTTCAGAAACCTGTGAGATTATAAGAAAGACTAGTGTGCCAGTGCACGAATTCGTGCACATTGAAAGGAAATTAATTAGAAGAAATATTTTAATATTGCTATTTGCCCTTTCTCTATAATAGAAGTGTCAACCAAATTCATGATCAACAATGACAGATCGAAACACGTGTGCGATTGGCACTAGCAAGAGCATTATATGTATAGCGCATGCGCAAGTCAACTTAGCCTTTTATATATATAGAATAAACTTGCTTAATTAGACCTGCTTTCTAATTTAGCTAAACTTTTTCTAGCCCAGTGAAGCACCCCAACTTCTCTTTTAGGTGATTGTCAGCAACACAGCAATAAATATTAACACGAAGCAGATTATTATTATAGATCATGCAGGGAGAACAAAGGGTAAAATATTTAACTGCAGCAGTGTTTGACTATATTCTGCACAATTAATTTGAAGTCATTTTCAAGGTCCACAATTTCTTACTTCTTTTCAGTCAGGTCAAGTTTCTAAACTTTCTAAATCTCCATTTTCTGGCTAATGAAAAGAAAATAGGATTCCACCACCAAGTCTCCTATTTATCTACTCCAGGACTTCTGTGAGGATCAAATGAGATGAGGCATGGGAAATGCTTCACAGACATTTGGTTAAAGTGTAAAATGTTTTCACCTGTGTTCCTGGGCTGAAGAAACTCCAAGGAGGCTAGTCACTAGGGAGAGGAAGCCTGGCATTGCTACATGACGTCATTACCCAATGCCCACAGTGACCATTTCCAGGCTGGGCTGCGCTGTGGGCCACATTTTGCACCATGGGGTCTTGGCAGTGTTGGCTGTGATTTGGTGGGGTGTTACTCCAGGGTGGTGGTGGGGCCTGTGTCCCACCTTGGGGAAGCCAAGTGTTGGTTTGTCGGCACCAGGTCCGTGGTGCCGGCCAGTGCACATCATGGCAGCTCCTGTGTTAAGCATCTGCCCCTTGGTGGTCAGTGTGCATCATAGTGACCGCTCGGACTGTTGGACACATAGCATATTAGCCTTATATATATATAGATTATAATATTTATGTCATAGGAGTCCCACAGAGGAGGGGGAAAAGGAAAACAAGGCTAAATAAGTAGTTGAAGAAATAAAGTTTGTAAACATCACCCCTCCCCAAAGACATATAAATGTCAACGTAAGAAACATTCAAACCTATAGAGAATTTTTGTGAGTTTATTTGACTCAACAATTGCCAGGAAGCAAAATCTCAACAGATTGAGATAATTCTCCAGAGAATGGCAGTTTTGCACCTTATTTTATACTGATCAAAAGAGAAGATGCAAGTAGGTTACATAAAATCCATTGGTGATGAATTAGTGAGGTGGGAGAAAGCAAAGTGGGGGAAGGACCTCTGGGATTGGATGAAAAGTGAAATGATATACACATACTTATTTTACATAGGTGGGTACAGGATGGTTAACATTCAGCAACTAACATGATAACAATAACGAGAGGATTTATGGTTTCCACCATGGTGCATTGGTTGTGTCCTGAGGGGTCTGGATAAAGGGGAACTACCCTGACATTCCAAAGGTGTGTTATCATAGATGCAAAACACAATAGACAGGCTTAGTTAAGGTAAATATTGACGTTTGTCAGGGTAGTTTCTCGCCTATGAATCCATGCTATAAACTGCTTTTGGTTAAAAAGTTTCAATTTCATACTATCTTTTATGGTTACTTTAGGTCTCTGAGTTTGCAAGGCTACCACACAGGCCTTCCCTGAGCTTGTTAGGTTAGCATGTGGCCATATTCATCCACACCTCCCCGCTTTTGGTCATAAATCAATCCTAAAGATGACCAAACTTTTGGTTGGATAATGAGGTCCCATGGTGCTAGGAAGGCTTATTCTTAAGAAGTCTCATTATAGTGTTTACTCTGCTGAACAAAAGACCATTGGGGATGGGACAAGACAATAACCTTGGATGGAAGTCAAGGCCGAATTTTTTTTCTCCAAAGTGAAAGGCAGGTAAATGGGAGGCAGTCAGTAGTTCAGGGACTTTATTAAGAAAAGCACTCTGTATTATTTTTAACCTACTGGCTATTATGATCGAAGTTTTGTTGACTGTCTTACTTTTTTATATTTTGCATTTAATATAACATTCATTTTTAGTTGGAGGGCATAATATACACTGTTTCACTTTTTATAATCTGACCATGAGAGGGGTTTTTATTTACTATGGTCCATTTACTTTCCATTGGAAATGAAACTAGAGTGGGCTACCTGCCACTACTTGAGCCAATTAAGCAGAAACAGGGTTGAATCATGTATGAGCGTTTATCCCAATAATGCCTGCAAAAAAAACACAAAACAAACAAACAAAAACCACCAATAATGCCTGCAGTATGGGAGAGCAGCAGGTCATCCATGAAAATTTGCTCTACCCTTCCCCATAAGCAAGCTGCTTATATTGGGTAGGAGGACAAAGATTACATAGGAAATTAGGAATTATAGGCATGGGGAAGTAGGCATGGTTATAGGTTACAGGGAATGCTGGCTGGGGTCCCCAAAGGGTGGGCACCTCTGGGACCAGATTGTTTTAGCAACAAGGTTGTTACTCTTTCCATGATGATAAGCAGTTCTTGGAAAAAGAGAATGTTAACTCTCATGTCCTTGGATGTACAATTCCGAAGCCAGGTTAGAATATGCTTTCTCTAATCAAAACATAACAGAACAATGGAGATTAAAAATGGCGGCAGAGTAAGTGGATGCTACACAGACATGATCCCAGGACCAAACTGGAAATACAACTAAAATATAGAAAAACTCCCTGAATAATCAACTGAAGACTCACTGGAGAGAAACCTGATAACCAAAGACAGAAAGTAGAGACTGCATAGAGACTAGTAGGAGGGGCAGAGGTGTGAAAAGGCTGGCCGGGCTCCCACAGACAGCAACTGAAATTCTGGAGAGATATCTCAGCTGTGGGGGATTGCCACTGAGAACTCTGGGGTCTAATCCCCAAGCTGGGCCCCCTAGCGGAGAGCACCAGAACTGATAAGGATAGCCACATAACATCTGGTTGTGAAAAGCAGCGGGGTTGCTGTCTGCCAGGGAGGGATGGCTGGAAATGCAGGCAACCACTTAGAGCAGTGGTTCTCAACCTTCCTAATGCCGTGACCCTTTAATACAGTTCCTCATGTTGTGGTGACCCCCATCACAAAAACAATATGTAATTATTTTTTTTTTAATATTTTAATAATTTTTATTTCTTAAAGTATTACAAAGAGTATTACATATGACTCCTTTTTTCCCTCCCTTGACATTCCCCCGGCCCCTACCCCCCGCCCCCCCCCCCGCCCCGTGTCTTGTGTCCATTGGTTAATCTTATATGCATGCATATAAGTCCTTCAGTTGGTCTCTTAATCCCCCCCCCCAACCCTCCCCAGGCTTCCCACTGTAGTTTAACATTCTGTTCAATGTTGCTCTGCTTCTGTATCTACCCCTGTTCATCAGTCCATACTGGTCCCCTTTATTTGTCCCAACCTCACTGGAGTAATCTCAACCTCACCAGGGCCGTCTGAGCCTCACCAGGGCCGTTTCAACCTCACCGGGGCCGTCCCTACCTCACGGGGGCCATTTCAACCTCACCGGGGTAATATGTAATTATATATGTGTTTCCAATGGTCTTAGGTGACCCCTGTGAAAGGGTCATTTGACCCCCAAAGGGGTCGCGACCCACAGGTTGAGAACTGCTGACTTAGAGGGCCAATGCACAAGATTCCCTGTGGAGCTGCTCAGCCCGTGCTCTGATAGAGGGAGTGCAGAATGGACTGGAGCTGAGTGAGCAGAAGCTAGGGTTGGGGGCCATAGGGTTAGAACATAGAAGGCAGACACCCATGTATCTTGTGCTGAGTCATTACCTCAAACTTTTTTGAAGTGTATTTTGTCACATATGAGTATTGATACCCCAGCTTTTTTTTGTTTCCATTTGCATGGAAATGTTTTTTCCATCCCTTCACTCTTTTCCTATGTGAGTCTTTTGTCATCTTTTTCATGTAAGTCATCTTTTTCATGTAGACAATTGCTATCTAGGTGGTTATGCCTGGGGGGAAGACAGTTGACCCACCGTATTGGAAAACACCTTGCCCCACATTGTGGAGTTTCTGAGGCCTATTAAGAGACTGGCAATAACAGTTAGCCTCTGGGCAGAAGCAATTGCCCCACCATGTTGGAAAAACTCTCGCCACACCTGTGGATGATTGCCTGAGGACTATTCAAGACTGAACCCAATCAGTCTACAGGCAGAGGTGGTCTTTGGAGACTCTGAGTCTTTGCCTGATCTAATTAGTCAAAAACAGTGTTTGTCACTGTCCTGAACTAGAGATTGAGAGGTGTAACAGATCTATTTAATACATAGTCACAAACCCAAACAGGCAGCCAAAATGGGGAGACAAAAAAACAACTCCAAAATGAAAGAACAAGAGAATTCTCCAGAAGAGATAAATGAAATGGAGATAAGAAATTTATCTGATATTGAGTTCAGAATAATGATGGTAAAGATGCTTAACAGCATGAGAAAAGATATAGTAATGATGAAAACAGAAATAGAGAATGACAACAGAAATAACACATCGGAAGAAATACACAGCAGATTAGGGGAAGCTAAGGATCGCATAAGTGAATGATAAGACAGGGTAGAAAAAAGCATGAGGTATTCACGATAATAAAAAGCAAGGTTTTGAAACCAATGTTACTGTATCCAGCAAGGCTAGCATTCAAAATAGATGGTGCAATAGAACTTCCCAGACAAAAAAAGGGCTAAAGGAGTTTATCACCACCAAACCAGCGCTACAAGAAATGCTAGAGGGATTGTTACAGGGAGAAGAAATAGAGAGAGAAACTTAGGCATAAAGACCTAAAATGGCAAAAAATAAGTCCCTATGAATAATAACCTTAAAAGACTCACATAGGAAAAGAGTGAATGGATGGGAAAAAAATTTCCATGCAAATGGAAACAACAAAAAACTGGGGTAGAAATACACTTCAAAATGAAGGCCATCACAAGAGACAACAAAAGTCACTACATAATACTAAAGGGAGCAATCCAACAAGAGGATATAACCCTAGTAAACATATATGCACTCAATATAGGAGCACTTAAATATGTAAAAACTTCTAGAAGAATTTCATGGAGAGATTGACAGCAATATAGTCATAGTAGGGAACTTTTTTAAAAAAATTAAATCTTTATTGTTCAGATTACATTTGTTCCTCTTTTTTCTTCCACCATAACTCCCCTCCTCCCAGTTCCCACCCCACCCTCCGCCCTCACTCCCCACCCACTGTCCTCATCCATAGGTGCACGATTTTTGTCCAGTCTCTTCCCACATCTCCCATTCCCCTTTCCCCCCCTTCCTATGTCCCTGATTCATTATAATCACCAGTTCATTCTGTACATCAGGTTATTTATTCACTTGATTCTTAGATTCACTTGTTGATAGATGCATGTTTGTTGTTCATAATTTGTATCTTTACCTTCTTCTTCTTCCTCTTCTTAAAGGATACCTTTCAGCATTTCGTATAATACTGGTTTAGTGGTGATGAACTCCTTTAGCTTTTCCTTATCTGTGAAGCTCTTTATCTGATCTTCAATTCTGAATGATAGCTTTGCTAGATAAAGTAATCTTGGTTGTAGGTTCTTGGTATTCAGCACTTTGAATATTTCTTGCCATTCCCTTCTGGCCTGCAAAGTTTCTGTTGAGAAATCAGCTGACAGTTGTATGGGTATTCCCTTGTAGGTAATTGAGTCTCTTTCTCTTGCTGCTTTTAAGATTGTCTCTTTGTCTTTTGCTCTTGGCATTTTAATGATGATGTGTCTTGGTGTGGTCCTCTTTGGATTCCTTTTGTTTGGGGTTCTCTGCGCTTCTTGGACCTGTAAGTCCATTTCTTTCACCAGGTGGGGGAAGTTTTCTGTCATTATTTCTTCAAATAGGTTTTCAATATCTTGCTGTCTCTCATCTTCTGGTACCCCTATAATTCTGATGTTGGTGCGTTTGAAACTGTCCCAGAGGCTGCTTACACTATCTTCGTATTTTCGGATTCTTTTTTCATTTTGCTTTTCCGGTTGGGTGTTTTTTGTTTCTTCGCATTTCAAATCTTTGACTTGATTCTTGCGCTCCTCTGGTCTGCTGTTGGGTGTCTGTATAATATTCTTTATTTCAGTCAGTGAATGCTTAATTTCTAGTTGGTCCTTTATCACAACATCGAGGGTCTCATTAGATTTCTTGAGGCTCTCATCAAGTTTTTCGGCAATTTCTAGCAAATTATTGAAAGCCCTCAAAAGTGCGTTTTTTAGCTCTATATCCTTCGTTTCTGTCATTTTTTTTGTCTCTGCATTTTTTATGCTTTCTTGGTGCACCCCCTTGTGGTCTTTGTGTGCAGTCTTGTTGTAGTTAAGCCTTAATTGTTGTCGGCAATACTAGGGGTGAATTGAGCTGTGTCTGCAGTGGGAGAGCTTCTGTGCTGAATCTCTAGGGTGGTGCTAATCTAACCTTTGCCTGAGGCTATCTGGCAAATGCCTCTGTGCAGGGCTTGGGCGGGGCGGGTCCCAGGGGGTCTACAGGGCGGGCAGAGCAAGCAGTTATGGCTGCTCTCAGTTCCATCCCCAGCGGCTCTGCAACCACTGCAAACCTCGGAGAGAAAGCTGCCTTCCCGCTTCTCTGGGTCCCTAGAGACTTGCCCGGATCTGGAGCTCAGAGTCTGAAACTCCCTCCCAATTGAAAACAACAACCGCGCCCTCTGCCGCTGGCCCGCTCCACATGCACTCTGCACCTTAGTATTTCACCTCCACACTGTGCCTCCTCTGAGTCTCGGTATGGATTTCTCTTTCCTTCTAGTTGTAGAATCTCTCCTCAGCCAGCCTTCCTGTGGTTCTGGGTGATGTCTGTTCCGTCTTTTAGTTGTATTTTTGAAGTGGTTGTTCGAGGCAGCAAACTCCGGTGTTAACCTATGCCGCCATCTTGGTTCTCCCATAGTAGGGAACTTTAACACCCCATTGACTTCACTGGATAGATCTTCCAGACAAAAAACCAACAAGGAAACAGTGACTCTAAAAACACACTGGATCAGATGGATTTGTCATTTGTAAAACATTTCACCCCAAAGCAGCAGAATATACATTCTTCTTAAGTGCACATGGGTCATTCACAAAGATAGACCACATTTAGGACACAAAACAAGTCTCTACACATTTAAAAAGCATGAAATCATATCAAGCATCTTCTCACATCACAATGGAATGAAATTAGAAATCTACAGTAAAAATACTCAAAAACATTCTACCACATGGAGGCTAAATAGCATGTTATTAAACAATAAATGGGTTACCAATGAGATAAATAAGAAATAAAAAACTTCCTGGAAACAAATTAAAATGAACATACCACAACCCCAAATCCATGGACACAGTAAAAGCAGTCCTGGGAGGGAAGTTCATAGCACTACAGGCCTACCTCAAAAAAGAAGAAAAACTAATAATAAACTATTTAACCTTACAACTTAAAAACTTAGAAAGAGAACAACAACAAAATCCCAAAGTAAGTATAAGGAAGAAAATAATAAAGATAAGAGCAGGAATAAATGACATAGAGGCTAAAAAAAAAAAAAAATACAAAAGGCCAATGAAACCAAGAGCTGGTTCTTTGAAAAGTTAAACAAAATTTATGAACCATTAGGTATACTTATCTAGAAACAAAGAGAGAGAACCCAAATAAATAAAATCAGAAACAAAAGTATTGAAGTAAAAAACCGCTCACCCCTTACCCGCCAGGGGGGCGGGGTGGGGGGGAGGGGAAGTATTGAAGTAAAAACTGACACCACAGAAATACAAAACATTGTAAGAAAATACTACTAACAACTATATGCCAATAAACTGGACAACGTGGATTAAGTAGACAAATTCCTAGAAAAATATAATCTTACAAAACTCAATCAGGAAGAATCAGAAAACCTGAATAGGCCAATAACAACTGATGAAATGGAATTAATAGTCACAAAAGAACCAAGATGGTGGTGTAGTGCTGGAGACCAATTCCAGCATGTACAGCAGGGCTGCACCTGGGAATGGCTAAAGGCATTTCCCCAAACCTGAATAGGATACATTAAATTGATTCTTGGCTGCCACACAGCTAAAAGGCATCTTAATCTACATGTTATTGCCTCCTACTGGCCAAACACCTGAACAGCCGTAGGCTAATTCCCCCATTCTGACAATGGACTCTGTACTAAACCCTGACCCTTTGAAGTGTATATCTCTGCCTTGCCTCAGGACAAGTTGTGTTAATAAAAAGCATGGGGTCCTGGGGATGGAGAGAGAACCTAAGACTTTAGACTTAAGACCTTAGAACTTAGCTCCTTTAGCTAAGCTCCTCTGACTCCCAATGCCTTTCAAAATTATATTTTGTCTCCCGACTCTTTATTGGTCTCTGGATTCCTATTTAACATCTACGCACAGCCTTCTCCAGATTCCTGAACCCTTCTTGATGTTGGGACAAGAACACCAACATTAGTTGGCAGCCCGAAGTGGGGCATCTGGAAAAGAAGGATTTGCCTGAGCGGATAAAACAGCACCAGTGATGGTGGTAAGATTAACTATGCATAGAGCCCATGTCAGCTTTGGAAGCCCGTGGATCCGCAAGTGCATGGGTGATACTTTGTATTTAAGTCAGATTATTATGGGGAAAAATTTGATAAGAATGTAAAATTATAAAGAAATTGGAATATTAAAAGGTACTCTTTTAAATCAGGCTGAAAAAAGAGTGCCATGGTCATCTTTAATTGGTTTCTTGTTCAAATCATAAAAAACCTAATTTGTTTTGAGGATCGAAAATCTGTAATTTCTAAAAAGCTGCTGGATCCTCAGCTTCTAAATTCAAAAGTGGCTGGAGAGATTAAAAGCAGCTCTCCCACAAAAGACTACTTAAAGCTTTGTTTAAAAATTACCGGAGAACATGTCAGGAAATGCAAAGTTTGGCAAAGGTCACCTTGGGTGCTAGTTTTTATTTTGGAAAGCAAAATAGGAAAAAATTTAAAATCTATCTTTTTCTATTAAGCATGCCTTTAATTGAGAATAAAGATACTCAGCCGAATCAAAGTAAGCAGGATGTAGGAGAAGGGAGCCACATGGCAATCCAATATGGACGCTCCCTCTTGGAGTATACTAATTTAAAGTCTCCTTCTGGCCATGAAAAGCTTTACAAGATTTAGAAATGTGTCTGGGATTTCTGTGAATGTGTAAAGAGAAAAGCTGGCTTGAAACAAATGCGCACAACTGTCCTGTTCTTGGACATTTAGATAGAGTTTTGAGCTGAAATCTCTTTGCAAATGTACAAAATCAAACCCCAAGACTGGTTATTTCCTCAGAAAGATGGTGAATTTGACCCAGGGAAAGAACTATAGGCTAGGTTCTAGCAACAAGATTGGTATTTTCCATAATAATGAGTAGTCTTTAAAATGCTAATGAACCGCATTCCAAAGTTAACTTTAAGGCTGCAAAGAAAATTCAGTAAAATTGTCTCTGTTACAAAAATTTGCTAAAGAAAATGCTTTAAAATAATAATTATTGAATTTAAATCTGAAAATTATTGAAACATAGATAATTAAAAATCTAAGTAGCCCAGGTAAAAGATGGCTAAGCCTTTTAATTAATTAAGGCTAGATTCCCAAGGCAATCTCAAATGGAGGAAGGGGCTAGCTTCCCTTCCCCCAGCAGAACAAGCAGGGAGGCCAAAAATTTCCTGCTGACAGCAACTTCTAAAGACAAGCTTGCTTGGTTTCCCATCCTTGGGGCTAGTCACAGTTCCAGCAGAAAGAATGTGACTAATTTACATTTATATGGCTATCGAGCTCTAGCAGCTTAATCTAAAGAAATGCTAAATATTTGACTTGCCAGATCTAAAAGCTTTTGGAAGAAATTGGGAGAAATTGTAGTTGTGATAACTAAATGCCTAAAGCAGGGGTGGGCAACCCCTGGCACTCGTGCCAAACATGGCACGCCAGTAACTTTTGCTGGCACATGAAACCCTCTCTTATAATCTTCCATTTACAATTTTTTTCTTAATATTGACTTTTTTATTTTTCAGATAAATTCAGTGTAGGTGCATCTTAGATAAATAAATAATTTTACATAACAAGTTATCTTAAAGACCACAGACATGGATTGACGAGAGAGGGGAAGAGCAATTTCTATGCCTCTGCCTTAACTCTCCCTGCCTTCCTAGATCCGACCAGTGTTTTGGTTTCATCCACATATGCTTGTGAATCTTTGTTCTCAGTGATGAATTTTGTTAAGTCTTGTAATGGAGTAGCTTGACGGATGAAAGTGGTAGCTTGTGCATATCTCTGAAGGTCAGGAAATATAAACCTGATGTAAAATCTCTGTCATCAGTGATGCAGCAGCAAAAGTCCCACTGATAATATCAAATGGAGTCATAAAGTTTTCTGTCGGACTATCTGTTAGGTTAGGTGGCTCAGGAGACAGAGTAGGAAATAAAGAGAGTCGAGTTAATCAGAAAAGGAAGAAAGGAAAGGCTTTATTCTGCATCCCCTGGCGACCCACAAACCCCAAAGACAGGGCACGTGGATCTGCGCCACCAGGGAGGGGGGTGCTTTTTTTATACTGCAGTTGGGTGAGGGGCGGGGACATGAGCTGAGGTATTGAGCTGAGGAAGTTTCAGCTGCAGGGGGTCAGCAAGGTATTCAGGAAGGAGTCAGTATCTGTGTGGGGGTCTGTGTTGATTCAGGGAGAAGCCAGTATCTGTGTCTGGCATGCTGATCTGTTAGAAATTCCAGGGGGAGTCCATTAGCTCATCACACATCTGCACGTATCCAATCCTGGGCTCTCTCCGACCTAACATCCCGGCCGTTTAGTGATAGGGGATGCCGACTCATTCTGACTGCTTCCAGCTGGCCAGGGGTGTCGAGGGGAGGGTGGTTTAAAGACCAGGGTCAGGTAGAGGCAGGTTGGAGGGGAGCTGAGTGTAGGGATGAAGCAGGAGCTGATTCACAGTCACCCGTGACATCTCCACTATCTGGGAGCAGATGAACTTGAGGAGGCAGGGGGCTAGGAGAAAAAAGACACAGATGAGAATCAGGGGCCCTATCATGGGTAGAACCCAGGTAGCTAAGGGGCTTTGGAATCAGCCGAAAGGAGAGTTGTCCTGGGAGTGTCTTGCATGTAGTTCTTCACTCAGCGTAGTCAGGGTCTGTACGTTTTGCTCCACTACTCTGGACTCGTTGGTGTAGTAGCAGCATTCTTCCTGAAGGAATATGCAGGTTCCTCCTTTTTCTGCAGTCAGAAGGTCTGAGGCGTGCTGGTTCTGTAGGGCTATTTAGGCTACTGATGTCGCTTGCTGCTGAAGGGAGGCTAAAAGAGGTGGTAGTAGACTCCAGGGCTAACTGGAGTTTGTCATTAAAGTTCTGAGCAGTGACCAGACTGTTCCCGAGGGCCCCCAGTGAGGCCTACAGAGGCAGCGATACTCACCCCTAACATGACAGAAAGGAAGGCGGCTCGGCGGGTCCGGGGGCAGGATGGAGGGAGCAGCCAGGCGAGCTCTGACTCTTCATACAAGGTTAGTTGGAGAACTACTGTGACCACAAAGCAAGGCCTGGGGTTAGAGGAGTTCATGCAGTTGCTTAAGGTGCCGTTGCACCAAAAGAAGGTACCTGAAAGGGCAAGGACTACGCCCTCCATCTTGCCCCGTATCCTCCATCTTTGGGCAGCCATGTGTTCGGCAAGGCTTCTTCCCGGAAGCCCAAGCCTCTGCTAGCCACACTCAGGACTTCTTTAAACTAACCAATGACAATGAAGGGAAGTGCACGCCATAGATATGACCACATCCTGTGTAACGAGACACCGACTTGCGCCTGGCCAATCGGCAGGGCCCACAGTCTCCTCTCCTCCCCTTACTCCACCCCCCCCCCCCATAAAACTCCTCTTCCCACCGGGCTAGCGCTCTCTTTGCCACTTGCTGCTCTGCCAGTAAGGAGGGTAGGGGAGCCAAACCCGGGTTTGAATAAAAGACTCTCTGCTTTTGCATCGGACTTGGCTGGCTCCCTCGTGGGGTCTTTTGGGGATCCTGAAATCTGGGCATAACAGTACCTGGGCTGGCCTTGGTGAGACTGGCTGCAGTCTGGTATGACATAGTCTCTCCAGTGGCAACCCCCATAGGTTTTGACACCTTGATTACACCTGTCTGGGTCCCATTGGTCGTAAGCAAAACAGGCATAGGGTCGGCCACCATTGTACACTGACCGGATGTCGACAGTCATCCGGATCTTTATCTGGCATCCGACCAGAGGGCAGTCCTGAGATCCTACCTGCCGGGTGACTTGTCTGCCGTCTGGTAGTAGGTTTCACAGACCTTGCACCTCCACACATAAGCGGGTGGGGGTGGGTGTAGGTTGCTCAGGGCTGGGAGGAGAAGGAGGAGGAGGGGTGTGACCAAGGCGGACCTTAGTGGGGCCCAGCACCTCACATTTATAGAAGTCATGCTGCTCCAGGGTCCTCTTGAGTCTGGAGAGGTGGTGCCATGACGGGTCGCCGAGCTGGGGTCGCCAAGCAGCTTGGCCGCAGTGGGGGCTGTGAGGATTACAGTGTGAGGTCCCATCCACCTAGGCTCGAAGGCTTGTGGATGTAGGTTCCTATGGAGGACCGAGTCACCAGGATGAAGGGCTGGTCCTCGGGAGTCCTGGTTGGTCGGCTCTGGCTTGGGCAGAAACCTGTTCTTGTGTTCTCGGAGCAATTGCCTGGGTAAGATATGGAAGATAAGTACCCAGGGGAGGGGGATCAGTAAAGAGATGGTGGTTGAGCAGGAAGGGTTAAAAGGGCTCAAGAAGGTGGGGATCCTTGGTGTAGTCTGGATTTCTGGTCGGGGCCATGGGCAGGAGGTTCAGCCAGTAGCTGTGAATTTCTAGAGAGAGTTTAGTTAGGTGGTCCAATTCATTGGAATTGAGTGGCTATGATGAGGGTTTTAGCCAGTGACAGACAAATCCAGCAGGATGTAGAGGAGGAGGGATTGATGTTCGAGAGTAGATGGAAAGTTGTGTTGATGAGGCTGGGCATAGGAGTAGGTCCAGGGTTCATAAATAGAGAGTGACACTAGAGAATTTCCCATCCAAGACAGTAGAATTGATGACTCCCTCATCATTCCATGTCCGTTTCACCTGAAAGTATTAAAAACCTGAGCAAAATTGGAGTGTCCCTTGCCAGGTAAGAGCCTGTGAGGAATGATGGGTCATCAGGTCCTGGATGGTGTTGCCGAATCTTCTTCAGTGATGGTGGGAGGCATTTGGTGAGCCTGAGAGAGGTAGGTATTGCAGTGAAAGTGGGAGGGATGTTAGAATGGGCTGTTATCCAAGGGAAAAGAGAAAGGGACTGAGCGGTGGAAACCAGGGACCTGGAGGCTGAAGAAAAGGCGGGGTGGGGTGGGGTGGAGGGAGCAGGTTGCATAGCCTGTTCCCAGGCCTCCAGCAGCTTGGATTTTAAAACTGCTGCATTTTTTTCCCTAGAGATAATGATTTCAGTTTCTGATAATAGCCGGACTGTTGAATCCTTTTGGAAGTTTAGAGGAGGGGACAGTCGTGGAGGAGAGAAGGAGATAAGGCATTCACAGTGAAGCTGAGGTAGGCAGCTGTGGTCTGGGACAACAGGGCCCCATAAGGGGACGCATGGCAGTTGGAGGATTGGTGTCCCTGTGAAGGGAGGGGGCCAGGAGTGGAAGGAGCAGGGAAGCTGAAGGGCTCCGAGTGAGCTGCAGAGTGGCCGCTAGGATGGTAAGGATATCTCGTCCTAAAAGGGGCATGGGGCATGATAACATGACTAAGAATGAATGGGTTATAGGGCTATCATCAAGGAGGCAGGGAAGGGGTCCGGTGGCCAGCGGGCAGGTGGATTTGCTGTCAGTACCCATGACCGAGATCTTGGAAGGATAAAGGGGGCCTGAAGAGGAGGACAGGACAGAGAAGGTAGCCCCCATGTCGATCAGGAAGGAGACCTGTTGCACCTGTTACCTTCATTGTGACACTAGGCTCGGCGAGGGTGATTGGAGTCGTTGAGGCTGGGCTTCTTCCATCAGCCAGTCCCAACATGGCCAGCGGCGGGTCATGACCTGGAAGGGTGGCCCCTCCACGCTGGGGCGCAGAGGGCCCACCACCTTTCCAGGGGCAGTCACTCTTCCAGTGGCCACTTTGACCACACGCTGGGCAGGGCTTGGTTGGAGCCCAGGGCCGGGGGCAGTGCTTTGCCCAGTGGCCATCATCTCTGCATTTGAAGCATTCTCCAGGTGGTGTGCATCCTTTTGTTGCACCCCTACCGCACACACCCCCCTTGGGACCATGGCGGCTGCTGTCAACCACAGGGCCACAACCAAGGCGTGTGTGCAGGTCCACCTTCTATCGAAGGTGGGCCTCCCATTCTGACTGTGCCTGCTCCTCATGGGCATTAAGAACCTTAAAGGCCATTTTCACTCGATCTCAGACTGGGGTCTGAGGGCTATTAAGGACCTTAAAGGTCAGGTTAAGTTTATGGTAAATGTGGTCAGGTCAGTGGAAAAGGACCTGAGATGCCTCTCAATCTGTGAGGCTGGACATACTATGTCCTCAGTCCCTGCTGCCTTCCTCAGGGTTAGAATGGGTGCAGAAATAGAAGAGGCTGTTTTGGAGCTCACATTCTCAGGATTTGGGCTCTCAGGGATAGGAGAGAAGGCGGCTGCAAAGTGAGAGAGAGTGGCTACCCGGATAAAATCCTTCCTAGCTGCAACCTCTTGCAAAGGGAAGTGGCTGGCCACCTGTGAATTCAAAATGCACGGAGGAAACGCTGCAACCTCCAGGGGGAGGGGCAGAGGGGAGGAGGGACAGAAGGAAGGTGGGGCCTGCAGACGTGTGTGTGTGTGTGTGTGTGTGTGTGTGTGTGTGTGTGTACCGACTGGGGAAACAGGCAGGGGTGGGGAAGGGGTTGTCGTCCAGATACTTCAGTTTCTGGCTCCCGCAGTGGCTATGGTGGTAGCGGCAGCGGGCAGGAGGGCGGAAGAGGGAAGGCGGGATCAGCACGTAAGGGCGGAAGACGGGAGGCGGGATCAGTAGTTAATGGTGGAGAAGGTGTGGCTGGAGGCGGGTCCAGCAGGGAGGGAAGAGGGGAGAGTGTGGAGGGACAGGGGCATGATACCGGCTGGAGAACAGGCCGCTTTTGCCAGCCGGGGAATTCGTGGTGGTCTCCGCTGGAGGCGGGTGGGAGGACACAGGGACAATGGTGGTGGCGTTGCCGCCCCCCACACACAGCACATGAACCCATCCCCCCACACACACCACACACACCGCGGGCTCAGCAGCGCGCAATGCAGTGCGGCGGCGTGGTGACAACCCGGGGAGAGGAGGGAGGACAGGGCGAGGAGAGGAGGCAGAAGGAACTTTTGGGGGAGGGATGGGGACACAGACCGGGTGGAGAGAGAGAGTGAGAGAGAGAGACTTGGGCACATTTCCCAGTTCGCTGGCAGAAATTACTGAGATGGGTATGGACGGTAAAGTCAAGGTCCCATTTTCATACTGAGGCCATGCTACGTTACAGAAATAAATGAAGCATTTAGGACGCAGGTCTGGGGTAGGCCCAGTATTTAGCCAGATCGGCGAGCAGGCACCCTAGAGGTGTGCTCGGATCAATTTTGGAATTTGGATGCCCCATGCTCAATGCCCGTGGCCTGTAGCGGGGCGAAAGGCTGGCATCCCAGCGATTTAACACTGCTACGGACGGACAGAGGGACCCGGGGAAGGGTAGAGACATCTCTGCTACCTCCCGAGGTCTGGAGGAACCTTCCTGGAAGGGTCTGGATAGGCTATCTGGATAGGCTATCTCTGACTCAGCCACGTTTTACGGACAGAGACACCAGCGAGCAGGCAGCCACGTGGGACCGGCACGGGGGTGGGACAGGACTCACCGCTGATGCTGCCAAACTGGGTAAAGTTGCCGAGCTGAAGAGATGAGGTCCTGATGGGTCCTGGGCCACGAGGAGGGAGAGGCGGGCATCCTGAGCCGCGGAGGGATGGCCAAATGAGGTGCTCCCGCCACCCAGGTTTCAAGGCACCAAATGTTAGGTTAGGTGGCTCAGGAGACAGCATAGGAAATAAAGAGAGTCGAGTTAATCAGAAAAGGAAGAAAGGAAAGGCTTTACTCTGTGTCCCCCGGTGACCCACAAACCCCAAAGACAGGGAATGTGGATCCGCGCCACCAGGGAGGGGGGCGCTTTTTTAATACTGCGGTTAGGTAGGGGTAGGGACATGAGCTGAGGTATTGAACTGAGGAAGTTTCAGCTGCAGGGGGTCAGCAAGGTATTCAGGAAGGAGTCAATATCTGTGTGGGTGTCGTGTTGATTCAGGGAGAAGCCAGTATCTGTGTCTGGCATGCTGATCTGTTAGAAATTCCAGGGGGAGTCCATTATCTCATCACACATCTGCACGTATCCAATCCTGGGCTCTCTCCGACCTAACACTATCAGTTTACATGTATACATTAAAAAATAAATGTATTTTTCATCATCATATACTGTGTTTTTGTCACTCGAATGAATTTTATTATTTCTTCAAGGTTCTTCACATACGTACACCTTAAGAGATATCAAGTAGGCGTAACATGTTCTCAAAAAATTAGGGTTGGCACGCAGAAGAATTTTGAGTCAGAGATTTTGCTGGTTTTGGCATGCACTCACAAAAAGTTTGCCCACCCTGGCCTAAAGTATAGAAATTTATTTTTAAGAAAATCTTGTGTTTTCTCTGAAAAAATTAGGAATTCAAAATATATTGCTTTTTGGTCTAATTGAAAAAGAGGATAAATTCTGTGATCCCAACTGAAATTTTTAATACAAAAACCAGTTTAAATGTAATTGATATCCTAAGATAATTATAAAAGGTATATAATCCTTAAATCATATATACATATATATATATTTGATGGTTTTTCCACATTGAATTTCAAGGCTATTTTAACTGAGGGAAGATTTTTGAAAAGCTCCAAGGGCCCAGAGTGATTCAAAAAGTTTGTTCTCTATTCTTAAAGGAAATACTTTTGAATTTAACCAATTTAATATACTTGAAATCACATGGAAAGCTTTATCAAATAAAAATTAATAAATATATTTTACTTATATACATATATATTAAACTTTATGAAGGTTTTGGCCTCTAAGAAAGGGCAAAACAAGTTATTTTGTTTAATATCTCTTAAAATACAGCAGTGGAATTTTAAGATGTAATTTAAAAGACAAAAGCTCCTTGCCACCTGCATTTTTAATTAGGCTGGAGGTGGGTCAACGTTTGTGCCTTGTGAATCAGATGTAAACGTTTACTAAATTTACTTGCTTTGCTTTATCAATAAAATACCTACTTAATTATTAAATAAATTAGGTTTTTAAAATATAATCAAGGTCTCATATAAATTAAGTTATATGAGAAGCCAATATCCTTGTAAGCAATTTAATCCTAGTAAAATTTAAGGAAATTACTGAAGGCTTCCCATGATACCTCTGTATATGCAAATAAGCCAAAAGGGAATGCTGTTTAAAAATATTATTCTAAATTTAATAAAAAGGAGAAATTTAAAAATTTTGAAATCTCTCTCACTAATATTTACAGAATGAACTAAAAATTGTTAAAATACCAAATCTGACAATAAATAGTAGTCAACTTATTGTAATGAGAGTCCTTGTATATAGCTATTTGGACTCATGACTCAAAATCTCAAGCAGCAGCCTTGTAGGTTGATTGGTATAAAAGAAAAAGATTTTTTCTTTAAGTTGAAGTTTTCTAAACGTGGCCTGGAAATTCCTCTGGAATGAAATAAGGAGAAGTCCTCTTCAAACATCTGAAAAACTAAATAATTATATTAGGCTTAATATGGAAAGGTAAATAATTTGTGTTTTTGCCTTTTTGACAAAACTACTATAAAGTTACTCAAAGGTTAGTTGAAAAAATTTAATTAATGTCATTTACTGTCCATAACCTAGGACAAGTGAAGTTAATAATAATAAAAATAGACCTTATTTCAAATTAATTTAAATTGGCTAATTGAAATAACTGAATATTTGAAAACTTAATTGTATGGTACAGGAAACTGTTCCTGAAGCATTAACTAATTTTTTATTAATGGTTCATCTCTTAATATAGACTTGCTTAATATGCAATGAATCCAAAGCAGTCATATTTCTATACAAGAAATTGAAATTAAAAGTTTTCAACACTGCATTGCAAAATTTCCAAAAGGCTCCTAATATTTAATTAAAAAAGGGGGAGATATTGGAACAATGCCCTGTAAGTAAAAGCCTTAATTACATCAAAAAATTTTTTACTCAAAAATTATTTTTCACTTGTAATGCTAATAACAAGACACCCATAAAAACACACATGGTGTCAAAATAAGCCAAAGGAAAATTGTTTGGGCAAAAAATGAAAAGGATCCCAAGTCTAATTTATATAATTCCATTATTAACCTTTGGTCGAGAATATGTTTGTATATTTCCAGAAAACTCCTCCAAGTCCACGTGGATTTCTGCAACTACAGATCCCAGAGAGGAACTGATGAGACTGCTCCAGTCACAGAATAGCAGTGGCCCCAGAACAACAGAGGAGAAGCAGTCCAGAAATGAAGATGGTGAAGACGCCTTGCCATGCTAGCAGTCAGCAGCTGTGCGTCACTGCAGGTTGCCCAGGACCAAACCAGAGAAGGTTGGACCTGCATTGCCATCGCTTGTTCACCATCCAGAACTGAAATATCATTGCTGACATGTACACGTAAGAAACTATTGGACATTGAAATTGGGACTCTTAAGAACTGTTGGCCCAGAAAGAAACTTCCTGCAAACTGATTCCTTTAATGCCTGGAAGCAATTTAAAGGGACATGATAGAACTCTGTCCTTTCCATTGAATTTAAAAATCTTAAAACATACATTCTTTTTAAATTTAAAAAATCAAAAAGGGCGAGATGCCGGAGACCAATTCCAGCATGTACAGCAGGGCTGCACCTGGGAATGGCTAAAGGCATTACCCCAAACCTGAATAGGATACATTAAATTGATTCTTGGCTGCCACACAGCTAAAAGGCATCTTAATCTACATGTTATTGCCTCCTACTGGCCAAACACCTGAACAGCCGTAGGCTAATTCCCCCATTCTGACAATGGACTCTGTACTAAACCCTGACCCTTTGAAGTGTATATCTCTGCCTTGCCTCAGGACAAGTTGTGTTAATAAAAAGCATGGGGTCCTGGGGATGGAGAGAGAACCTAAGACTTTAGACTTAAGACCTTAGAACTTAGCTCCTTTAGCTAAGCTCCTCTGACTCCCAATGCCTTTCAAAATTATATTTTGTCTCCCGACTCTTTATTGGTCTCTGGATTCCTATTTAACATCTACGCACAGCCTTCTCCAGATTCCTGAACCCTTCTAGATGCTGGGACAAGAACCCCGGTGCTTAGGTAAATGCCTGTACTTACTGCCTCCCACAACCACATCAAAATTATAACTAAAATACAGAACAACCATCATTCAGAACTTCTTGAACCTGGCTGAATGAAAGTCCTACATCAAGAGAAGTGAACAAGAAAGCACATTGAGACTGGTAGGAGAGGCAGAGGGGTGGAATGGGCTGGTCTTACACCCATGTGTGCCAGGTTTTTTTTTAATTAGGAAGAATATTGTCTCTGTGGAGGCCACCCATGAGGAGCACGGGATCCTAGTCCCACACCAGACCCTTCAGTCCAGGATTCCAGAGTTGGGAAGAGAAGTCCTTGCAACTACAGACTGTAAAAACCAGGGGGATTATGGCCACTGTAATATGGAGTGATATGGAGGCTGCTGGAGACCCAGGTGTTCTATCTAAAAGGCCAGCACATGTACTAACTCAGACTCCCAGCACCAGGTTGCTTTGGGGAACCAGACACATACTTGGAAGAACTGGATTGTCTGGCATCGAGGCAAGAACTCAGGGGTGGCTTTCTTCCAGAGGGGGTGCTCTCAGAGGTCTCATTCCTGTGTTGGGACCTCTCACATTCCCAGACCTGACTGGCAGCCATATCTGACTCTTCATCAGCCTGAAGTACACTGTTTGCCCCCACCCTGGAGAGTCCTTGAGACCCTACCCCATCCAATTTGCAGCCCCACCCAAGCAGTTTGCAGCAGCTTTTCCATATGAATGGCTTGTCCTGGCTCAGGCTTCAGACTTTGCTAAAATCTCTCAAACAAGCTTCAGCTCATGACAGCATGCCCCAAATCTATCACTAAAGGGCCCAAGACCAGCACTAGCACCAGGCTGCCTTGCTTCACAGCTGGGCCTCACCTGGGCACCTCAAAGCCCAATACAAATAGCAATAGCAGCCATCTGCAGATCCCTCTGTAGCTCCTGCTGGGTGGCCCCAGGCAGTGGCTGACATTGCACCTCCCTGGAGGCCCTAGAGCCAGAGCACTCAGTGGAAAGCTTCAGACCATAGTAGATTACAACTCTACACATTCACAAACAATCTATTTAAGAGACAGACTCAGTGAGCACACAAACCCCACTGAAGCAAATCCTGGGTGTCTCCTGTATAGGAGCTCTCCCACTGTAGTTTCAGCTGATCCTCACAGCTAATTGGCTGGAGGTCAACTCCTACCAGTGATGCCAACAGCAATTAAGGCTCAACTACAAGGCTCTGCACAAAGCCCACACAGGGGCACATCTAGAGTGCCCAGCTCAAGAGACTGGGGAGGCTGAGTCACTGGGCTCTACTGGAAACCTACAACACAAGGCCACTCTACCAATGCCAGGAGACATAGCAGCTCTACCTAATATATAGAAACAAACACAGGGATGCAGCCAAAATTCAGAGACAAAGAAACATGTCACAAATGAAAGAAATGGAAGCAAGCAAACTACTGGATACAGAGTTCAAAACCATGGTTATTAGCTTACTCAAGGATCTTCATGAGACTTTCAAGGATCTTAGTGTGAATGTCAAAGACATGAAAAAGGACCAGTCAGAAATTAAGCATACACTATCTGAAATAAAGAATAATTTACAGGGATTCAACAGTAGAGTAGAGGATTTGGAATATGAGGAAGCAAAAAATACCCAATCAGAAGAGCAAAAAGAATCCAAAAATATGAAGATAGTGTAAGGATCCTCTGGGACAACTTCAAAGGTACCTTGCTCAAGAAAGAGGTCAAGATATTGAAAACCTATTTTAAGAAATAATGACAGAAAACTTCCCCTACCTGGTGAAAGAAATATACTTACAAGTCCAGGAAGTGTAGAGAGTCCCAAACAAGAGGAACCCAAAGAGGCCCACACCAAGGCACATCATAATTAAAATGCCAAGGGTTAAAGACAAAGAGAGAATCTTAGAAGCAGCAAGAGAAAAGCAGTTAGTTATCTACAAGGGAGCACCCATACAACTGTCAGCTAATTTCTCAACAGAAACTTTGCAGGCCAGAAGGGAGTAGCAAGAAATATTCAGTGATGAATAGTAAGGACCTACAACCAAGATTACTCTATCCAGCAAAACTCTCATTTAGAATTGAGGGTCAGATAAAAAGTTTCACAAATAAGAAAAAGCTAAGAGAGTTCACACCTTCAAACCAGTATTACATGAAATGTTGAAAGGTATTCTTTTAAAAAAATATTTTTATTGATTTTAGAGAGGAAGGGAGAGGGAGAGAGAGATAGAAACATCAATGATGAGAGAGACAATCATTGATCGGGTGCCTCCTGCACACCCCCACTGTGGTCTGAACCCGCACCCCAGGCATGTGCCCCTGACCAGAGTCAAACCTGGGACCCTTCAGTCCACAGGCTGATGCTCCATCCCCTGAGCCAAATAAGCCAGGGCTTGAAGGGTATTTTTTAAGAAGAAGAAGAAGAAGAAGAAGAAGGAGCAGGGGGAGGAGGAGGAGGAGGAGGAGGAGGAGGAGGAGGAGGAGGAGAAGAAGAAGAAGAAGAAGAAGAAGAAGAAGAAGAAGAAGAAGAAGAAGAAGGAGACAGCCCTAGCCAGTTTGGCTCAGTGGATAGAGCATTGGGCTGCAGACTGAAAGGTCCCAGGTTTGATTCCGGTCAAGGGCACATGCCCAGGTTGTGGGCTCGATCCCCTGTAGGGGACGTGCAGAAGGTAGCTGATTAATGATTTTCTCTAATCATTGATGTTTCTCTCTCTCTCTCCTTTCTGTTTCTCTCTAAAATCAATAAAAATATATTTTAAAAAAAGAAGAAAAAGAAATAAAAATAAGAGTAATAAAATGGCAACAAAAACATATCTATTAACAATTGAATCTAAAAATCAAAATAAATGAACAAGAGATCTAATGAACAAAATAAACTGGTGAATAAAATAAAATCAGAGGCATGGAAGCATGGAACACACTGACGAATCTCAAAGGGAAGGGGGATGGAGGCGGGAAGAGTTTAATCAAAGATCTTACCTATGGACACAGACAATAGGGTGGTGAAAGCCTGGGACAGGTTGGGAATCTGGTGGAGGGTACAATGTGGGGAAAAGGAGGGACATCTATAATACTCTCAACAATAAAATTTTTTAAAAAAGAACAAACTATGCAAGATTGTACATAGCTTGTTGGAATTGTGCATGGAGTACTGGAAACAATTCATAAATGCCCCAATGTGTGGATCACAAACATCTGTAGTACTACTGCCAAATGCCTCCCATAGGAAACTATTACTCTAGGCTTGCCTCGTGTCATGGACAGGATACCTGTTACTCCTGAGAATTTCCTGTTTGAACTCAGCTTTGAATCTTTGCAAGTTCCTTCCTAGAGCAGACTGAAATTTCCAGGACATTTATTTTAATATAAATATCCTATATAATAAAAGCCTAATATGCTAAGTGTCCAGTCGTCTGGTCGTCTGTTCAACCAAAGTGTAATATGCTAATGATATGCTAAGGCCGCTCAACTGCTCACTATGATGTGCACTGACCACCAGGGGCAGACGCTCCAACCGGTAGGTTAGCTTGGTGCTGGGGTCTGGCCAATCGGGACTGAGCGAGATGGGCTGGACATGCCATGGAGCCCTCCCAGCTGGCCAGCCTCCCGTGTCCCTCCCCAGGCCTGATCATGCACCTGTGGGGTCCCTCGGCCTTGCCTGCATCCTCTTGTAAACTGGGCTGAGGGACCTCCCCAAGGGCACGAATTTCATGCACTGAACCTCTAGTATGTATATAAGTAAACATAGTTATTATTATTAATTTTTATTTAGCAAAGCTTCCCATGTAATATCTCAAGCATCTTTTGAAATGTAAACTTTGGGAAGGTTGTCAAGTATGCTTAACCAAAAGATTATATTAGAAATCTTCTGTAAATTTAGATTCAGTTTTATGGTATAACTTCAAAATCTATTAATTATATTTAAACCAGTTTAAATATTAAATATTTTGTCTAAACCATGGAATCTTGTTTAATTTTCTGTAGACCAACAAGATATTATACCTTAGTAAATGCCATCTGGAGGCAGAAAACACATTTTAGATAATATATAGACAAATACATAAAGACCATATACATGAATGAAATTACTAATTTTGTAGAGAAGACATAAGATTTTTTACTTGCTTCTAATGGCTTTTAAGAAGGATAGAAAAATGAGAGAGAAGTTCCCAAATACCAACCTGGAAGACCTGTTGAGACTTTCAATGAAAGTGTTAAGGCCTGTGAATGAGTGGTGTGAACAAAGTCTAGGCTCCAATGTAAGGGCTTACGCAAAAAAGGGAGCCTTGGCGGGGTGCTTTAGCTCACTGGAAAGTTAGAAACCCTGGTGACCTAAGATGTAACAAGAGTGGTTTGTTAGAAATACTATGAGAGAAGGTTCTTCAGATGTCAGGGGTGATCAGGGCATGACTCACTGGACCCGGTTGGGTCACCCAGTGTCACCTAGGGATGGCTGTGTGGGCAGGTGACTCAGTATCCAGAGGGCAGGTTTATTTATTTATTTTTTATCTCAGCATTGCTGCGTTTTGAGAAAGGACTTACTCCTCAGCTGGACAGGTAGATTTCCCCCACATTGACAAAGAACAAGAGAAAGTGTAATGAAAGCAACTCTGGGTCCACTAGGGAGAAATTAGGTGGAGGAAGGGGACTGGAGCCTGACTGTTTTTTTTTTTTACAAACTTAAAACATTTACAAACTTTTGCAACCTTCACAACCTCTTACAAATCTTTCTACAATTTGCACAACCCCTTTTTACCCATTTAGAAATAACCATCATTAGAATAACTCAATTTCAATCCTTGTCCTGCAAAAATGTGTTTTTATACTTTTTGCCTTCTATTATAATAACTATACAATATCTTTTTCCATTTAATTTGAATTTTTAATTCTTAGAAATGTCAATTTTCAATGTTAACCAAAAAGTAAATAACTAGAATTCCTTAGATTAATGATTATGAACATACTAGGGGCCCAGTGCACAAATTCATGCACCTTGAAAGGAACTGTGGGTCGTGAGGCTGCAGTGGGCATAGGGGCGGATCTTGGCCCATCCTTTGTGCCCCTGCCCAGCCCCTCCCACCGCAGCCCCTGGTCCCCTGTCTGCCAGCAGCCCCATTCCTGCTGCTGCCGCCCCCACATGCTGACAGCGCAGGCCCCGCTCGCACTGCTGAGGGAGTGGAGCGAGTGGGGCCAGGCACCAGTAGTGGATGCGAGCAGTGGCTGTTGCCCCAATCAACCCTCAGGAGCAGGGGAAGGTGGAGAAGCCCTGAGGGGTGATCAGGGTTGGCAGCCGCTGCTCACACTCGCTGACGGAGCCGAGTGATTGGGGCCGGCACTGGGCACTGGCAGCAGGTGCGAGTGGGTCCGGCACCAGCAGCAGGTGCGAGTGCCAGGCGGGACTGTGGCTCGTGGGAGCAAAGAATTTTCAGTAACCACTAGAGGTTTGCCCCGATGACAGCAACTGGCACCCCGCCTTGGTCTGGCACCCCCGCTCACCTGCTCCACCATACCACCTGCTGTCGACGCCCGCCTTGTTTCGTGTGCACCCCCTGGTGGTCAGCGCATGTCATAGCAACTGGTTGTTCAGTTGTTCCGTCGTTTGGTCTATTTGCACATTAGCCTTTTATTATATAGGATTTTAAACATACTGTTACTTTCAAGAAAATACACCTTAAATAAAGCACAAGACATTACATCAAAAGTTCCAAATCCACTTTATAGACTTTCTGTAATAAAAAGCTAAAAAGCAGGTGAACTTAAAAGTTATCTAACAATTAATGTTTTATTATTTTATGTTATTTTAAAACATTTAAATGTTCAATAACTTTTATTATTTAGTCCAGCAATGCTTCAAGTTTTTAAGTCACCAAAGACTTTGATAACTATGTATAGGCATATATAACCATCACTAAAAAGCTTTAGTAAAAACCCTTCTTTTCGGTGTTGATGTAAAAACATTGAAACCTGTAAAGAATTTTTGGGAGTTTATTTGAGCCAAACTATCGACAATCTTGGGAAGCAGTATCTCAACAGATTGGAATAGTGCTCCAGAGAATGGCAGTTTCTCATTTATTTTTATACATTGCAATCAAAGGAGGGGACGTATGTGGGGAAGCACAGGACTTGCCTGGAATGTCTGTAAGGAGGATTCTCTGAAAGGTTGGGGGCCTCTGAGGGGACTTTGCCGAAGGCAGCAGCCCCTACCTTGACTTTTCCAAACAAGTCCAATCCCCTGGGGTGTTTAGCTAGAATGTCTATGTTTAGTCTCTAAAGACCCGACCTTTCTTAAAGGACGCATGTATTTTCTCAAGGATGCTTACCCTGCTAATAGTATCTAATAGTTAATTTTAGTTCAAGCTGTTGTACCAATAAAGGCCAAAGGAGGCAGGCGAACAGGGCTACTTGCCTTAGCCCTCTCTTTCACAGAAATGTGTGTTAGAGCAATCTGTTCATCCATCGCTCATGGTCTGCTGGTCAGCCCCGGCAGATGTAGATGGGTTACATGAAATCCATTGGTGATAGATTAGAGAGGCGGGAGAAAGCAAAGGAGGGGGGGAACCCCTGGGATTGGATAAAAAGTAAAATGATAGACACATACTTAGGTGGATGCAGGATAGTCAACAGTCAACAATTAACATGATAACAATAACAATGAAGGACCCCAAGGGGTCTGGAAAAAGGGAAGTTATAAGTTACCCAGACATTTCAAGGACATCCTATCTAATAATAGACAAACATGGTAATTAACCGTAACTTCGCTACCCTTCCCATTGGCTAATCAGGGCGATATGCAAATTAACTGCCAGCTAAGATGGCGGCTAATTTGCATACTTCAGGCGCAATGCTGGGAGGCGAAAGGGGAAGAAGCCACCTGCCACTCAGTGATCGGAAACCCAAGTGGCAGCTATGAGCCCGGTGGCAGGGCAAAAGTGGCCCTGGGGCCAAAACTGGTTTGGCTCGGTGGATGGAGCGTCGGCCTGCGGACTGAAGGGTCCTAGGTTGATACCGGTCAAGGGCATATACCTTGGTTGCAGGCACATTCCCAGTAGGAGGTATGCGGGAGGCGGCTGGTCAATGTTTCTCTCTCATTGATGTTTCTAACTCTCTATCCCTCTCCCTTCCTCTCTGTAAAATATCAATAAAAATATATTTTAAAAAAAAAGTGGCCCTGGGGCTCAAATGGAAGGAGGCGATTGTGGGGCCCCACCCCCTGTGAGGCCAGGCCATCCTTACGGGGCTCAGGCAGAAAGCAGGGAAGGGGGGATCTCCGCCCCGTGTGCAGCCCGCTCCGTGTGCGGCCAGGCCATCGGCGTGGAGCTCAGGCGGAACAAGGGGATGGCAGGGGGCCCGCCCCGTGTGCAGCCTGCTCCGTGTGCGGCCAGGCCATTGGCGCAAAGCTCAGGCGGAACAAAGGGATGGCAGGGTCCCTGCCCCGTGTGCAGCCCGCTCCGTGTGCGGCCAGGCCATCCGCGAGGAGCTCAGGCCGTGTGCAGCCCTTCCTGACTGCAGCCCCAGCCATCCGCGCGGCTCAGAGGGAACATGGCGATGGCGGCGGCCCTGCCCCCTGTGCGCCCAGGCCATGGGCATTGGGCTCAGGAGGCTCCACCAGCAAAGCAGGACTGTGGATTGGGAATGGGCACGAGGCAGACCTCCTGGTCCTTCCCCTCAGCTGGCAGGCTCCTATCAATCTTTAGTTTCTACTGAAAGGAATGTGGCGCCTCCACTGTGCAGCCTCCCAGGACTCGCAGGCTCTGGAGTGGAGACTTCAACAAGGACTTCAGCGTCTCCTCAGGGGAATAACCACCACCTCCCTACTCCACAGCTGCTTCTGTGTCTGCAAGAAGCGTGCATGCTCCTCCCTGTGACATGGGCGGGGCCAGAGCCTGAGTGAGGGGTTCCACCATAGCAAAGCAGCTGGACCAGTGCAGGGATGGAGGGAGGGAGGGAGGGGAAGGAGCAATGGGGAAGCCCTGATTCCCTGCTCCTCCTCCCACAGGCATGGCCCTGGCTGCTGTTATGATAAAAGGAGTTGTGTTTTTCTAACTCTGTCTGGGTAAAGGAAACAAGTGTCTGTTGACTTCTGATCTTATTCTCAGAGCTGCCAGTTAATCCCTCTGGATGCATCATATCCAACCTCCAAAGGATCCAAGGGGCAGGATCAACCTTCGTTCCATAGTTGAGGAAATTGACCAATAAATACATGTGTCTCATGCCTCAGTGTTAACTACCACAGAAATCTCCGGGTAATGACTCAGATTCTATATCTAAGGGTATATTTTCTTTTGTTTTCATGTTTAATTTAGCCCCAGGAATCAAATAATACAATAAAGAATAAAATGAGTTCAGAGGGTTCAGCATTGTATTCCCAGGGCCTTTGGTCCCACGCAAACCGCAGAGCTCAGTTATCCTGAGATGAAAGGAAAGGAAAGAGAAACATGAAAGGTTTCCCAGCTCAGTCACAGAGACATCTCATAACCACATATTAAGGACACGGCATTAACTTAGGGGTGGAAAGGACACAAATGGAATAGAATATGGAGCCACTTGGAGTGAGCAGGCCAGCAGGGGGGCAGTTGGGGGCAAGCAGGCCAGCAGGGGGTGGGGGCAGTTAGGAGCAAGCAGGCCAGCAGGGGGGGTAGTTGGGGTGAGCACACTGGTACAGGGGGCAGTTGGGGCTGATCTGGCTGGCGGGGGGGGGGGTTGCATTTTGGGGCGAGTAGGCTGGCAGCGGGGGGAAGTTTGGGGCAAGCAAGTTGGGGGCAAGCAGGCTGGTAGGCAGAGTAGTTAGGGGCAATCAGGCAAGCAGGCAGGTGAGTGGTTAAGAGCCAGCAGTCCCAGATTGTGAGAGGGATGTCCGACTGCCAGTTTAGGCCCGATCCCTGTAAACCAGCAGTAGGACATCCTTCCAGGGGTCCCAGATTGGAGAGGGTGCAGGCTGGGCTGAGGGACACTCCCCCCAGCCCCCAAGTGCACAAATTTTTGTGCACAGGGCCACTAGTCCTATATAATAAAAAGCTAATATACAAATCAACCGAACAGCAGAATGACTGGTTGCTATGACGTTCACTGACCACCAGCGGGCAGATGCTCAACGCAGAAGCTTCCCCCTGGTGGTCAGTGTACTCCCACAGAAGGAGTGCCACTCATCCAGAAGCGGGCTCATGGCTGGCGAGTGCAGCGGTGGTGGCAGGAGCCTCTCCTGTTTCTGCAGCGCTAAGGATGCCCCAGGAGCCGGGCCTAAGCCATCAGTCAGACATCCCCCAAGGGCTCCTGACTGCAAGAGGGTGCAGGCCACCCCCCGCCCCCCCAACTGAGTGCATGAATTTCGTGTGCCAGGCCTCTAGTATTATCATAGATGCAAAAAGACAGATAGGCTCAGTTAAGGTAAAGGATGACCTTGTCAGTGAAGATACTGGCCTAGGACGTAGCTACCCACCATAATAGCTTTCAGTTAAAGTTTAATTTCAGACCATCCTTTGTGGTTACTTTAGATCTCTGAGTTTGCAGGACTGCCATGCAGGCCTTCCCTGAGCTTGTCAGGTTAGTGTGTGGCTCCTTTTGTCCACATCAGTTATAATTATTGTCTTAACAACTCTATGAGATTTTAAAGCCAATTATTATCCAAGCCATTTTCCTGATAAATTTTGTAACAGGGATAACATGACCTTGACAACTTTTTAGGAGAATAGAGAAAAGGTTGGGGGAGGAGGAGGGGGGAGCAGGCCCTGCATCCTGTTCTCAAGACTGTAGCCTCTAGCCTCTTGGATTCAAAAGCGCCACATTCCTTCCTTACAAGGGGAGGGGCTGTATTCCTCTCTGTAGTTTCTGAAAGGCATGACTAAAAGTGAGATTTCTAAGGCTGCAGTTTGTTAGGTCTGTTTGATTAAATAATTGAATCAATACTCCTTCCCCTGGGAACTGACCTTTAGGCCACTTCACAATGGACATTCCACTTGCTTAAACCACATTGCACTTGCTAAGACCATTATCTCTCCCCTCCAAGTTTCCCAGAATCCAGACCTGCACAGAGAATTCTCTGCACCAAAAAAGCCCACCTAGAATTCCTTAAAAACCTCCAACTCCCTGTCTTTAGGGGCTGGTGCCTTTTTGGGGCTCAGTCCATCTGGTTTTCCAAATGACCTAATAAATTCATAATTCTTTATCCCTTTTGGCCTTGTGTGTTCCTCCTTTGGCGACCCTAACACAGTTGGAGGGGTAGAGTGAAAGGGTAGCATTGAAGATGCTTACTCACCCCAGTGATCAAACAGGTTTGGGAAGAAATAGGCCTAGGTGAGAGAGTAAGCATCTCCCGTGTAAAAGAAAAATTTAATTGTCTTACCCATCATGCTGACCACCCTTAACTCCATCCCTTCAATGGTGATGCTCTTAGTGGAGGCCTATTGGAGTGTTGGGCCCCCTCAGTTCAAGGCCACCATGTGGGTTGGTTCTGGTCCCGGTGACCTCCCAGACCCCAGTGGCCAATCTTGAGGCAGAGGGGACAAGGCCCTTAGGTGACATATGGCTTAAAAGCAAGCTGTTTGTTTCTATGGGATGGCTTTCTTGCTCTTTCCTTGCCCTGTCTCCATTGTTAAAAACACTGCAAGTTATTTCTAGCAATTGCTCAGTGGGGGCCTGGGCTCCTAAGACTAGTTTTTGGTAACTTTTCCCTAATGTTTGGGCTGTCTGTTGGATAAAATGCATCCCCAAAGTTCTGGGCCATTAACAGACCCAAACAACTCCTTTAACAGGCTCCCTATTTATTACATTCCTTAGAGATAACATGCTAAGGTTTGGCTGATAATGAACTCTGCTTGGGATTTAAGCATTAGCAAAACAACCTTAATTGGAGAATAGTGCTACAATTTAGAGATTTATCTACAGGCCAGAATTCCCTGTCCCCAAGTTGGTATTGGGGCTGATGATCAGCTGGGTCAAAGAGAGGTTTAGAATGAAGAAGAATTTGGTAAGCGGTGCAGTCCTGACAAAGAGAAGGGTGACTGCAGAGAAGGATGAAGGCTTGGATGTAGCGTGGTGGCAATAGTTGTCTAAGTCAGTGAGGGTATTGAAATTTAAAGTGCCATTCTCAGGCCAGACAAGTTCATTATCATATTGGGGCCAAGCTGTGTTGCAGTAGAAAATGAGCCCTTTGGGTCTGATGTTGTCTGTGAGGTTAAGGTGGTTAAGATTCCGTTAGAGGCAACCTAAAGGAGTGCTGGTTCCCCATAATGGGTTGGTGTGGTAGAGTGGGAAAGGTACATAAGAAGTCTATCCCGGAGGTGAGAAGTCTGAAGGGAAGGCATCCCAATGGTCTGAACTAAGCACTAGAGAGAAGAGGAAGGCTGACGGCTGTGTTAGGGTATCCCACTAACACAGGGTAGCCAGGTCCTGAAAGAGTGTACCCTCTGGCCCCCCTCAAGAGGACTTTGGTGAGGCAAAAGCTGGCAAATAAGAGGGTCAAGGGAAGTGACTTATTCACCAGAAATTCGAGTGGCCCGTGTGGTCTGGAAAAGCCTGCAGCCAGGAGTGGGGGTCCCTATGGGATCCCTTGGCTGAAAGAAGCCAGGTCAAGAGACATTATGAGGGTTATAAGAAATTTTATTACATTCTCTCACAGTGGGCTGAGACCAGTGTGTGGGTATCAGCACCAAGGGGGTGATTAGGTTCTCTTATATGGGGTAGAAGTATGCAACACAGGGTCAAGCAGAGGAGAGGGCATGAGTAGGTCAAGGGAGGAGATTGCGGAGGTCGGTCAAGCAAAGAGGGGATTCATCTTATCTTGTTTCTGCAGGTCCAGCCATCTGCTCCAAGCTATGGGAAAAGGCTTATAACAATATTTCAGAAAACATGTACAAGTAAAAAGAGATTAAGGGTAGTTCACCCTAACACCTACAAATTAATGTTGCTGCTCATATTAATAAAAATAATTATATTTGTTCTTTAGGCTTTTCCCAAACCCTATGTATATAGTCCAACTATTAATAATTACTGAAAATGTATAACTTTGCATTATCAATAATGCTCTTTTTATGGTTTCTCTTCAGAAATTTAGAAAAAAGTGATATTGCAAAAAGTTAGTAAAAGAGAAAAATTAAGAAGGGAATTTTGTATATATATGAACTAGTGGTCCAGTGCACAAAATTTATGCACATTAAAAGGGAATTAATTAGAGGAAATATTTTAATATTGCTATTTGCCCTTTCTCTATAATAGAAGTGTCAGAGATGAAAGAAAATTAGTAAAATGTATATAAAAATAATATATAAATTTATTAATAAACAATAACAGCGTCACGTTCCCCAGCCTCACTGTGCACACAGCCCTGCCCACACACACCTGCTGCACATGCAGCCTCCTGCTGACCGGTCGTTATGGCGTGAGGGTGTCATGACCATTTGCATATTACCCTTTTATTAGTATAGACTAGAGGACCAGTGCACAAAAATTTGTGCATGCAGGGGGGTACCTTGGCCCGGCCTGTGACCTCTCGCAGTCTGGGACCCCTCAGGGGATGTCCACCTGCTGGCTTAGGCCCGCTCCCTGGGGGATTGGGCCTAAGCTGGCAGTCAGACATCACTCTGGCAGCCTGGGAGCCCTCGGGGGATGTCCACTTGCCAGCAGGGAGCAGGCCTAAGCTGCAGTCAGACATCCTTAGTGCTGCTGAGGAGCTGGGAGAGGCTCCCACCACCATCGCTGTACTGGCAGCCATCAGCCTGGCTTGTGGCTGAGCAGAGCTCCCCCTGTGGGAGCGCACTAACCACCAGGGGGCAGCTCCTGCATTGAGCGTCTGCCCCCAGGTGGTCAGTGTGTGTCATAGTGACCAGTCATTCCCAGTTGTTCTGCTGTTAGGGTCAATTTGCATATTACCCTTTTATTATATAGGATAGAGGCCTGGTGCATTGGTGGGGGCCAGCTGGTTTGCCATGAAGGGTGTCCCGGATCAGGGTGGGGGTCCCGCTGGGGTGCCTGGCCAGCCTGGGTGAGGGGCTGATGGTTGTTTGCAGGCTGGCCATGGCCCCAAGCCACCCAAGCTCCCAGTGGAGGCTGGCTGAAAGCAGGTATCTGGGATTTATTTATCTTCTATAATTGAAACTTTGTTGCCTTGAGCGGAGGCTACAGCTGGACAGGGCAGACAGGAAGCTTGGCTTCCTCCATCGCTGGGGCAACCAAGCCTCCTGCTTGCTCCAGCTCCCTGGCTGCCGGCCACCATCTTGGTTGGGTTAATTTGCATATAGTCGCTCTGATTGGCTTGTGAGTGTGGCTTGTGAGCGTAGTGGAGGTACGGTCAATTTTTTTTTTTTGGTTAACCTTTGAATTTTTATTGTATACTTAACTTTACAGAGACTAATTTTAACTAAAACACCAACCTAGATTCTTTTTTTTTTTTTTTTTTTTTTTAGCACTTTAAATTTTCCACACTGTGCCTCCGCTGAGCGTCGGAATGCTGTTGTTTTTGCTTCTAGTTGAAGAGACTCTCCTCAGCCAGCCTTCCCGTGGTTCTGGTTGATGTCCGCTCCGACTTTTAGTTGTATTTTTGAAGTGGTTGTCCACGGCGGCAGTCTCCGGTGTTTACCTATGCCGCCATCTTCGATCTCCTCCAACCTAGATTCTTTTCTGATTTTGTTTAACATTCAAACATATGTTTAAAATTATGTATTGTATTTTTATTTCAATGGTAATGCATGCTTTTACAGAAATATAATTTATTTCAAAGGTAATCATGCTTTTTTTAAAATGTTTTTTTTTATTGTTTTATTGCTTAAAGTGTTACAAAGAGTATTACAAATGTCTCCTTTTCCCCCCCACCCTTGACAATCCCCTGGCCTCCCCTACCCCCCAGTGTCTTATGTCCATTGGTTATGCTTATATGCATGCATACAAGTCCTTTGGTTGGTCTCTTACCCCCTCCCCCGCTGCCCCCCAACCCTCCCTGGCCTTCCCACTGTAGTTTGACAGTCTGTTCGAGGCTGCTCTGCCTCTGTATCTATTTTTGTTCATAAGTTTATAATGGTCTTTATTATCCATAAATGAGTAAGATCATGTGGTATTTTCCTTCATTGACTGGCTTATTTCACTTAGCATAATGCTCTCCAGTTCCACCCATGCTGTTGCAAATGGTAAGAGTTCCTTCTTTTTTACAGCAGCATAGTATTCCATCGTGTAGATGTACCACAGTTTTCTTTTTATTTTATTTTTTAAATTTTCTTAATTTTTTAATTTTATCTTTATTATTCAGATTATTACATTAGTTACTCTTTTTTTCCCACCATAACTCCACTCCACCCAGTTCCAACCCCACCCTCTGCCCTCCCTCCCCACCCACTGTCCTCATCCATAGGTGCATGATTATTGTCTAATCTCTTCACTCACCCCCACACCCCTTTCTCCCCCACCCCCTAAGAATAGTCAGTCCATTCCCTTTCTATGTCCCTGATTCTATTACAATCACCAGTTCATCAGATTATTTATTCACTTGATTTTTAGATTCACTTGTTGATAGATGTATATTTGTTGTTCATAATTTGTATCTTTACCTTTTTCTTCTTCTTCCTCTTCTTACAGGATACCTTTCAGCATTTCATATAATACTGGTTTGGTGGTGATGAACTCCTTTAGCTTTTCCTTATCTGTGAAGCTCTTCATCTGATCTTCAATTCTGAATGATAGCTTTGCTGGATTTGAATATTTCTTGCCATTCCCTTCTGGCCTGCAAAGTTTCTGTTGAGAAATCAGCTGACAGTCATATGGGTACTCCCTTGTAGGTAACTGATTTTCTTTCTCTTGCTGCTTTTAGGATTCTCTCTTTGTCTTTTGCTCTTGGCATTTTAATTATGATGTGTCTTGGTGTGGTCCTCTTTGGATTCCTTTTGTTTGGGGTTCTCTGCGCTTCCTGGACTTGGAAGTCTATTCCTTTCACCAGGTAGGGGAAGTTTTCTGTCATTATTTCTTCAAATAGGTTTTCAATATCTTGCTGTCTCTCATCTTCTGGCACCCCTATAATTCTGATGTTTGTACGCTTGAAGCTGTCCCAGAGGCTCCTTACACTATCTTCATATTTTTGGATTCTTTTTTCATTTTGCTTTTCCGGTTGGGTGTTTTTTGCTTCTTCGTATTTCAAATCTTTGACTTGATCCTTGTGACCCTCTGGTCTGCTGTTGGGAGTCTGTATAATATTCTTTATTTCAGTCAGTGTATGCTTAATTTCTAGTTGGTCCTTTATCACAACATTGAGGGTCTCATTAGATTTCTTGAGGATCTCACTACATTTATCGGCGGTCTTACCAGTCTTTTCATGAATCTCACTACATTTATCGGCGGTCTCACCAGTCTTTTCGAGGGCCTTACTCAATTTATCAGCGGCTTCTAAACAGTTCTTTAAAGACCTTAAAAGTGTGGTTTTGAACTCTATATCCAACAGTTTGCTTTCCTCCAATTCTGTTGTTTGTGTCCTGTTTCTTTGTCTCGGCATTTTTTTTTATGCTTCACTGTGTCGATAGAGTGCCTTTCTGTGCTAAGTGTCCCAATTACCTGAGGTAGACACTCTTGGTGCACCCCCTTGTGGGCTTTGTGCACAGTCTTGTTGTGGTTAAGCCTTGATTGTTGTAGTTATCACTGTGAGGAATTGACCTCCAGGCCAATTGGCTGTGAGAATCAGCTGTGTCTGCGGTGGGAGAACTTCTGTGCTGGAGACACCACTCTGGGGCTAGACTTGCTTCGATGGGGCTTTGGTGCTCACTGAGTCTGCCCCCTGAGTGTGTCTTTTATGGTTCCACGGAGCTGCAAGCTGGATGGTCCCACTCTGACCTCTGGGCTTCCTGGCTCCTGGATCTCTAGGGAGGTGCTAATCTAGCTTTTGCCTGAGGCTATCCAGCAAAAGCCTCCCTGCAGGGCTTGGGCGGGGCGGGTCCCACGGGATCAACGGGGCGGGGTGAGCAATTATGGCTACTCTCAGTCTTGCCCTCAGAGGCTCTGCTTCTCAGTGTCCCAGTAGTCGCTGCAAGCCCCACGGAGATAAAGCTGCCCTAGGGTTCTGAGCGATGCCAGACAGTCCCGCTTCTCCCGTATGAGTGTGGGTGGGTCCTTAGAGACTCGCCTGGAACTGGAGCTCAGAGCCTGAGACTCCCTCCCGATTGATAACGACAACCTCGCCCTCAGCCTCCAGCCAGCTCCGCATGCACTCCGAACCTTAGTATTTTACTTCAGCACTGTGCCTCCTCAGTATGCTTTTCTCTTTCCTCCTAGTTGTAGAACATCCACTCAGCCAGCTTTCCTGCGGTTCTCCACAGTTTTCTAATCCATTCATCTACTGATGGGCACTTAGGCTGTTTCCAGATCTTAGCTATGGGGAATTGCGCTGCTATGAACATAGGGGTGCATATATCCTTTCTAATTGGTGTTTCTGTTTTCTTGGGATATATTCCTAGAAGTGGGATCACGGAGTCAAATGGGAGTTTCATTTTTAGTTTTTTGAGGAAACTCCATACTGTTTTCCACAGTGGCTGCACCAGTCTGCATTCCCACCAGCAGTGCACAAGTGTTCCTTTTTCTCCACATCCTCTCCAGCACTTGTCGTTTGTGGATTTATTGATGATAGCCATTCTGACAGGTGTGAGATGGTACCTCATTGTTGTTTTGATTTGCATTTCTCGGATGATTAGCGACTTTGAGCATGTTTTCATATGTCTCTTGGCTTTCTGAATGTCCTCTTTTGAAAGTTGTCTATTTAGGTCCTTTGCCCATTTTTTGATTGGATTGTTTATCTTTTTTTTGTTAAGTTGTATGAGTTCCCTATAAATGTTGGAGATTAAGCCCTTATCGGTGATAACATTGGCAAATATGTTCTCCCATGCAGTGGGCTTTCTTGTTGTTTTGTTGATGGTTTCTTTTGCTGTGCAGAAGCTTTTTATTTTGATGTAGTCCCATTTGTTTATTTTCTCTTTAGTTTCCAATGCCCTAGGAGCTGTATCGATGAAGAAATTGCTTTGGCATATGTCTGAGATTTTGTTGCCTTTGGATTCTTCTAGTATTTTTATGGTTTCCCGTCGTATATTTAAGTCCTTTATCCATTTTGAGTTTATTTTTGTGTATGGTGTAAGTTGGTGGTCTAGTTTCATTTTTTTGCATGTATCTGTCCAATTTTCCCAACACCATTTATTGAAGAGACTATCTTGACTCCATTGTAAGTTCTTGCCTCCTTTGTCAAATATTAATTGAGCATATTGGTTCGGGTCGATTTCTGGGCTCTCTATTCTATTCTATTCCATTGATCTATATGTCTGTTCTTGTGCCAGTACCAGGCAGTTTTGAGAACAGTGGCTTTGTAATACAGCTTGATATCTGGTATTGAGATCCCATCTACTTTGTTCTTTCTCAGGATCGCTGCAGCTATTCGGGGTCTTTTTTTATTCCAGATGAATTTTTGGAGAGTTCGTTCTAGGCCTGTGAATTATGCCGTTGGTATTTTAATGGGAAGTGCATTGAATTTATAGATTGCTTTGGGTAGTATGGACATTTTAATGATGTTGATTCAACCAATCCATGAACATGGTATATTCTTCCACTTGTTTATATCTTCCTCTATCTCTTTTTGCAACATACTGTAGTTTTCCGAGTACAGGTCTCTTACCTCCTTAGTTAAGTTTATTCCTAGGTATCTTAATTTTTTTGTTACAATGGTAAATGGGATTTTTAAAAATTTCTCTTTTTGTGAGTTCATTGTTGGTGTATAAAAATGCTATAGATCTCTGGGTATTAATATTGTATCCTGCTACATTGCCAAATTCATTTATTATATCTGGTAGTTTTTGATGGAGTCTTTAGGGTTTTCTATGTACAATATTATGTCACCTGCGAATAATGACAGTTTTACTTCTTCTTTTTTTACAATTTGGATGCCTTCTATTTTTTCTTCTTGTCTGATCACTATGGCTAGCATTTCCAGTACTATGTCGAACAGGAGTGGTGAAAATGGGCATCCCTGTCATGTTGCTGTTCTTAGGGGGAATGGCTTTAGTATTTGCCCATTGAGTAGGATGTTGGCTATAGGTTTGTTATATAAGGCTTTTATTAGGTTGAGTTATGATCCATTTATTCCCACTGTGCTGATAGTTTTTATCAATAAAGGGTGCTGGGTTTTGTCAAATGCTTTTTCTGCATCTATTGATATGATCATGTGATTTTTATCTTTCAATTTGTTTATGTGATGTATCATGTTTATTGATTTGTAAATATTGTGCCAGCCTTGCACCTCTGGAATAAATCCCACTTGGTCATGGTGTATGATATTTTAAATATACTGCTGGGTCAGATTTGCTAATATGTTGTTGAGAATTTTAGCATCTATGTTCATCAGGGATATTGACTTGTAATTCTCTTTATTAGTAGTGTTTTTATCTGGTTTTTGAATTAGGATAATGCTGGCCTCTTAAAAAAAGCATGGAAGTGTCCCTTCCTCTTGGATTTTTTGGAATAGTTTGAGGAGTGTAGCTATTAGTTCTTCTTCGAATGTTTGGTAAAATATCCCTGTGAAGCCATCTGGACCCGGGCTTTTGTGTGCTGGGAGTTTTTTAAATTACTGCTTCAATTTCATGAGTAGTTATTGGCCTATTCTATTCAGGTTTTCTGATTCTTTCTGATTGAATTTTGGAAGATTGTATTTTCCTAGGAATATGTCCATTTCATCTAGATTGTCCAGTTTGTTGGAATGGACTTGTTTATAGTTGTTTTTTTTTTTTTTACAATCCTTTGTATTTCCATGGGGTTGGTTGTTACTTCATCTCTTTCATTTAATATTTTGTTTATTTGGGTCCTCTCTGTTTGTTGGTGAGTCTGGCTGGAGGTTTATCATTATTGTTTATCCTTTAAAAGTACCCTCACTTGGTTCTATTGATCTTTTGTGTTTGTTTTTTTTGGTCTCTATGTCATTGATTCCTGCTCTAATGTTTATTATTTATTTCCTTCTACTTACCCTGGGGTTTTTTTTATTGCTTTAATTTCTAGTTCTTTAAGTTATAGGGTTAGATAACTTATTACCAGTTTTTGTTGATTTTTGAGGTAGACCTGTAGTGCTATAAAATTATCTCTCAGGGCTGCTTTTATTGTGATCCATAGATTTTGGATTTTTGTGTTTTCATTCTCATCTGTTTCCAGAATTTCTTTTTAATTTCTTCGGTAACCCATTTATTGTTTAATAGCGTGCTATTTGGCCTCCATGTGTTTGATTGTTTTTATTTTAGTTGATTTCTAATTTTATAACATTCTGATCTGAGAAGATGCTTGATATAATTTCAGTCTTCTTGAATTTGTAGAGACTTAGCCTGTGTCATAATATGTGGTCTATCTTTGAAAATATCCCATGTGCACTTGAGAATAATGTATATTCCATAGCTTTGGTGTGAAATGTTCTGAAGATGTCAGTTAATTCCATCAGATTTAGTGAGTCATTTAAGATTGCTTGCCGGGAGCCGGTCCATCCTTGCTGCTTGACACAATCGCTGCAGGAAAGAAACATCTGCACAGCATATGTTTCAATGGACCTGGCATATATAGCATACTGTTCTTAATATGTTTGCTCCCTTTAGCGCCATGTGTTTTAACCAAGGTCACCTCTCCGAGAAAGGTTGTTTCCCCAGGTGGGGATCTTTCCCTGAGGTTAGGGAGGGGATACAACCCCTTAATTAAGTGCCAGGCGGGTAGTTAAGCTACATAATCTTTACTCCCTGGAATGGAGATAAGAAACGCCCTAACCTTTGTAATAGAAATTGACAGGATTAAAATCGGCTGGTATAAATACGGATGTAACTAGACAATAAACGTCAGATTCTCATCAGCTCCTAACCAGAACTCCGACCAGAACCTTGGCTGGAGTTCCTGGCTAGAGATCCTGGCTAGGCTGCTGATCAACTGAATGCTGTCTCCATGTCATTCCTTCTTCGCCGACTCTGTCCACACCTTTGGGGACCCCTGGACCCGCTGGGATTGGACCCCAGCAATTGCTATTTCTTTACTGATTTTTTTTTTGGTCTAGAAGATTTATACAGGGGTGTCAATGGGTATTAAAGTCCCCTACTCTGATTGTATTGCTGTCAATCTTTCCTTTGATATATTCCATAATTTTTTAAAAATGTATTTGGTGCTCCTGTATTGGTGCATAAATGTTTACCAGATTTACATCCTATTGTTGAATCCATCCCTTTAGTATTATGAAGTGTCCCTTTTTATCACTTATTATGGACATCAGGTTGAGTTTGTCAGATATAAGTATTGCTACCCCAGCCTTTTTTTTTCATTTCCATTTGCCTGAAAACTTGTTTCCCATCCCTTCACTTTCAGTCTGTGTGAGTCCTTTGATCTGAGGTGGGACTCTTGAAGACATCATATATATGGGTCATGTTTTCTTCTCCTTTCAGCTACCCTATGTCTTTTGATTGTAGCATTTAATCAATTTATGTTTAAGGTTATTATTGACTAGAGGCCCGGTGCATGAATTCATGCACCAGTAGGGTCCCTTGGCCTGGCCTGTGGGATCAGGCTAAAACCGGCTCTCTGACATCCCCTGAGGGGTCCCGGATTGTGAGAGGGCCCAGTCAAGGCCGAGTGACCCCACTGGTGCACGATTGGGGCTGGGGATGGATGTGGGAGGTTGGCCAGCCAGGGAGGGGCTGTGGGAAGGCTCCAAGGTATGTCTGGCCCATCTCGCTCAGTCTGAATCAGCCAGACCCCAGCAGCAAGCTAACCTATCAGTCAGAGAATCTGCCCCCTGGTGGTCAGTGCAGGTCATAGCAACTGGTCAACTGGTTTACTGGTCTCTGTCTGCCCCCTGGTGGTCAGTGCACATCATAGCGAGTGGTTGAGTGGCCTTAGCATATCACGCTTTGATTGGTTGAATGGACAACCAGACAACCGGACACTTAGCATATTAGGCTTTTATTATATAGGATAGATACTTGTTTGTTGCCATTTTAATTCTTTATGCCTGTGTTCCTTCTTCCCTTTCTATTTCTTCTTTTTATGGCAGCCCCTTTAGAATTTCTTGCATTGCTGGCTTGGTGGTAATAAACTCCCTTAGTTTTTTTTTTTTGTATGTGAAGCTCCTGATTACACCTTCAATTTTGAATGATAGCCTTGCTGGATAGAGTAGTCATGGATTCAGTCTCTTGCTTTGTATCACTTTGTTATCTTCATTCCATTGCCTTCTGGCCTGATGTTTTTCTTTTGAAAAATCAGTTGTTAGTCTAATGGGAGACCCCTTGCAGGCAACTTTCTGTCTTTCTCTAACAGCCTTTAAGATTCTTACTTTGTCATTGATGTTTGCCAATTTAATTATGATGTGTCTCGGTATCGGTCTTTTTGTGTTTATCTTGTTTGGGACTCTGTTTGTTGAACTTGAGAGACTTTTTTCTTCCAAAGTTCAGGGAAGTTTTCTGTCATTACTTATTGAAACAGGTTTTCTATTCCTTGCTCAACTTCTTCTCTTTCTGATGCCCCTATTATGTGAATGTTTTTTCATTTTGTGTTGTCCCACAGCTCTCTTAGACTCTCCTCCTGTTTTGTACATTTCTTTCCAGTTGCTGCTCTGCTGGGTATTTTTTTCCATCTTGTTTTCTAACTCACTGATTTGGTCCTCAGCTTCTAGTCTACTGTTGAAACCCTCCATTGTGTTCTCTATTGCATTTATGTCATTCTTCATTTCCTCTTGATTCTTACAGATGTTGATGAATTTCTCATCCAACCTTTTGAGCATCTGTATAACCATTACTCTGAATTATTTCTGTGACAAATTGCTTGCCTCCCTTTCATTTAATTCCTTTTCTGGTGATTACTCCTTTTCTATAATATGTGGGTTGTTTCTTTGTCTCCCTACTTTTGCTGTTCCTTTGTGATTAGTTTCTATATATCAGATCAAACTGCTATGGCACCCAGATTTTTTGAATTTGCCTTATGTAGTAGATGTTTTGTGGGACCTAGTGGTGCAGTCTCTCAGGTCTTTGGGGCTGGGTATTCTAGGGATGCCCCCTACTTAAGATATTTGGGTTCTTTTGGTGTAGTTGGGTCTTGAATGTTATTTTCTTATTTGTGAATGGAGTCTCCCCTCAGGCTGTCTGGTTGTGCGGCTCATTCTCTACGATGTTGTGCTAACTATTTTGGAGGTGCTTACTGAACAGAACAAAATACAACATGATAAGACATGACACAAAAGGAACACAACATGAATATACACAAGACACCTATAACCTCAATAAAAGTGACCACCAGAGGAAAGAGAATTAGGAGAAAGAAAACAAACATGATAGTGAGAAAAGATAACAAGAAAAGAAAATAAAGAAAGAATATGGGGATGAAACAACAAAACAAACAATTAAACTAAAAAATGCAAACAAAAAAATACCCAGAAAAAGGGGGTGGAGAGAGAATCTGTAGAGGCAGAGCTTAAATACAGAAAATAAGGTTAAGGAATTGGATGAATAAAGCAAGGACCATGGTTTAGTATAAAAGAGGGAGAAAGAGAATGACTGGATAAGAAGGAAAAAATATATATATTTATTATTATTTTGAAAAGGAGAATAGAGGAGAGAGTAGATAGGCCTGAATTTAGGAAGTGAAACTAATTGAAAATTAGGAGAAGAAAAGAGCAAGAAAGGAAAGGAAAAAAATTGAGTAGCATAGAAAGAGAAAAGAGAAGAAGAAATGGAGTAAAAGCAGGGAAGAGGAAATTTTATATATGAATAAGCCAACCAAGACTACAATAATAATAACACATCAGGAGAACCAAGATGGCAGCGTAAGGTACAGACCTGTGCATGCTGCCTCCCACAACAACACCGAGACTACCAACTATAAGACAAACAGCTATCATTCAGAACCATGGGAAAGCTGGCCCAGTGGAAGCTCTACAATTGGAAGGAAAGAAAGAAGAGCATTGAGACTGAATAGGTTGTGCAGAGGCTCCAAGAATGGAGGTATGGAGTTGCGCACCAGGCGGGCTGAAACTGGATGCACGGTTTTTTTCAATCCGAAGGGCCTACAAACTCTCGAATCCACTGAGCTTGTTTGGGGCGGGATTCTGAGGTCCTAGACTCCTACGGGGAGAGGCGGGACGGCCTTGCAATGGGTCTGAGAGCGAGGGTGGCTGTCTTGCGGAGCTGCTTGCCAGCACTCGGGGACGCAGAGACGCGGAGTCGCAGAGACACCATTGTCCCTTGCTCCACCCTGGTGATTCTCGGAGATCCCGCCCTACTCAATTTACACCCCCACCCAACCTGTGCCAGTGGCACAAAAGGAACCACCTGTGCTTTTGCAGCCCAACCCAACAAACAGCAGATTTCAACTCCTTGCATACATAAGCGACACACTCAAGAAGCAGAATCAGGTTTGGAGGAAGCTAGAGCCAGACCCGGCTGGGCCGGCAATGTGGAACTGCTGTACCAGCAAATGCACAAACAGGTCCACCAGATCCAGTCTCACATGGGACGCTGGGAGACGGCAGACAAGTAGTCTGTGCACTTAGTAGAAAACGAAATCCAAACAAGCATACCAGATAATCAGCCACCAGGAATGCCTGGAGATTTTGTCCAGCAAGGAGTCGCCCAACAAAAGACAGAATGCCAAACTTCGTGTTGCTGAGACGGCCCCTGTGAGGTTGAGATAGCCCCCGTGAGGCCGAGACAGTCCCGGTTCAGCTGAAACGGCCCTGGTGAGGCTGGGACGGCCCCTGTGAGGTTGAGATGGCCCTGGTGGGGTTGAGACAGCCCCGGTGGGGTTGAGACAGCCCCGGTGGGGTTGAGACGGTCCCGGTGAGGTTGCAATGGGCCCGGTGAGGTTGAAACGGCCCCGGTGAGGTTGAAACAGCTCCTGTGAGGCTGGGACGGCCCCTGTGAGGCTGAGATGGCCCCTGTGAGATTGAGACGGCCCCTGGGAAGCCGAGAAAAATACCACATGATCTCACTATTTATGGATAATAAGGACCATTATAGACTGATGAACAAAAATGGATACAGAGGCAGAGCAGCATTGAGAAGACTGTCAAACTACAGTGGGAAGCCTGGGGAGGGTTGGGGGGGGGGGTAGGGGATCAACCGAAGGACTTGTATGCATGCATATAAGAATAACCAATGGACACAAGACACTGGGAGGTGGGGGAGGCCGGGGAAATGTCAAGCGGGTGGGAAAGGAGACATGTGTAATACTTTTTGTAATACTTTAAGAAATAAAACAAAATTAAATTAAAAAAATAATAACACATCAGTAAAGCAGATAAAGAAAATCAATTTTTTAACAAGGTGTAAAAAGAGAGAAAAGAGAAAAGGTAAAGTGGGGAAAGAAGAAAAACAGGATGAAAAGGGAGAAGCAATGGAGAAAAAGGCGGAAAAGGGGAGAAAAAATTACAATAAAAAATAATACTAAAAAAAAAGTAGAAAGTGAAGTGTCATTAGCTTCAGCCGTCTTTTAATGCCCCATAGGGCTGGTTTAGGACCCCAGTCTTCTGTTCTGTCCGCCAATTCTGGGGCTTCCTGTTAAGTAGTTAGGTGCTGACCACTGTCATGCACTGTCTTTGGCATTTAGCACCATGTTGAAGCTCCAAGAAATCCATTGCTCCTCTGTTTGTGTTTGTCTCCACAGGTCTTGGCTGCAAGCAGGTGGGACTAATCTGCCTGGTACTCACTGCCTTCTTCCTTCCTCTCTTGTCCGAAACTAGAAGTTTCTATTTATTTATTTATATACGAGAGGCCTGGTGCATGAAATTTGTGTACAGGGGTGGGGGGGGGCGGGTCCCTCAGCCCAGCCTGCACCCTCTCCAATCTGAGACCCATCGGACATCCCTCTTGCAATCCAGGACTGCTGGCTCCTAGCTGCTCACCTGCATGCCTGCCTGATCGACCCTAACCACTCTTCCTACCTGCCTGATTGCCCCTAACTGCTCTCCCCTGCCAGCCTAATCACCCCTAACTGCTCCCCTGCCAGTCTGATCGCCCCTAACCACCTCTGTCTTGGCCCCCGCCACTGTGGCTTTGTCTGGAAGCACGACCATAAGATGTCTGGTTGATCTGGTATAATTAGCATATAACCCTTTTATTAGTATAGATTAGTCAGCTCAGACAGCCATAACAAAATATCATAAATTTGTGCGGCTTAAACAACAGAAATGTATTTTTCTCACAGTTCTGGAGGCTGGAATTTGGGGTCAGGGTACCAGCATAGCATCGTCTCATATACCAGAAAGTGGTGGATCAATTGCTAGTCAGGACACATGCCCAGGTTGCAGATTCAATACCCAGTGCAGTGAGTGCAGGAAACAATGGAACAATGTTTCTCTTCCTCTCCCTTCTTCTCTCTGAGATCAATGAAAATGAATGATAAATAATGTTCTCTAAGTATGGTTTTAACAGGAAAGACATTAGTGATCTATGAAGTGAAAAACTTGTTATAACACATATATACAGCATGACCACATTTGAAAAAATATTTATTGATTTCAGAGGAAGGGAGAAGGAGAGATAGATAGAAACATCAATGATGAGAATAATTGATTAGCTGCCTTCTGCATGCCTCTAATGAGGATCAAGCCCAAAATTTGACCAGGAATCATATTGTGACCTCCTGGTTCATAGATCGGTGCTCAACCACTGAGCCCCACCAGCCAGGCCCCATTTTCTATCAATACCAGGCACATGAGGTACATTGGCAAGATCTCACTCCTAGACAAAAGTCTGAAATAGCCCAAACTCCTTTGCAGCTAGGTTTCTGGATATGAATTTGTTTCTGCTGATTGGATGCACTTGCACAATATTTTGAAGGCAGAAGTGGGGCAGAGGCATCTTCCCGCAGTTTGGGCTGTTTGCTGCTGGTGATCATGTTTGCAGAAATGTGGAGGTTTTCTGCAGCGGAATCCAGGTTGTGCACAGGCAGTTGTGGCAGAGGCAGTGCCCAGTGACCTGTTTTGTGGGAGTTGGAGGGCACTTGCGGGGCAGCAGTTTCCTGAACACTGGGTCACAGCTGTGCCCGAGTGTCCTAAAATTCAGTGTGGCTGAGGGGGCAGCTCCTCCCACTGGGCAGGGAGTCTTTTCTGGGGGCCTAGCCTAATACCCACTCCTCCAGCTTTCTGATGATTTCCCACGCACCAATTCCCTATGCTAAATTCTTTCCTGCCTAAAATAGCAAAGATCTAAAAACATTTTGGATCCTCTACTTTCAACGAAAACAATGCTGCACAGGGTCAGGTCTGAGAAGTGGGTGAGGTGTTATGGAAGGATCCCTTCTTTGAGTTTCAGCTTCCTCTTCTGCACAACTGAGACCAAAGATTATCTGTTCATAGTTACTGAAGACCGTGGCAGCTGTGTTTCCCAAAGATGGCCACATTTCCTATCCTTCCTGTGGCCTTGCCACTTTCCACCACGTCCTCTCTCTTGAAGTGGGGCTGACCTCTGAATTCCAAGGCCAAGGCCGAAAAGGTGTGGGGCTCTAGCCCTACCCACCCCACTAGGGTTTCCAGCTCTGGCCCTGCCCACGCTGTTCGGGGCTCTGTCTGGCGCAGGGCCTTGCCCTCCTGGATCGCTTCCCCTCCTATCTGCAGCCCAGTGCCTCACTGCACATCATGGCCCACCTGCTGGTGCTGCTAGGCCCAGTGGGTGGGAAGAGCCAACATTGGGCCTCACACCTTCTGGCTCCTGTGTGTTGCTGCCCCCTGTGCTCTGCGGCCCCTATTCCTGCCGCTGTTCTGACCAGGGCCAGATGCTGTGTGCAGCCTATGGGGACTGCTGTAGCCACCAGGGAAGTCTCCCCACCACATTCCTGACTCCAGCGCCCTGATCTCGGGTCCATTTCTGCCAAAGGAAAGGTTTGCCTGTGCAGCTGCCCAAGACTGAGACCGAACAACTCCAAGGTCCCTGGACCCCAAATTTCTGCCAGCCAAGGTGGTTAGCTGGCTGGCCCTGCCCTGATCGGGGTGTTGGGGGTGATCCGGCCCAGATCAGGCTGGTTTGCTGGCCACAGTGGGTGTCATAGTGACTGGTCGTTAGGTTGTTATGGCCGCAATGGCATTACGGTCTCTGGCTTTTTATACATAGATAGATAGATATATTTATTTATTTTTTTTCTTTTTTTTTTTCTTTTTTTATTTTAATAATTTTTATTTCTTAAAGTATTACAAAGAGTATTACATATGTCTCCTTTTTTCCCCCCCTTGACATTCCCCCGGCCCCTACCCCCCACCCCCCCGCCCCATGTCTTGTGTCCATTGGTTAATCTTATATGCATGCATATAAGTCCTTCAGTTCGTCTCTTAATCCCCCCCCAACCCTCCCCAGGCTTCCCACTGTAGTTTAACATTCTGTTCAATGTTGCTCTGCTTCTGTATCTACCCCTGTTCATCAGTCCATACTGGTCCCCTTTATTTGTCCCAACCTCACTGGAGTAGTCTCAACCTCACCAGGGCCGTCTGAGCCTCACCAGGGCCGTTTCAACCTCACCGGGGTCGTCCCTACCTCACGGGGGCCGTTTCGACCTCACTGGGGTTGTCCCTACCACACCGGGGCCGTTTCAACCTGACCAAGGTTGGCCCTACCACACCAGGGCCGTTTCGACCTGACCGGGGTCGTCCCTACCTCACGGGGGCCGTTTCAACCTCACCGGGGTCGTCCCTACCTCACGGGGGCCGTTTCAACCTCACCGGGGTCGTCCCTACCACACCGGGGCTGTTTCAACCTGACCGGGGTTGTCCCTACCACACCGGGGCCGTTTCGACCTGACTGGGGTCGTCCCTACCACACGGGGGCTGTTTCAACCTCACCGGGGTCGTCCCTACCACACCGGGGCCGTTTCGACCTGACCGGGGTCGTCCCTACCTCACGGGGGCTGTTTCAACCTCACCGGGGTCGTCCCTACCACACCGGGGCCGTTTCGACCTGACTGGGGTCGTCCCTACCTCACGGGGGCCGTTTCAACCTCACCGGGGTCGTCCCTACCTCACGGGGGCCGTTTCAACCTCACCGGGGTTGTCCCTACCACACCGGGGCAGTTTCAACCTCACCGGGGTTGTTCCTACCACACCGGGGCCGTTTCGACCTGACTGGGGTCGTCCCTACCTCACGGGGGCCGTTTCAACCTCACCGGGGTCGTCCCTACCTCACGGGGGCCGTTTCAACCTCACCGGGGTTGTCCCTACCACACCGGGGCAGTTTCAACCTCACCGGGGTTGTTCCTACCACACCGGGGCCGTTTCGACCTGAATGGGGTCGTCCCTACCTCACGGGGGCTGTTTCAACCTCACCGGGGTCGTCCCTACCACACCGGGGCCGTTTCGACCTGACCAGGGTCGTCCCTACCTCACGGGGGCCGTTTCAACCTCACCGGGGTCGTCCCTACCACACCGGGGTCGTTTCGACCTGACTGGGGTCGTCCCTACCTCACGGGGGCCGTTTCAACCTCACCGGGGTCGTCCCTACAACACCGGGGCCTTTTCAACCTGACCGGGGTCGTCCCTACCTCACGGGGGCCGTTTCAACCTCACCGGGGTTGTCCCTACCACACCAGGGCTGTTTCAACCTGACCGGGGTTGTCCCTACCACACCGGGGCCGTTTCGACCTGACCGGGGTCGTCCCTACCTCACGGGGGCCGTTTCAACCTCACCGGGGTCATCCCTACCACACCGGGGCCGTTTCGACCTGACTGGGGTCGTCCCTACCTCACGGGGGCTGTTTCAACCTGACCGGGGTCGTCCCTACCACACCGGGGCCGTTTCAACCTGACCGGGGTTGTCCCTACTACACCGGGGCCGTTTCGACCTGACCGGGGTCGTCCCTACCTCACAGGGGCCGTTTCAACCTCACCGGGGTCGTCCCTACCACACCGGGGCCGTTTCGACCTGACTGGGGTCGTCCCTACCTCACGGGGGCTGTTTCAACCTAACCGGGGTCGTCCCTACCTCACGGGGGCTGTTTCAACCTCACCGGGGTCGTCCCTACCTCACGGGGGCTGTTTCAACCTCACCAGGGTCGTCCCTACCACACCGGGGCCGTGTCAACCTGACCGGGGTTGTCCCTACCACACCGGGGCCGTTTCGACCTGACCGGGGTCGTCCCTACCTCACGGGGGCCGTTTCAACCTCACCGGGGTCGTCCCTACCACACCGGGGCCATTTCAACCTGACTGGGGTCGTCCCTACTTCACGGGGGCTGTTTCAACCTCACCGGGGTCGTCCCTACCACACCGGGGCCGTTTCAACCTGACCAGGGTTGTCCCTACCACACCAGGGCTGTTTCAACCTGACCGGGGTCGGCCACCTCATGGGGGCCGTTTCAACCTCACCGGGGTTGTCCCTACCACACCTGGGCTGTTTCAAGCTGACCGGGGTTGTCCCTACCACACCGGGGCCATTTCGACCTGACTGGGGTCGTCCCTACCTCACGGGGGCTGTTTCAACCTCACCGGGGTCGTCCCTACCACACCGGGGCCGTTTCGACCTGACCAGGGTCGTCCCTACCTCACGGGGGCCATTTCAACCTCACCGGGGTTTTCCCACCACACCGGGGCTGTTTCAACCTGACCGGGGTTGTCCCTACCACACTGGGGCTGTTTCGACCTGACCAGTGTCGACCCTACCTCACGGGGGCCGTTTCAACCTCACCGGGGTTGTCCCTACCACACCCGGGCTGTTTCAACCTGACCGCGGTTGTCCCTACCACACCGGGGCCGTTTTGACCTGACTGAGGTCGTCCCTACCTCACGGGGGCTGTTTCAACCTCACCGGGGTCGTCCCTACCACACCGGGGCCGTTTCGACCTGACTGGGGTCGTCCCTACCTCACGGGGGCCGTTTCAACCTCACCGGGGTTGTCCCTACCTCACGGGGGCCGTTTCAACCTCACCGGGGTTGTCCCTACCACACGGGGGCTGTTTCAAACTAACCGGGGTTGTCCCTACCACACCGGGGCCGTTTCGACCTGACTGGGGTCGTCCCTACCTCACGGGGGCTGTTTCAACCTCACCGGGGTCGTCCCTACCTCACGGGGGCTGTTTCAACCTCACCGGGGTCGTCCCTACCACAACGGGGCCGTTTCGACCTGACCAGGGTCGTCCCTACCTCACGGGGGCCGTTTCAACCTCACCGGGGTCGTCCCTACCACACCGGGGCCTTTTCGACCTGACCGGGGTCGTCCCTACCTCACAGGGGACGTTTCAACCTCACCGGGGTTGTCCCTACCACACCAGGGTTGTTTCAACCTGACCGGGGTTGTCCCTACCACACCGGGGCCGTTTTGACCTGACCGGGGTCGTCCCTACCTCACGGGGGCCGTTTCAACCTCACCGGGGTCGTCCCTACCACACCGGGGCCATATCGACCTGACCGGGGTAGTCCCTACCTCACGGGGGCCGTTTCAACCTCACCGGGGTCGTCCCTACCACACCGGGGCCGTTTCGACCTGACCGGGGTCGTCCCTACCTCACAGGGGCCGTTTCACCCTCACCGGGGTTTTCCCACCACACCGGGGCTGTTTCAACCTGACCGGGGTTGTCCCTACCACACCGGGGCCGATTCGACCTGACTGGGGTTGTCCCTACCTCACGGGGGCTGTTTCAACCTCACCGGGGTCGTCCCTACCTCACGGGGGCTGTTTCAACCTCACCGGGGTCGTCCCTACCACCCCGGGGCCGTTTCGACCTGACCAGGGTCGTCCCTACCTCACGGGGGCCGATTCAACCTCACCGGGGACGTCCCTACCACACCGGGGCCGTTTCGACCTGACTGGGGTCGTCCCTACCTCACGGGGGCCGTTTCAACCTCACCGGGGTCGTCCCTACCACACCGGGGCCTTTTCGACCTGACCAGGGTAGTCCCTACCACACCGGGGCCGTTTCGACCTGACTGGGGTCGTCCCTACCTCACGGGGGCTGTTTCAACCTCACTGGGGTCGTCCCTACCACACCGGGGCCGTTTCGACCTGACCAGGGTCGTCCCTACCACACCAGGGCTGTTTCAACCTGACCGGGGTCGGCCACCTCACGGGGGCCGTTTCAACCTCACCGGGGTCGTCCCTACCACACCGGGGCCATTTCGACCAGCCTGGGGTCGTTCCTACCACACCGGGGCCGTTTCGACCTGACCAGGGTCGTCCCTACCTCACGGGGGCCGTTTCAACCTGACCGGGGTTGTCCCTACCACACCGGGGCCGTTTCGACCTGACTGGGGTCGTCCCAACCTCACGGGGGCCGTTTCAACCTCACCGGGGTCGTCCCTACCACACCGGGGCCGTTTCGACCTGACTGGGGTCGTCCCAACCTCACGGGGGCATTTTCAACCTCACCGGGGTCGTCCCTACCACACCGGGGCCGTTTCGACCTGACTGGGGTCGTCCCTACCTCACGGGGGCCGTTTCAACCTCACCGGGGTTTTCCCACCACACCGGGGCTGTTTCAACCTGACTGGGGTTGTCCCTACCACACCGGGGCCGTTTCGACCTGACCGGGGTCGTCCCGACCTCACCGGGGCCATCCCAGCCTTACCGGGGAAACAGGAAGTTTGGCCCTCTGTCCCCTGCCGGCGGCTCCCCACTAGACAAAATCTCCAGGCGTTCCTGGTGGTTGAACATCCAGCACTCCTGCCCTCCACCAAGTGCACAGACTGCCTGTCTGCTGTCCCCCAGCGCCCCATAAGAGACTGGGACCAGTGGGCATGTTTGTGCGCTTGCTGGTACAGCGGTTCCACAGTGCCGGCCGAGTCAGGCCCAGCCCTGGCCGGCCCCGGACCCGACTCTGCCCCCCGATTGCGTCCCTCCCAGATGCAAGGAGCTGAAATCTGCAGCCTGCTGGGATGGGCTCTGTACTTGGTGCCTCTGCACATCCTACTCAGTCTCAATGCGCTTCTTTCTATGCGAGGAGTTGTAATCTGCAGTTTGTTGGGTTGGGCTCTGTACTTGGTGTCACATCCTACTCAGTCTCAATGTTCTTTCTCTCCTTCCAGTTGTAGAGCTTCCACTGGGCCAACTTTCCCATGGTTCTGTATGATAGGTGTTTGTCTGATATTTGGTAGTTTCGATGTTGTTGTGTGAGGTAGCACGTACAGGTCTCTTCCTTATGCCGCCATCCTGGTTCTCCTGGGTCTGCTTCTTGAGTGTGTTTCTCATGGCTGCGAGCAGTTGAAGTCTGCAATTTGTTGGGCTAGGCTGCAAAAGCGCAGGTGGGTCTTTTTGTGCACCTGGCACAGCTTGGATGGGGATGTAAATTGATTAGGGCTGAGACTCAGGGAGTCGCCATGGCGGAGCAAATAGCACTGCTTGAGTCTCCGCGGCCCCTTGACTCTCTGCCAGGGCTTTGTGTCCCCCAGTGCCGGCGAGCAGCTGTGCAACAGAGTCTCCCTCGCTTTCTGATGGCTGCAAGGCCGTGCTGCCTCTCCCCGTAGGGTCTGGTGCTTCATGATCCCGCCTGAACCAGCTCAGTGGATTTGAAAGTTTGCAAAAGCAAAGGCGTTTCTACTTGTGAGTCTGGCACAGCCCAGATGGGAATGTAAATTGCGTAGGGCGGGGTCACAGGGAGTCGCCAGGGCGGAGACTCAGCGGCCCCTTGCCTATCCAGGACTCCAGGACTTTGCGTCCCCCAGTGCCGGCGAGCAGCCGAGCGCCAGAGCCTCCCTCGCTTTCTGACCGCTGGAAGGCCGTGCCGTCTCTCGCCTTGGGGCCTGGGGCCTCAGAGACCCGCCCGAACCAGCTCAGTGGATTTGAGAGTTTGTAAAAGCACAGTCATTCCCTCTTGTGCCTCTGGCACAGCCCTGAGGGTAGGGCGGGGTCACAGGGAGTCGCCAGCATGGAGGAAATAGCGATGGCAGTGTCTCCGCGCCCCTCGCCTCCCCGGGACACCAGGACTTCTTGTCCCTCGGTGCCGGCGAGCAGCCGCGTGTCAGAGCTTCCCTTGCTCTCCGACCACTGCAAGGCCGTGGCCGCCTCTCCCTGTGGGATCTGGGGCCTCAGAGACCTGCCCCGAGCAAGCCCAGAGGATTCGAGGGTTCGTAAAAAACCGAGAATCCATTTGCAGCCCGCGTGGCGTGTGACTGCGTACCTCTGGTTTTGGTGCCTCCGTAGCTCCCACTCAGTCTCACTGCGCTTCTTTCTTTTCCTCCAGTTGTAGATCTCCCACTGGGCCAACTTCCCCATGGTTCTGAGTGGCGGTTGTTTACTTCATAGTTGATAGTTTCAATGATGCTGTGAGAGAGCAGCACACACAGGTCCGCTCCCTACGCCGCCATCTTGGTTCTCCCTAGATATATTTATTTATTATTTTCTATCACCATTTATCCTCCCCATATCCTCCTCCACTTCCACTGACATCCCTTTGTCTGTAGTCACCACACTGCTGTTCATGTCCATGAGTTCTTTCTCTTTTTTTTCAATTCCTGTACCCCTTAATCCCCCCACAGACTGTCAGCCTGCTTTCTATAAGTCTGTCTCTGTTTTGCTTGTTAGTTCATTTTGTTGTTGGATTCCACATATGAGTGAAATCATATGGTACTTGTCTTTCTCTGACTCACTTATTTCACTTAGCAAAATATTCTCCAGGTTCATTTGTGCTATTGCAAAGGGTAAAATTTCTCTATTTTTTATGGCCCAGTAGTATTCCATGTGTAAATGTACCACAGCTGTTGTTTTTGTTTTAATCCTCATTCGAGGAGTGATATTTTTTTTCCATTGTTTTTTTTTTTTCCCAAAGAGAGTGGTAGGGAAGGGGAAGAGAAAGAGAGAAAGAAACATTGATGTGAGACACACTGATTGATTGCCACCCACACACATCCCAACTGGGGATGGAGATCGGACCTGCAACACAGGTACACGCCCTTGACTGGGAATTGAACCTGTGACCCTCTGGTGTGCAGGCCGATGCTCTAACCACTGAAAAACACCATCCAGGGCAATAGCACAGCTGTTTTATTTATTTATTTATTTATTTATTTATTTATTTATTTTTATTGTCTAAAGTTTTACATATGTCTCCTTTTCCCCCAAATGAACACCCCCCTCCCACCAGCCATTCCCACCCCAGGAAAGCCCCCACCGCCCCAGTGTCTGTGTCCATTGGTTATACTAATATGCATGCATACAAGTCCTTTGGTTGCTCTCTAAACGCCCCCCTCCCCTACCATTTGTCTCTGGATCTATTCTTGTTCATCAAATTATGTTGATCATTATATCCCATATATGAGTGAGATCATGTGATATTTATCTTTCTCTGACTGGCTTATTTTGCTTAGCATAATGCTCTCCAGTTCCATCCATGCTGTTGCAAATGGTAAAAGTTCCTTCTTTTTTATAGCGGCATAGTATTCCATTGTGTAGATGTACCACAGTTTTTTTAATCCACTCATCTGCTGATGGGCACTTAGGCTGTTTCCAAATCTTAGCTGTTGTAAATTGTGCTGCTATGAACATAAGGGTGCATATATCCTATTCTAATGGATGTTTTTGGTTACTTGGGATATATTCCCAGAAGTGGGATTATTGGGTCAAATGGGAGTTCCATTTTTAACTATTTGAGGAAACTCCATACTGTTTTCCACAGTGGCTACACCAGTCTGCATTCCCACCAGCAGTGCAGGAGGGTTCATTTTTCTCTACGTCCTCGCCAGTACTTGTCGTTTGTTGATTTGTTGATGATGGCCATTCTGACAGGTGTGAGGTGGTATCTCACTGTTGTTTTGATCTGCATCTCTAAGAAGATTAGTGACTTTGAGCATATTTTCATATGTCTCTGGGTCTTCTGTATGTCCTCTTTCAAAAAGTGTCTATTTAGATCCTTTGCCCGTTTTTTTCATTGGATCGTTTATCTTCTTTTTGTTAAGTTGTATGAGTTATATCATTGGCAAATATGTTCTCCCATGCAGTGGGCTTTCTTGTTGTTTTGTTGATGGTTTCTTTTGCTGTGCAGAAGCTTTTTATTTTGATGTAGTCCCATTTGTTTATTTTCTCCTTAGTCTCCATTGCCCTAGGAGCTGTGTCTGTAAAGATATTGCTACGACATATGTCCGCTATTTTGCTGCCTATGGAATCTTGTAGGATTTTTATGGTTTCTCATCTTACATTTAAGTCCTTTAGCCATTTTGAGTTTGTTTTTGTATATTGTGTAAGTTGGTGATCTAGTTTCTTTTTTTTGCATGTATCGGACCAACTTTCCCAGTACCATTTATTGAATAGACTGTCTTGACTCCATTTTATGCTCTTGCCTCCTTATTAAAATATTAATTGAGCATAATGGCTTGGGTTGATTTCTGGGTTCTCTTTCTGTTCCATTGCTCTATATGTCTGTTCTTGTGCCAGTACCAGGCAGTTTTGAGAACCGTGGCTTTGTAATATAGCTTGATATCTGGTATTGTGATCCCTCCAACTTTGTTCTTCTTTCTCAGGATTGCTATGGCTATTTGGGGTCTTTTTTAAAATTCCAGATGAATTTTTGGAGCGTTTGTTCTAGATCTTTGAAATATGCCATTTGTATTTTAATGGGGATTGCATTGAATCTGTAGATTGCTTTGGGTAGCATGTACATTTTAATGATGTTGATTTTACCAATCCATGAACATGGTATGTTCTTCCATTTGTTTATATCTTCCTCTATCTCTCTCTCTCTCTTTTTTAATGTCCTATAGTTTTCCGAGTACAGGTCTTTTACCTTCGTAGTTAAGTTTATTCCTAGGTGTCTTAATTTTTTTATTGCAATGGTAAATGGTTTTTTTTTTTTTCCGTTTCTGTTTCTGTGAGTTCATTATTGGTGTATAAAAAGGCCATAGACTTCTGGGTGTTAATTTTGTATCCTGCTACATTGCAAAATTCATTTATCAGGTCTACTAGTTTCTTGATGGATTCTTTGGGGTTTTCTATGTATAGTATCATGTCATCTGCAAATAAGGACAGTTTTACTTCTTCTTTTCCAATTTGGATGCCTTTTATTTCTTCTTCTTCTTCTTCTTTTTTTTTTTAAATATATTTTATTGATTTTTTACAGAGAGGAAGGGAGAGAGATAGAGAGTTAGAAACATCGATGAGAGAGAAACATCAATCAGCTGCCTCCTGCACATCTCCTACTGGGGATGTGCCCACAACCCAGGTACATGCCCTTGACCGGAATCGAACCTGGGACCCTTCAGTCCGCAAGCCGACGCTCTATCCACTGAGCCAAACCGGTTTCGGCTTATTTCTTCTTCTTGTCTGATCTCTATGGCTAGCACTTCCAGTACTATATCGAACAGGAGTGGTGAAAGTGAGCATCCCTGTCTTGTTCCTGTTCTTAGGGGAAATGAGTTTAGTTTTTTCCCATTGAGTATAATGTTGGCTGTAGGTTTGTCATATAAGGCTTTTATTATGTTGAGGTATGATCCCTGTATTCCCATTTTGCTGAGAGTTTTTTTTTTTAATCAAGAAAGGGTGTTGGATTTTGTCAAATGCTTTTCCCGCATCAATTAATATGACTATGTGATTTTTTTCTCTCAGTTTGTTTATGTGATTTATAACATTTATTGATTTGCGGATATTGTACCATCCTTGCAACCCTGGAATAAATCCCACTTGGCCATGGTGTATGATCTTTCTAATGTAATGCTGAATCTGATTTGCTAGAATTTTGTTGAGGATTTTAGAATCTATGTTTATCAAGGATATTGGCCTGTAGTTCTCTTTTTGTGTGTGGTGTCTTTATCTGGTTTTGGAATTAGGGTAATGCTGGCTTCATAGAAAGAGCTTGGAAGTGTGCCTTCCTCTTGAATGTTTTGGAATAGTCTGAGGAAGACAGGTTTTAGTTCTTCTTTGAATGCTTGGTAGAACTCCCCTGTAAAGCTGTCTGGACCAGGGCTTTTTTTTTTGCTGGAAGATTTTTTTATTGCAGCTTTAATTTCTTTGTTAGTTATCAGTCTATTCAGGTTTTTTCAATCCTTCTTGATTAAGTTTTGTGCACTTGTATTTTTCTAAGAATATGTCCATTTCATCTAGGTTGTCCATTTTGTTGGAATAGAGTTGTTCATAGTATTTTTTCATAATTGTTTGTATTTCTGTAGGATCGGTTGTTATTTCACCTCTTTCATCTCTGATTTTGTTTATTTGGGTCCTCTCTCTTTACTTCTTGGTGAGCCTGGCTAGAGGTTCGTCAATTTTGTTTATCCTTTCAAAGAACCAGCTCTTGGTTTTGTTGATATTTTGTATTTTTTTGTCTCTATGTCGTTTATCTCTGCTCTGATCTTTATTATTTTCTTCCTTCTGCTTATGCTGGGTCTTTCTTGTTTCTCTCTTTCTAACTCTTTGAGTTACAGGGTTAGATAATTTAGTATCATTTTGTTTTGTTTTTTAATTTTTAACTTTTTTATTTCTTAAAGTATTACAAAGAGTATTACACATGTCTCCTTTTTTCTCCCCCTTGACAATTCCCCTGCTTCCCCCACCCCCAGTGTCTTGTGTCCATTAGTTATTCTCATATGCATGCATATAAGTCTTTCATTTGATCTCCTACTCCCCCCAACTCTCCCCAGGGTTCCCACTGTAGTTTGGCATTCTGATCAATGCTGTTCTGCCTCTGTATCCCTTTTTGTTCATCAGTCTATAAAGTTTCTTATTATCCATAAATGAGTGAGTTCATGTGGTATATTTCTCGGCTTCCCAGGGGCTGTCTCAGTCTCACAGGGGCCATCTGAGCCTCACAAGGGCCGTCCCAGCCTCACAGGGGCTGTCTCAGCCTCATGGGGGCCGTTTCAGCCTCACAGGGGCCGCCTCAACCTCACAGGGGCCGTTTCAACCCCACTGGGGATGTTGCAGGGTCACTGGGGCCGTCTCAACATCACTGGGGCCATCCCAACCTCACCAGGGCTGATTCAGCCTCACCAGGGCCGTTTCAGCCTCACCAGGGCCGTTTCAACCTCACCGGGGCTGTTTCAACCTCACTGGCGCCATCTCGACCTCACCATGCTGATTCAATTTCACCAGGACCGTCTCAACCTCACTGGGGTTGTCCCAGCATCACTGGGGCTGTCTCAGCCTCACCGAGGCTGTCTCAACCTCACCGGGGCCATCCCAGCCTCACCGGGGCCGTCGTAGCCTCACTGGGGCTGTCTTGACCTCACAGGGGCCGTATTGACCTCACTGGGGCCATCGAGCCTCACTGGGGCCGTTTCAGCCTCACCGGGGATGATTCAACCTTACCGGGTCCATCTCACCCTTACAGGGGCCGTTTCAAACTCACTGGGGCCGTTTCAACATCTCCGGGGCAGTTGCAACCTTGCTGGGGATGTCGAAAACTCAATGGGGCTGTCTCAACCTCACCAGGGCCGTTTCAACCTTCCCAGGGCTGATTCAACCTCACCGGGGCCAATTCAACCTCACCGGGGCCGTCCCAGCCTCACTGGGGCCGTCGCAGCCTCACTGGGGCCGTTTCAACCTCACAGTGGCTGTCTCGACCTCACTGGGGCCGTTTCAACCTCACTGGGGCTGTTTCAACCTCACTGGGGCAGATTCAACTTCACCGGGGCTGTTACAACCACACTGGGGCTGTTTCAACCTCACCGGTGCCGTCTCGACCTCACAGGGGCTATTTTGACCTCACAGGGGCCGTTTCAACCTCACTGGGGCCGTCTCACACTCACTGGGGCCGTATCAATCTCACCGGGGCCATTTCTGCCTCACCGGGGCCATTGCAGCCTCACCTGGCCAGTTTCAACCTCACCAGGGCTGTTTCAACCTCACTGGGGCGTCTCAACCCCACCGGGGACATCCCACCCCCACCGGAGCCATCCCAGCCTCACCAGGGCTGCCTCAGCCTCACTGGGGCCATCTCAGGAACATGAAGTTTGGCATTCTGTCCTTTGTTGGGCGGCTCCTTGCTGGACAAAATCTCCAGGCATTCCTGGTGGCTGAATATCTGGTATGCTTGCTTGGATTTCGTTTTCTACTAAGTGCACAGACTACTTGTCTGCTGTCTCCCAGCGTCCCATGTGAGACTGGATCTGGTGGACCTGTTTGTGCATTTGCTGGTACAGCAGTTCCACGTCACCGGCCCAGCCGGGTCTGGCTCCAGCTTAGTCTGAACCTGATTCTGCTTCTTGAGTGTGTCCCTTATGTATGCGAGGAGTTGAAATCTGCATTCTGCTGGGCTGGGCTGCAAAAGCATCGGTGGTTCTTTGTGTCACTAGCACAGCTTGGTTGGAGATGTAATTTGAGTAGGGAGGGGTCACTGGGAATCACCAGGGTGGGGCCAAGGGCAATGGCGACTCAGCGACTCACTTCCCCGAGTGCCCGCGAGCAGTTTTGCGAGACAGCCACTCTCGCTCTCTGGGTCATTGCAAGGCTGTCCAGCTTCTCCCCATAGGGGTCTGGGACCTTAGTATCCCACCCCAAACACGCTCAGTGGATTTGATAGTCTGCATCCCCTTCTGGTTGAAAAGAACTGCGCATCCTGTTGCAGCCAGCCGGGTGCGCAACTCCGCCCCTCCACTCTTGGCGAATCACCAGGGCGGGGCCAAGGGCAATGGCGTTTCTGCTTTTACTCGCCTCTCCGCCTCTCCGCAACTCAGCGACTCACGTCCCCGAGTGCCGGCAAGCAGTTCCCGAGACAGCCACTCTCGCTCTCCAGGTCATTGCAAGGCCATCCCGCTTCTCCCGGTAGGGGTCTGGGATGTTAGTATCCCGCCCCAAACACGCTCATTGGATTTGAGAGTCCGAATCCCCTTCTGATTGAAATAAACCATGCATCCAGTTGCAGCCAGCCTGGTGCGTGATTCCGTACCTATATTCTTGGAGCCTCTGCACAACCTACTCAGTCTCAATGCTCTTCTTTCTTTTTCATTTTTTTTATTGTTTTATTGCTTAAAGTATTACAAAGAGTATTACATATGTCTCCTTTTTTTCCCGCCCTTAACAATCCCCCAGCCTCCACTAGCCGCCCCAGTGTCTTATGTCCATTGGTTATGCTTATATGCATGCATACAAGTCCTTTGGTTGATCTCTTACACCCCCACCTCCAGCCCCTCAACCCTCTCCGGCTTTCCCGCTGTAGTTTGACAGTCTGTTCGAGGTAGCTCTGCCTCTGTATCTATTTTTGTTCATAAGTTTATAATGGTCTTTATTATCCATGAGTGAGTGAGATCATGTGGTGTTTTTCCTTCATTGACAGGCTTATTTCACTTAGCATAATGCTCTCCAGTTCCATCCATGCTGTTGCAAATGGTAAGAGTTCCTTCTTTTTTACAGCAACATAGTATTCCATCATGTAGATGTACCACAGTTTTCTAATCCATTCATGTACTGATGGGGCACTTAGGCTGTTTCCAGATCTTAGCTATGGTGAATTGTGCTGCTATGAACATAGGGGTGCATATATCCTTTCTGATTGGGGTTTCTGGTTTTTTGGGATATATTCCTAGAAGTGGGATCACAGGGTCAAATGGGAGTTCCATTTTTAGTGTTTTGAGGAAACTCCATACTGTCTTCCATAGTAGCTGCACCAGTCTGCATTCCCACCAGCAGTGCACGAGTGTTCCTTTTTCTCCACATCCTCTCCAGCACTTGTCATTTGTTGATTTGTTGATGATAGCCATTCTGACAGGTGTGAGATGGTACCTCATTGTTGTTTTGATTTGCATCTCTCGGGTGATTAGTGACTTTGAGCATGTTTTCATATGTCTCTAGGCTTTCTGAATGTCCTCTTTTGAAAGTTGTCTATTTAGGTCCTTCGCCCATTTTTTGATTGGATTGTTTATCTTCCTTTTGTTGAGTTGTATGAGTTCCCTGTAAATGTTGGAGATTAAACCCTTATCAGTGATAACATTGGCAAATATGTTCTCCCATGTAGTGGGCTGTCTTGTTGTTTTGTTGATGGTTTCTTTTGCAGAAGCTTTTTATTTTGATGTAGTCCCATTTGTTTATTTTTTCTTTAGTTTCCAATGCCCTAGGATCTGTATTGGTGAAGAAATTGCTTCGGCATATGTCTGAGATTTTGTTGCCTTTGGATTCTTCTAGTATTTTTATGGTTTCCCGTCATACATTTAAGTCCTTTATCCATTTTGAGTTTATTTTTGTGTATGGTGTAAATTGGTGGTCTAGTTACATTTTCTTGCATATATCTGTCCAATTTTCCCAACACCATTTATTGAAGAGACTATCTTGACTCCATTGTATGTTCTTGCCTCCTTTGTCAAATATTAATTGAGCATATTGGTTCGGGCTGATTTCTAGGCTCTCTATTCTATTCCATTGATCTATATGTCTGTTCTTGTGCCAGTACCAGGCAGTTTTGTGAACAGTGCCTTTGTAATACAGCTTGATATCTGGTATTGAGATCCCACCTACTTTGTTCTTTCTCAGGATCGCTGCAGCTATTCGGGGTCATTTTTTATTCTAGATGAATTTTTGGAGAGTTCATTCTAGGTCTGTGAAATATGCCGTTGGTATTTTAATGGGAAGTGCGTTGAATTTATAGATTGCTTTGGGTAGTATGGACATTTTAATGATGTTGATTCTACCAATGCAAGAACATGGTATGTTCTTCCATTTTTTTGTCTTCCTCTATCTCTTTTTTCAACGTCCTGTAGTTTTCTGAGTAGAGGTCTTTTACTCTTTAGTTAAGTTTACTCCTAGGTAGCTTAATTTTTTTAGTGTGATGGTAAATGGGATTGTTTTTTAGTCTCTCTTTCTGAAAGTTCACTATTGGTGTATGGAAATGCCATATATTTCTTGGGGTTAATTTTGTATCCTGCTACATTTCCGAATTCATGTATTAAGTCTAGTAGTTTTTTGATGGAGACTTTAGGGTTTTGTATGTATAATATCAAGTCGTCTGCAAATAAGGACAGTTTTACTTCCTCTTTTCCAATTTGGATGCCTTTTATTTCTTCTTCTTGTCTAATTGCAATGGCTAATACTTCTAGGACTATGTTGAACAGGAGTAGTGAGAGTGGGCATCCCTGTCTTGTTCCTGTTCTTAGGGGAAATGGTGTTAGTTTTTGTCCATTGAGTATGATGTTGGCTGTGGGCCTGTCATATATGGCTTTTATTATGTTGAGGTATGATCCTTCTATTCCCACCTTGCTGAGAGTTTTATCAAAAATGGGTGTTGGATTTTGTCAAATGCTTTTTCTGCATCAATTGATATGACTATGTGGTTTTTATTAATTTTCGGATATTGTACCATCCTTGCATCCCTGGGATAAATCCTACTTGGTCATGGTGTATGATCTTTCTGATGTACTGCTGGATCCGATTTGCTAAGATTTTGTTGAGGATTTTGGCATCTATGTTCATAAGGGATATTGGCCTGTAATTCTCTTTCATTGTGTTGTCTTTACCTGGTTTTGGTATTAGGGTAATGCTGGCTTCATAGAATGAGCTTGGAAGTGTTCCTTCCTCTTGGATTTTTTTTTGTAGTAGTCTGAGGAGGATAGGTTTTAGTTCTTCTTGAATGTTTGGTAAAACTCCCCTGTGAAGCCATGTGGTCCTTGGCTTTTGTTTGCTGGAAGCTTTTTGATGACTGCTTCAATTTCATCCATAGTTATTGGCCTATTGAGATTTTTAGATTCTTCTTAAGTTTTAGAATGTTGTATTTTTCTAGGAATTTGTCCATTTCCTCCAGGTTGTCTAGTTTGTTGGAGTAGAGTTGTCCATAGTGTTGTTTAACAATCATTTGTATTTCTGTGGGTCTGTTGTTATTTCGCCTCTATCATTTCTGATTTTGTTTATTTGGGTCCTCTCTCTTTGCTTCTTGGTGAGCCTGGCTACAGGTTCATCAATCTTGTTTATCCTTTCAAAGAACCAGCTCTTGGTTTCATTGATTTTCTGTATTGTTTTTTTGGTCTCTATGTCATTTATTTCTGCTCTAATCTTTATTATCTCCTTCCTTCTGCTCACTCTGGGCTTTTCTTGTTGCTCTCTTTCTAATTCTTTGAGATGTAGAGTTAGATGATTTACTATCATTTTTTCTTGTTTTTTGAGATAGGCCTGTAGAGCTTTAAACTTTCCTCTCAGGATTGCTTTCATTGTGTCCCATAGGTTTTTTATTTTATTTTATTTTATATTTTTAATTAAATCTTTATTGTTCAGATTACATTTGTTCCTCTTTCCCCCCCCCCCCCCATAACTCCCCTCCTCCCAGTTCCCGCCCATCCTCCACCCTCACTCCCCACCCACTGTCCTCATCCATAGGTGCACGATTTTTGTCCAGTCTCTTCCTGCATCTCCCATTCCCCTTTCCCCCCCTTTCTATGTCCCTGATTCATTATAATCACCAGTTCATTCTGTACATCAGATTATTTATTCACTTGATTCTTAGATTCACTTGTTGATAGCTGCATGTTTGTTGTTCTCAATTTGTATCTTTACCTTTTTCTTCTTCCTCTTCTTAAAGGATACCGTTCAGCATTTCGTATAATACTGGTTTAGTGGTGATGAACTCCTTTAGCTTTTCCTTATCTGTGAAGCTCTTTATCTGACCTTCAATTCTGAATGATAGCTTTGCTGGATAAAGTAATCTTGGTTGTAGGTTCTTGGTATTCAGCACTTTGAATATTTCTTGCCATTCCCTTCGGGCCTGCAAAGTTTCTGTTGAGAAATCAGCTGACAGTCGTATGGGTATTCCCTTGTAGGTAATTGAGTCTCTTTCTCTTGCTGCTTTTAAGATTGTCTCTTTGTCTTTTGCTCTTGGCATTTTAATTATGATGTGTCTTGGTGTGGACCTCTTTGGGTTCCTTTTGTTTGGGGTTCTCTGCGCTTCTTGGACCTGTAAGTACATTTCTTTCACCAGGTGGGGGAAGTTTTCTGCCATTATTTCTTCAAATAGGTTTTCAATATCTTGCTGTCTCTCATCTTCTGGCACCCCTATAATTCTGATATTAGTGCGCTTGAAGCTGTCCCAGAGGCTCCTTACACTATCTTCGTATTTTCGGATTCTTTTTTCATTTTGCTTTTCCGGTTGGGTGTTTTTTGCTTCTTCGCATTTCAAATCTTTGACTTGATTCTTGCGCTCCTCTGGTCTGCTATTTGGTATAATATTCTTTATTTCAGTCCGTGTATGCTTAATTTCTAGTTGGTTCTTTATCATAGCATCGAGGGTCTCATTAGTTTTTGTGAGGCTCTCATCAAGTTTATTGCAAGCCCTCAAAATTGCATTTTTAGCTCTATATCCTCCATTTCTGTCATGTTTTTTTGTCTCTGCATTTTTTATGCTTTCTTGGTGCACCCCCTTGTGGTCTTTGTGTGCAGTCTTGTTCTAGTTAAGCCTTGATTGTTGTAGTTAATACTAGAGGGATTTGACCACCAGGCCGACTGGCTGTGAGAATCAGCTGTGTCTGCCCGGGAAAACGTCTGTCTTCTGGGGAGGTGCTAATCTAGCCTTTGCCTGAGGCGATCTGGCAAATGGCTCTGTGCAGGGCTTGGTCGGGGCGGGATCAACAGGGCGGGTGGAGGGAGCAGTTATGGATGCTCTCAGTCCCCTTCCCAGAGGCTCTGCTTCTCAGAACCCCAGCAACTGCTGCAAACCTTGGAGAGAAAGCTGCCCTCAGATTCCAATTGATGCTAGACAATCCTGCTTCTCCCGTTTGAGTCTGAGTCCCTAGAGACTCGCCCGGATCTGGAGCTCAGAGTCTGAGACTCCCTCCTGATTGAAAACGACAACTGCGCCCTCAGCCACCAGCCCGCTTTGCGCGCGAACCTCCGCACCTTTAAATTTTCCACACTGCGCCTCCTCTGAGCCTCAGTACGCTGTTGTCTTTCCTTCTAGTTGAAGAGTCTCTCCTCAGCCAGCCTTCCTGTGGTTCTGGATGATGTCCGTTATGTCTTTTAGTTGTATTTTTGAAGTGGTTGTTTGTGGCAGCAGTTTCTGGTGTTTACCTATGCCGCCATCTTGGTGGTATCTTACATAGGTTTTGGATTGTTGTGTTTTCATTGTCATTAGTTTCCAGGATGTTTTTAATTTCTTTTTTAATCTCATTGGTAACCCAATCAATATTTAATAACATGCTATTCATCTTCCAAGAGTTTGAGTATTTTGGGTTGTTTAATTGTAGTTGATTTCCAGTTTTATGCCATTGTGATCTGAGAAGATGCTTGATATGGTTTCTATCTTCTTGAATTTGAAGAGACTTTGTGACCCAATATATGGTCTATCTCTGAAAATGACCCATGTGCACTTGAGAAGAATGTATATTCTGTGGCTTTGGGGTGAAATGTTCTGAAGATGTCAATTAATTCCATCTGATCTAGTGAGTCATTTAGGATTCCTGTTTCTTTGCTGATTTTTTGTTTAGAGGATTTGTGCAATGGTGATAGTGGGGTGTCAAAGTCCCCTAATATGATTGTATTGCTGTCAATCTCTCCCTTGATCTCTTACAGAAGCTTTCTTATGTATTTGGGTGCTCCTATATTGGGTGCGTATATGTTTACCAGAGTTATTTCTTTTTGTTGGATTGCTCCCTTTAGTATTATGAAGTGGCTTTTCTTATCTCTTTTTATGTCTTTCACTTTGAGATCTAATTTGTCAGATATAAGTATTGCTACCCCAGGTTTTTTTTTCATTTCCATTCACCTGAAAAACCTTTTTCCGTCCCTTCACAATCAGTCTGTGTGCATCTTTTTTTCTGCGGTGGGTTTCCTGTAGACAGCAGATATATGGGTCATGTTTTCTTATTCACTCAGTTACCTTATGTCTTTTGATTGGGGCATTTAATCCATTTACATTTAAAGTTATTATTGATAGATACTTGTTGCCATTTTAATTCTTTACCCCTGTGTTCCTTCTTTGTTTCCTATTTTTTTTCTTTTTACGGCAGACCCTTTAGCATTTCTTGCATTGCTGGTTTGGTGGTAATAAACTCCCATAGTCCTTTTTTTGTCTGTGAAGCTCTTGATTTCACCCTCAATTTTGATTGATAGCCTTGCTGGGTACAGTATTCTTGGATTCAGACCCTTCCTTTGCATGACTTTGTATATTTCATTCCATTCCCTTCTTGCCTGATGTGTTTCTGTTGAGAAATCCATCGCTAGTCTGATGGGGGATCCTTTGTAGGTAACTTTCTCTCTCTCTCTGGCCGCTTTTAAGATTCTTGCTTTGTCGTTGGTGTTTGCCAATTTAATTATAATGTGCCTTGGCATTGGTCTTTTGGGGTTCATTTGTTTGGGACTCTGTGAGCTTCTTGGATTTGTGTGAGTTTTTTCTTCCCTATATCAGGAAAGTTTTCTGTCATTATTTTTTCAAACAAGTTTTCTATTCCTTGCTCAGTTTCCTCTTCTTCTGGCACCCCTATTATGCGGATGTTGTTTCGTTTCATGTTGTCCCAAAGTTCTCTTAGGCTCTCCTTCTGCTTTTTAATTTTTTTTTTTTCTAGAAGATGCTCTGCTTGGGTATTTTTTCCTACCTTGTCTTCTAGCTCACTGATGAGGTCCTCTGCTTCTTCTAGTCTACTGTTGATGCTTTCTATTCTAACCATGGTTTTGAACTCTATGTCCAGTTTGCTTTCCACCATTTCTGTCATTTGTGACCTGTTTCTTTGTCTCCGCATTTTGGCTGCTTTCCTGTGTTGATAGAGTGGCTTTCTGTGCTAGGTGTCCTACAGGACCTAGTGGCTCAGCCTCCCCAATTACCTGAGGTAGACACTCTTGGTGCACCTCTTTGTGGGCTGTGTGCACAGTCTTGTTGTAGTTAAGCCTTGATTGTAGTTGGTATCACTGGGAGGATTTGACCTCCAGGCCAATTGGCTGTGAGAATCAGCTGTGTCTACAGTGGGAGAACTTCTGTGCTGGAGTATTACCCTTATGCGGCAAGACTCGCTTCAGTGGGGCTATGGTGCTCACTGAGTCTTCCCCATGAGTGTGTCCCTTATGGATCTGAGGAATTGTAATCTGGATGGTCCCACTCTGACCACTGGGTATAACGGCACTTGGATCTCTAAGGAGGTGCTAATTTAGCCTCTGCCTGAGCCTACCCAGCAGGAGCTATGGAGAGATCTGTAGATTCCTCTTCTTTGTTTGGGATTTGGAGGTGCCAAGATGAGGCCCAGCTGTGAAGCAATGCAAGCTGCTGTGGGGTCTTGGGCCTTCTTTTGGAAGTTTTGGGTCTCTCTGACCCAGCTGCTGTTTGTTAGGTAATTTTAGATGGCAAAGGGCCAGGTCATTCATATGCAAAAGCCTCTGCACACACCTTGGGTAGGGCGGGGTCTCAGGGAATCAACAGGGCGGAGCAAACAGCTATGGCTGATCCTCAGTCCTGCCCTAAGAGGTCCTGGGTCTCAGTGTCCTGTGGTAATCGCTGCAAGCACCTCTGAGAGAAAGCCGTCCTCGAGTTCCGCCTGTGGCCAGACAGTCCAGTTTCTCTCCGTATGAGTCTGGGTCCCCAGAGCCTCGCCCGGAACTGGAGTCAGGGCCGTTGGGAGTTTGTGTCTCCCTTCCAATTGAAAAAGACAACTTGCATGCAAGAGCAACTTGGAGAGACTTTGACAGCTTAGGTCAGCATAATACCTGCAGCTGCCACTTGCCTTTCCTATATCTCAGGAAGAAGAAAAGAAATAAAGAGGGAAAAAAGGGAAAATAAGGAAAATAAAAAGAAAAGAAAAAAAAGAAGAAGAAAAGAAAAAAAAGAGAAAAAAAAGAAAAAGAAAAAAAGATAACTGCGTCCTCAGTTGCCAGCCCTTTTAGTGTGCGCCTCTGTACCTCTGCACTTTACTTCCGCACCTCCTCTGAGTCTCAATGTGCTTTTCTCTTTCCTTCTAGTTGTAGAATTTCCACTCAGCCAGCCTTCCTGTGGTTCTAGATGATGTCCGTTTTGTCTTTTAGTTGTATTTTTGAAGTGGTTGTGTGAGGCAGCAATTTCAGGTGTTTACCTATGCCACCATCTTGGTTTCTTCCCCACATCTTTTTTATCCAATCCTTATTGAAGGACACTTTGGTTGTCTCCTTGTTTTGGCCACCGTGAATAATCCTGTAATGAACATAGGTTTGCATATATTTTTGTGAATAAATGTTGAGTTTTTTCAGATAGATACCCAGAAGATGGAATGCTGGGTCATATGGTAACTCTATTTTTAGTTTTTTAAGGAACCACCATACTGTTTTCCATAGTTGTTGTACCAGTTTTTATTCCCACTAACAGTGAATGAGGGTCCTTTTTCTCCACAACTTCTCCAACACCTGTCTTGATAATAACCATCCTAACAGGTGTGAGATGGTATCTCATTGTAGTTTTGATTTGCATTTCCTAATAGCTAGAGAAGTTGAACATCTTTTCATATATCTGATGGCCGTGTGTATGTCTTCTTGGGTGAGGTGTCTGTTCAGGTTCTCTGCTCAAATTTCTTTTAAATCCTTATCCAAGGATACTCTTATTGATTTTAGAGAGAGGGGAAGGAGAGAGAGAGAGACAAAGAGAGAGAGAAACATTGATTGGTTTTTTCTTGTATGCACTCTCAGTGGGAACTGAATGCTCAACCTAGGTATGTGCCCGGACCAGGAATCAAACCCACAACCCTTCAGTGTATGGGATGATCTAATCTACTGAACCACACTGGCCAGGCCCTCTGTCCATTTTTTAATTGGATTATTTGTTTGGTGTTGAGTTGTATAAGTTCTTTACATATTTTGGATATTAACCCTTTATTGTAGCTACTAGAGGCCAGGTGCACAAAAATTTGTGCACTCGGGAGGGGGGAAGGTTCCTCAGCCTGGCTTGTGCCCTCTCACATTCTGGGACCCCTCGGGGGATGGCCATCTGCTGGCTTAGGCCCACTCCCTGGGGGATCAAGCCCAAGCTGGCAGTCAGACATCCCTCTTGTAGCCCAGGAGCCCTCGGGGGATGTCCACTTGCCAGCGGGGACCAGGCCTAAGCTGCAGTCGGACATCCTTAGTGCTGCTGAGGAGGCAGGAGAGGCTCCCGCATCACTGCTGTGCTGGCAGCTGTCAGCCTGGCTTGTGTCTGAGCAGAGCTCCCCCTGTGGGAGTGCACTGACCACCAGGGGGCAGCTCCTGCATTGAGCATCTGCCCCCAGGTGGTCAGTGTGTGTCATAGTGACCAGTCATTCCCAGTTGTTCTGCTGTTAGGGTCAATTTGCATATTACCCCTTTATTATATGACTGGTGCATGGGTGGGGGCCAGGTGGTTTGGCCTGAAGGGTGTCCCAGATCAGGGTGGGGGTCCCGCTGGGGTGCCTGGCCAACCTGGGTGAGGGGCTGAGGGCTGTTTTCAGACTGGCCACACACCCTTCAGGGAGGGGGTTCCTGCTGGGGTGCCTGGCCAGCCTGGGTGAGTGGCTGATGGCTTTGCAGGATGGCCACAGCCCTTTCAGGTTAGGGGTCCCCACTGGGGTGCCTGGCCCATCTGGATGAGGGGCTGAGGGCCGTTTGCAGGCTGGTCAAGCTCCCAGCAGGGACCCTCACACTTTGAGGGTGTGGCCAGCCTGGGTGAGGGGCTGATGGCTGTTTGCAGGTTGGCCACACCCCTTCAGGGTGGGGGTTCCCACTGGGGTGCCTGGCCAGCCTGGGCGAGGGGCTGATGACTGTTTGCAGGCTGGCCACAGCCCCTTCTGGTTGGGGGTCTCTGCTGGGGTGCCTGGCCAGCCTGGGTGAGGGGCTGATGGCTGTTTGCAGGCTGGCCACGGCCCCCAGCCACCCAAGCTCCCAGTGGAGGCTGGCTTGAAGCAGGTATCTAGGATTTCTATCTTCTATAATTGAAACTTTGTTGCCTTTAGCGGAGGCCACAGACAGACAGGGCAGGAGGGAAGCTTGACTTCCTCCATTGCTGGGGCAACCAAGCCTCCTGCTTACTCCAGCTCTGTGGCTGCTGGCCGCCATCTTGGTTGGGTTAATTTGCATATAGTTGCTCTGATTGGCTTGTGGACGTGACTTGTGGCGTAGCAAAGGTACGGTCAATTTGCATGTTTCTCTTTTATTAGATTAGGTTGTTTGAAAATATCATCTCCCATTCAGTTGGTTTCCGTTTTTTTATTATTATTGTTGGTTTCTTTTGCTGTGTAGCAAATTTTTAGTTTTATATAGTCCCATATATTTATTTTTTGCCTTTACTATTTTGCCTTTGTGGTCAAATGCATAAAATGTTCTCTACAACTAAGGTCTGTAAGTTTAGTGCCTATGTTTTCTTCCATGTATTTTACTGTTTCAGATCTTACATTTAGGTCTTTGATACATTTTGAATTAATTTTTGTACATGGGGACATAGTGTAATATAGTTTTGTTCTGTTGCATGTGGCTTTCTAATTCTCTCAGCACCATTTATTGAAGAGGCTTTCATTTCTCCATTATATGTTTTTGGCTCCTTTGTCAAAAATTATTTGCCATATACATATAGTTTTATATCTGCAGTCTCACTTTTGTTCCACTGATTTGTGTGTCTATTCTTCTGCTAATACCATGCTATTTTGATTACTATAGCTCTGTAGTATAATTTAAAGTCAGGTACTGTGATACCTCTGTGAATCTTGGTACGCTTGAAGTTCTTCCAGAGGCTCCTTACACTATCTTCATATTTTTGGATTCTTTTTCTTTTTCTGTTCTAATTGTGTGTTTTTTGCTTCTACATATTCCAAATCACTGATTTGATTCTCAGTGCCCTCTATTCTACTGTTGATTCCTTGTAAATTATTCTTCGTTTCAGTTAGTGTATGTTTCATTTCTGATTGGATCCTTTAAAAAAAAATCCTTACCAGAGGGTATTTTTTCCATTGATTTTTTTTAGAGAGAATGGAAGGGAGGGCAAGAGACAGAGAGAGAAACACCGAAGTGAGAGATGTCAACTGGTTGCCTCCTGCACACAACCTGACCAGGCCAGGGACTGAGCCTGCAACCAGAACATGCACTTGACCAGAATTGAATCCGAGACACTTCAATCTGCAGGCTGATGCTCTAACCACTAAGCAAAACTGGCTAGGGCCTGACTGTTCCTTTTAATATAAATATATATATATTTTTATTGATTTCAGAGAGGAAGGGAGAGGGAGAGAGATAGAAACATCAATAATGAGAATCATTGATTGGATGCCTCCTGCATGCCCCACACTGGGAATTGAGGTTGCAAACTGTGCATGTGCCCTGACTGGGAATAGAACCGTGACCTCCTGGTTCACAGGTCAACATTCAACCACTGAGCCACGCCAGCCAGGCATGGCTGGTCATTTTTTATGTGGTTGATGTTCTAAGTTTCTTGAAGTTGTCACTAAGTTCCTTGAAGTTGTCACTAAATTCCTTGAGCATCCTTATAACCACTATTTTGAACACCGTATCCGGTAGTTTGCTTGTCTTCGTTTCACTTAGCTCTTTTTCTGGAGATTGCTTCTGTTCTTTCATTTGTGACATTTCTTTGTCCCCACATTTTGGCTGCTTTCCCATGTTTGTTTCTGTATATTAGGTAGAGCTGCTATGTCTCCTGGAATTGGTAGAGTGGCCTTGTGTAGTAGGTGTCTTATAGGGCCCAGTGGCTCAGCCTCCCTTTCACCTGAGCTGGACACTCCAGGTGTGCCTCCTGTGTGGGCTGTGTGCACCATTCTGTTGCAGTCGAACCTTTCTTGCTGTTGGCATCACTGGGAGGGATTGGCCCATAGGCCAATCAGCTGTGCATACCAATTGTGACTACTGAGGAAGAGCTGCTATGCAGGAGATGCCCCTATGGAGCAGGGCTTGCTTTAGTGGGGCTTTGGTGATCTCTGAATATGCCCTCTGAGTGTGTTGCTAGTGGATGTGGTAGGGTTGTAATATGGCATGGTCTGAAGCTGACCACTGGGTGCACTGACTCTGGGGCCTCTCAGGAGGTGCAAAGCCAGCTGGGGCCACCAGGAATGAGCTACAGAGTGATCTGAAAATGGCTGCTACTTGTGTTGGGCTTGGAGGTGCCCAGGAGAGGCTAAGCTGTGAACCAAGGCAGGTTGCTGCTAGTGCTGTGCTTGAGGCCTCTTATTGAGAGGTATGGGGCATGCTGAAGCCAGCTGCTGCTTGTTTGAGAGATTTTAGGAAAATCTGAAGCTTGAGCCAGGACAGGCTATTCATATGGAAAGATCACTGCAAACAGCTTGGGTGGAGGTGAAAATGGGACGGGTTGGGGTCTCAAGGATTCACCAGGGCAAGGCAAATAGTGTGAGCCAGGTTGATAGAAATTCAGATATGGTGCTTGCCAGTAGGCTTTGTGGTGGGGAAGGTCTCAGCATAGGAACAATGACCTCTGCCAGCACTTTTGTCTTGGATAAAGCTTCCCCCCAGTTCTTGCCCTGATGGCAGACTATTTAGTTTCTCCACATATGTCCCTGGATCCTTTCAAGGTGCTGCCCCAGTGCTGGAGCTCAGAAGGAGTAAGTCCGTGTGCCAGCACTTTAAGAAGAACACCTGGGACACCAGCAGCTTGTGTGTCACTCAGACACAATTCCCGTTATTTTTTACAGCCTGAAGTTATGGGGACTTCTTTTCCTGGTACTGGAACTATGGGCTGAGGGGTCTGGTGTGGGTCTGGGACCCCTTGCTTCTCACATAGATCTCTGCAGTCAAGCTATCCCTCCCAATTAAAAAAACTGCCACACGTGGGTATCAGACCAGCCTGTTCAGCATCTCTACCACTCCTACCAGTCTCAATGTGGCTTATTTTTTAAATTCCCTAGTTGTAGAACTTTCATTCAGCCAGATTTCAGGCAGTTCTGAATGATGGTTGTTCTGTGGTTTAGTTGTAATTTTTATGTGCCATGTTTATCTATGCTGCCATCTTGACTGGAAGTTCTGTGCTTGGTATTTTATTTTACTTAAATTTTTTTTTTATTGTTTAAAGTATTACATGTCTCCCTTTTCTCCGATTGACCCCCGCCCCTCCCCGCCACTCCCACCCCTGTGCTTGGTATTTATCCAAGCAGCTACTCTGTGCCTCTTAAATTGTGAGCTCAGTCCAATTACATTTAGGGTGATTATTGATATACTAGACTCTATAGTAACTAGAGGCCCAGTGCACAAAATTTGTGTGTGTGTGGGGGGTTCCCTCAGCCCAACCTGTACCCTCTCCAATCCAGGAGCCCTCAGCGGATGTCCTACTGATGGCTTTGGCCCGCTCCCTGTGGTTCTCTGTTCTCTGCAGGGCCTGCCTGCTCAACGCCACGGCAACCCACAAGCAGGCCCTGCTGTCTGCTGTCAGTGGGGTGCTTGCCTGCTTGCCTGGTTGCCATGGTGACCTGCAAGCAGGCCTTGCTGTCTGCTCTCTGCAGGGCCTGCTTGCTGGCTTGCGGCCGGTGGGACTGAAAGGACTGGAGGACTCCCGGGGGCAGGTTTAGCTGCGCTGCCTGCCTGCTGCTCCCCCGGCGGGGCTGAGGGGACTGGGCACCATCTGGTGGCTATGGGTGCTGCCATATTTGTGACAGAGTGATGGTCAGTTTGCATATTCCCTCTTTATTAGATAGGATATGAGGATTTCATATAGCAAATTTATCTTTGGTTTTCTGTTAACTTTGTGCCTCCATTGTTTCTTTTCCCTTGTGTTTCTGTCTTTTGTTTTAGCTTGGTGGTGTTTTATAATTTTCCCCCTTTTAAACTGAATTTATTGTTTCTCCTTTTTTTGCATCAAGTGCTTGTTTTCTGTGTGTGTGTGTGTGTGTGTGTGTGTGTGTGTGTGTATAGTTACCATCAGGTTTATGTAAGAGAATGTTTCATATATACAGTAGTCCTTTTTTTCTTCAGAATGCATCTAATCTCCATCACCCTTAACAAATTCAGACCTTTATCTAAATGTTTTCATTGTAAAAAATGATTTTTTTATTGGTGCTGTGAGTTTATTTTCAAATTGCAGTAGCTATTGTCTTCTTCCTCTTTTTAAAATGTCATTACCCTTTTTAACCTTTATGTGATTTTTAACAGGGTTGTAATATTTTGTTTCTGTTTGCCTATTGGTGATCTTATTCATAGTTTTATGTTATTTTCTTGTTTTAGGTAGAATATCCCCTTGAGTCTTTCCTGCAATGGAGGTCTTCTGGTTGTAAATTCTCTCAGCTTCTCTATGTCTGGAAAAGTATTTCTCCTTCATATCTAAAGGATAACTTTGATGGATGTATTTATTACTCTTGGTTGGTAGTTTCTCTCTTTCAGTAATTTGAATATTTGGCTGCACTCTTTCCTAGTTTGTAGGTTTTCTGCTACAAAATCCAATGCTTTGCATCTCTCTGATGATCAGTGACTTTGAGAATTTTTTCATATGTCTTTTGGCCATCTATATGTTAACTTTGGAGACGTGACTACTTAGGTACTTCACCCATTTTTAATTGGATTGTTTGTCTTCCTTTTGTTAAGTCGTATGAGTTCCTTATAGATTGTGGATATTCACCCTTTATCAGATGTATCATTGCCAAATATATTGTCCCAGGTAGTGGGCTCCCGTTTTGTTTTGCTGATGGTTTCTTTTGCTGTGCAGAAGCTTTTTATTTTGATGTAGTCCCATTTGTTCATTTGTCTATTTTCTCCTTAGTTTCCTTTGCCCTAGGAGATGTATCAATAAATATATTGCTATGAGAGATGTCTGAGATTTTGTTGCCTATGGTTTCTTCTAGGGCTTTTATTGTTTCCCAACTTACATTTAAGTCTTTTATCCTTTTTGAGTTTATTCTTGTGTACGGTGTAAGTTGGTGGTCTAGTTTTATTTATTTTTGCATGTATCTGCCCAATTTGGTATCACCTCACACCTGTCAGAATGGCTACCATCAACAAATGACAAGTTCTGGCAAGGATATGGAAGGAAGGGAACCCTAGTACATTGCTGGTGGGAATGCAGACCAGTGCAGCCATTATAGAAAACAGTATGGAGTATCCTCAAAAGATTAGATATGGAGCTGCCATTTGACCCAGTTATCCCACTTCTAGGAATATATCCTAAGAAACCTGAAACACCAATCTGAAAGAATGTATGCACCCCTATGTTCATAGAAGAGCAATTTACAGCTAAGATTTGGAAACAGCCCAAGTGCCCATCAGTAGACAAGTGAATAAAAAAGTTGTGGTACATTTATACCATGGAATACTATGCAGCAATAAAAGAGAAGAATCTCTTACCTTTTGAGACAGCATGGAGGGACCTGGAGAGTATCATGTTAAGTGAAATAAGCCAGCCAGAGAAACACAAGTATCACATGATCTCACTCATATGTGGACTCTAATTAATAAAATAAACTGATCCAGAGACATGGAAGCATGGAACAGAGGAATCCCGAGCAAGGCATGGGAGGGTGGGTGGGAGATAATCAATCAAAGACCTTGTATGCATATATACATAACCCATGGGCACAGACAATAAGGTGGTAAAGGTCCAGGGTTGGGTCAGGGGGTGGGCTAGATGGGGTTAATGGGGGAAAAGGGAGACATATGTAATACTCTCAATAATAAAGATTTTTAAAAATCCAATGATAATTAATAGAATTTCCTTTATAGATTGTCTTATTTTCCCTGGCTGCCTTGAGAATTCTTTTGTTGTCATTAATTTTTTTAAAAAAATATATTTTATTGATTTTTCACAGAGAGGAAGGGAGAGAGCTAGAGAGCTAGAAACATCGATGAGAGAGAAACATCGATCAGCTGCCTCCTGCACACCCCCCACTGGGGATGTGCCTGCCACCCAGGTACATGCCCTTAACCGGAACCGAACCTGGGACCCTTCAGTCCGCAGGCCGACGCTCTATCCACTGAGCCAAACCAGTTTCGGCTGTCATTAATTTTTGACAGTTTTAATAAAATGTGCCTCAGAGAAGGCCTTTTTGGATTGAGATAATTAGGTGTTCTTTTTGCATCTTGGATTTGAGGATCTAACTCTTTATATACATTTGAAAAGTTCTCATCAACTATTTGTTTGAATAGGCTGTTTTCTTCTCCCTGTCTTCTTCTTCTGGCACACCTATTATTCTTGTACTAGAGGCCCGGTGCATGAAATTTGTGTATGGGTAGGGTCCCTAGGCCTAGCGGGTGATCAGGGCCGATTGGGGCCTTCTGGCTGCCAGCCGGGCCTTCATTCATTCTGCACTGCTCTCTTCCTTCATTCTGCACATCATAGTGAGAGGTTGAACTCCCGGTCGGTCGAACTCCCAAGGGGACAATTTGCATATTAGCCTTTTATTATATAGGATTACTCTTTCTGATGGAGTCATATAGTTCTTGTAGAGTTCTTTTTTTTTTTTTATGCCCACGTCTCTCTCTTCTTCCATCTGCATCATTTCTAGATTTCTATCTTCAATATTGCTAATTCCTTTCTCCAACTGTTCAGCTCTATTTCCTATGCCCACTAGTTCATTCTTTATCTTTTTTTAATTGAGTTCTTCATCCTCAGAATTTCTATTTGGTTATTTTCTAAAGTTTTAATCTCTTTTATAAAGTACTTTCTTTGTTCATTGATTTGATTTCTGAGTTCATTATACTGCCGTTTTGTTTTCTTGTATCTCATTGAATTTTTTCAGAACTGCAATCTTTAATTCTATGTAATTTAAATCCCACATTTCCATGTCTTTAAATTCATTTTCTGGAGATTTCAAATTTTCTTCTTGAGCTGTCTTGTTACCTTGGTTATTCATGGTTTTTGATGGATTCCTTCTCTGTCTAGTTACCTATGTATGAGTGATATTTCTCTAGTAGATTAATAAGAAGTCTTTTTATTCTTTTCCAGTAGGTGGGTACTGAATCACAAGTTTTGTATTTCTCTTGCACTGCTTTGGCTTTTCAGATTTCTCTGGGATGGTATAAGATATCCTGTGTTCCCTGGGAAGGTAGGCATATCCTCTGTGATCAGTCTCAGGGGATCAACCCTACAGGGGATTGTGGTGGGTGATGAAAGTTTAAATCCATGAAATCCCAGTTCTGTCCCCTGTAGCCAGATGCATCTGTCATTGCAGCCTTAATGGGTGAGGATGGTGTGAACTGGCAGAGGCTGGCTGGTGCCTTTGTTGCTTTGTTCTCTAAGTAATGGTTCCTGGCAAATATTTGCAGCCTCCCCTCTGTACCTCCACTTGACTATGAGAGTAGTCACAGAGTGTGCCTATCATTCAGGAAAAAAATATTTTTAAATTCCAGTTCTCAGGCTTGCAGATAATGTGCTCTGCAACCTGACACTCACTACTATACCTTCTTTTGGGGTGCACTGCTAGCTCTGGGAGCATGAGGGGAGGGGAGCTCTGTGAAGGTGGGGGAGGTGGCCAGGCTCTGTGGCTTTGTTTTTTGGCCTGGAAAAATTGCTCGACAATTGGAGCTGCATCTTGGTGCTTTGTCCTTGCCCAGGTCAGTGGGTTCATCCATAGCACATACTGACTGTTAGGTCGGAGAGAGCCCAGGATCAGATATATGCAGACATGTGATGAGACAATGGACTCCCCCTGGAGTTTCTCACAGATCAACGTGCCAGACACAGATACCGGCTTCTTCTCCCTGAATCCACATACCCGCACACAGATACTGACTCATTCCTGAATACCTTGCTGACCCCCCTGCATCTGAAACTTCCTCAACTGAATACCTTAGCTCATGTCCCCGCTCCTCACCCAACCGCAGTATTAAAAAAGCGCCCCCCTCCCTGTTGGTGTGAATCCACGTGCCCTGTCTTTGGGGGTACGTGGGTCTCCCGGGGACACAGAATAAACTTTCCTTTCCTTTCTTTTCTGATTCACTGGACTCTCTATTTCTTGCACCGCCTCCTGAGCCACCTAACCTAACACTGACAACTCCCACAGGAATGCTCACTGTATTTTGCTGCTTCTCCCAGCTGAAGGGAGTGCAAGAAGCAACCTGATTTCTTCTCTCTCCACAGTGAGATTTGGGCTACATCCCTGGTACCATCTGAGCTCTTCTTTCTTCCTACCTCCTTGGTTGGCTCTCACTTGCCCAACTTTGGATGTTTTAATGCGTGGGTATCTCTGACTAGTTTGTGATGAGCAGGACATCTTTTGTTGAATTATAGCTGTTTAAATTGTTGAAACTTCAAGGGGAGAGATTAAGAGCACCTTTCAGGTGACCATTCCTCTAACATCACCTATCTCATGTATTTAAAAATATCTTTGTACTACTGAAGTTCCACCTTAAGATACACTAAATTTCTTTAAAATGATCTCTCTCTCTCTCTCTTTTTTTATTGATTTCAGAGAGGAAGGGAGAGGACAAGAAATATTGAAACATCAACGATGAGAATCATTGATCAGCTGCCTCCTGCATGCCCTCTACTGGGGATCAAGCCTGCAACCCGGGCATGTGCCCCTGACTGGAATCGAACCCAAAACCCCCAGTCCGCAGGCCCAACACTCTATCCACTGAGCCAAACCAACCAGGGCGTTAGCTCTATCTCTTACTGAACTTTCTGTTCTGTTCTATTCATAATGCCTGTATATTTATTCACCAGTCTTATAAAGTTTTTATTATTTATAACATAATATACAATGTTTATATTATTTGTAATACAATGCAACATAACATAATACAGTGTAACATCTGGTATGATATTTCCTACATTGTTGCTCTTTTAAAAATATTTTCATGCTATTCTTGCTTATTTTTACATAAGAACTTTAACATGTCTAGTTGTAGAAAGGCTATCTGCTGGTTTGTTTTTTTTTATGGGAATCACCTGAAGTTTGTAATAATCTAAGAATATTGATATTTTTGTATGCTGTTGAGTATTCCCATTCAAGAATAGAATATGTTTCCATTGCTTAAATGCATTTTTCTATCACGTAGGAGTGTTTTTGCTAATTTTATGCTTTTAAAAATATTAATTCCAATATGAAATGAATTATTTTTATATATGAAGGTATGAAATTTCTGTATGAATAAAGGTGAGCACCTGTGTATGTGTGTTTGTTTGTTTTTTGCTTTAACAGGAATGCCTCCAGTGTTTCCTTAAGTTCTTGGCTTTTAGACTGCAATATATGTATATATCAATTCATATTTTAAAGAATTTTAAAAAATCAAGATTGGGTTTTGAATTTTTCACTTGCTTTTTAAAAAATGTTTTTATGGATTTCAGAGAGGAAGGGAGAGGAAGAGAGAGAGAGAGATAGAAACATCAATGATGAGAACGAATCATTGATCGGATATTTCCTACATGACCCATACTGGGGATCGAGCTCATACCCATGCCCTGACCAGGATCTGAACCCTGACCTCCTGGTTCATAGGTCAATGCTCTACCACTGAGCCATGCCAGCCGGGCATTTGAACATCTAAAAGGAGAATTACATGATTTTTCCCATTAGATCTAATATTAGTGTTAATCATATTAACAGGTGATCTAGTAGTGACCAATTTGTTATTTCAACTAAGTTCAACTGAGACACTATAAAATAACGGTCCCCCAAAATATTTACGTTCTAACCCCTGGAGTCTATAAATATATTCTTACATGGAAAAAGGGATTTTGCAGATGTGATTAAGTTAAGGATCTTGAGATGAAGAAATTATTCTAGGTTACCTAAGTAAGTCCAGTATAAACGAAAGGGTTCTTATAAGAGTAAGGGGGAGGAGTGGCCATGACCCAGTGCCCCAGGCCTTGCCACCTTGACCTAGCATGCCCAGCTACCTGACCCTGCCATCGCAACCCAGCATGCCTGACCCTGCTACCACTGCCCAACCTCACTGTCACCCAGTGCACTGGTCCAGGCTGTGTGGCCCCACTACCAGAAGTCAAGGCTGGGAACTAGTGTTTGTTGGAGAGGGGGATGTCGCCTACCCTGGGCCAGGGTGCTGCTAGAACCTAGGACCAGATGGAGACTGAAAAAGCTGCCCAACTGGAGCACAAGAGAAGTGCTATTTCCCCTACATGCAGAAAGGTTGCTTCTGCCTTGCCCTGCAGTGACCCAAGGCAAGAGAGAATGGTGCTAGACAGGAAATCTGCACATCTGCAGCTGGCTCTGGAGGTGCAAGGGACTTAGGCATTAGCCCTTGTTGGAGCCTGGGTAGAGTGCCCACCCAGCAGGAGCCAGCAGTGTTGAAAGTTTAGAGTGTCAAGCTGGGCTGATTTTTATTAATATTATTATTATTTTTATTTCAGAGAGGAAGGGAGAGGGAGAGATAGAAACATCGATAATGAGAGAGAACCATTGATTGGCTGCCTACTGCATGCCCCACACTGGGGATCAAGTTTGCAACCGAGACATGTACCATGACTAGGAATTGAACTGTGACTTCCTGGTTCATAGGTCGATGCTCAAACCCTGAGCAACACTGGACAGGCTATTTTTATTAATATTTTAAGCACCTCCTGCTTGAGGTGGCAGTGAGGGGGTGCCAGTGAGTCTGGAAGAGCTGAGACATTAGAAGGAGAGGAACTGCCCACCCCACTACCCCACTACTAGCTACAGACATGACTCCCAATGAGTCTATTCAAGCCATCCTGGTCAGGACCCAGATACTCCAATAGAGCCCATGTCCATAGAGGCAGGGAGAACAGCTCAGAACAAGGACATTCAAGGTGTGAGACTTGAGGCAGACCCAGCCTCTGACCTACGAAGGCCCCACCCACTGGACACCTTGGGGCAGTTCCTCATAAAGGGCCTGCGAAAGGACTTACTTGGACTCACTTCTGAGCTCCAGCACAGACACAGCAGTTTGAAAGGCATTTGAGACATATGGGGAGGAACTGAATTGTTTGGCATCAGGGTGAGAGCTGGAGAGTAGCTTTCTCCCAGAGAGAAGTGCTGGCAGAAGCCATTGTTCCTTTGATGACCCCTTCCTCCACAGAGCCAGCAGACTGGTGACATATCTGAGTTTCCATCAATCTAGTTTACACTGCTTGCCCCACCTGGTGATTGATTCCCTGAGGTCCTGCCCCACCCAACTTTCCAGCCCACCCAAGCTGTCTCCAGTGGCTTTAATATCAGGCTTCAGATTTTCCTAAAATCTCTCAAACAAGCAGCATCTAGTCTTTAGCAAGCCGATACCACTCGCTAAGTGGCCCCAAGCCCATCACTACCAACATCCAGCCTTGGTTTACATGTTGGCCTTGCCTGGCACCTCCAAGCCCAGCATAAGAAGCAGACATCTGCATATCACTTTGCACCTATGGCAGTGACTGACCTTGGCCTGCATCTCCTGGGAGGCCCCAGAGCCAGCACACCCAGTGGCAGTTTTAGACCACTCCGGAGCATCACCACCTAACCATCTCCACAAGTAACACACTCAAGGGTTGACTCAGTGGGTACTTCAGAGCCCTGCTTAAGTAAGCCTTGCTCTGTGTGGTGGGCCCCTGCACAGCTGATCCTCCAAGTTGGTTGGAGGTGGGTGGGCAGTGGCTACATCTAGTCCTTGCAGCTTATCATCCCAAGTAAATCCATCCCATTGATGTGCCAACAGCAATCAAGACTCAATTACAACAGAAGGGTGGATAGCCCACACCTTGAGTGCCCAGCTGGGGTGATCAGCGAGGCTGTGCCATTGAACACTACAGGACACCTACTACATTAGGCCATGCTACCAAGCCTAGGAGATGTAACAGCTCAACCTAATACATAGAAACGAACACAGGAAGGTGGTTAAAATGAGGAGACAAGGAAACATGTCCCATATGAAAGAAGAGAACATAACTCTAGAAAAATAACTAAACAAGATGGAGACAAGCAATCTACTAGATTCAGAGTTAAAAACAATGGTTATAAGGATGCCCAAGGAACTTAGTGAGTACCACAACAGCATAAAAAATAACCAGTCAGAAATGAAGGATGCACTAACTTAAATAATGAATAATTTAAAGGTAATCAACAGTAGAGTAGGTGAATCTGAGAATCAAACCATCAATTTGGAATATAAGGAAGCAAAAAACACCCAATCAGAACAGCAAAAAGAAAGAAAAATCCAAAAAATGGGGATAGTGTAAGGAGCTTCTGGGACAACTTCAAGCATACTAACATTCGCATCATGGGGGTGCTAGAAGGAGAAGAGAGAGAGAGCAAGAAATTGAAAATCTATTTGAAAAAATAATGACAGAAAGCTTCCCTAACTTCATGAAAGAAACAGACACACAAGTCCAGGAATCACAGAGTTCCAAAGAAGAAGAACACAAAGAGGCTCATGCCAAGACATATCATAATTAAAATGCAAAAAGTTAAAGACAAAGAGAAAATCTCAAAAGCAGCAAGAGAAAAGCAGTTAGCTACCTACAAGGCAGCTCCCACAGACTGTTAGCTAATTTCTCAAAAAAAAAAAAAAAAAAAAGTAAAGAAAAAACAACAAAAAACTGCAGGCCCGAGAGAGTGACAAAAAATATTCTCAGAGATGAAATACAAGGAACTACAATCAAGAGTACTCTATCCTGCAAAGCTATCATTTAGAATCGCTGGACAGATAAAGAGCTTCCCAGACAAGAAAAAGCTAAAGGAGTTCATCAACATCAAACCAGTGTAATTTAAAATGTTAAAGAGTCTTCCCAAAGAAGAAATAATGATAGACAACGTTCATAATCTGGTAAAGGAAAAAGTCACACAAGTTCAGGAAACACAAGAGTCTCAATCAAGATGAAACCCAAAAGACCCACACCTAGACACATCACAATTAAAATGGCAAACCTTAAAGACAAAGAGAGAATCTTAAAGGCAGCAAGAGAGAGACAAAAAGTTACCTACTAGGGAGCTTCCATTAGACTACCAGCTGATTTCTCAGTAGAAACACTACAGGCCAGAAGGGAATAGTATGAGTTATACAAAGTCATGAAAAGCAAGGGACTTAATCTAAGACCACTCTATCCAGCAAGGGTATCATTTAAAATTGAAGGCAAAATGAAGAGCTTCCTAGACTAAAAAGACTAAAGGAGTACATTATCACCAATTCAGCATTGTAAGAAATGGACTGCTTTAAGAAGAAGAAAATTAGAGAGGAACAAAGGTATAAAGAAAAAAATGGCAATAAATAAGTACTTCTCATTAATAATATTAAGTGTAAATGGACTAAATTCCCCTACCAAACACATAGTATAGCTGAATGGGTAAGAAATTGACCTGTAGTGCCAGAACAACAGAAAGATGAACATGGATTAGAAAACCTATTCGAAGAAATAATATCAGAAAACTTCCCTGAGGTGGGGAAGAAAAAAGTCACACAAGCCCAGAGAGTCCCAAACAAGGTGAACCCGAAAAGACCCACACCAAGACACATCATAATTACCATGGCAAATGTTCAGGACAAAGAGAGAATCTTACAGGCTGCAAGAGAGAGACGGAAAGTTACATACAAGGGATCTCCAATTAGATTATCAAATGATTTCTCAACAGAAACACATCAGGCCAGAAAAGAATGGATGGAAATCTACAAAGTAATGCAAAGCAAAGGACTGAATCCAAGAATACTCTATCCAGCAAGGCTATCATTCAAAATTGAAGGGGAAATAAGAAGCTTCACAGACAAAAAAAGGCTAAGGGAGTATATCACCACCAAGCCAGCCATACAAGAAATGATAAAGGGACTGGTGTAAAAAGAAGAAATAAAAAGCTGAGAAAGAGCCAAAACCGGTTTGGCTCGGTGGATAGAGCGTCGGCCTGCGGACTGAAGGGTCCCAGGTTCGATTCCGGTCAAGGGCATGTACCTGGGTTGCGGGCACATCCCCAGTAGGAGGTGTGCAGGAGGCAGCTAATCGGTGTTTCTCTCTCATCGATGTTTCTGGCTTTCTATCTCTCTCCCTTCCTTTCTGTGAAAAATCAATAAAATATATTTAAAAAAAAAAAAAAACTCAGAAAGAAAACAGCCACACACAAAAAAAGAAATGGCTACAAACAAGTACCTTTCAATAATAACTTTAAACGTAAACGGACTAAATGCTCCAACCAAAAGACATCGAGTGGCTGAATGGATAAAAAAACATGACCCATACATCTGCTGTCTACAAGAGACCCACCTCATTAGAAGGGACTCACACAGACTGAAAGTGTAGGGATGGAAGAATATCTTTCACGCAAATGGAAAGGAAAAGAAAGCTGGGGTAGCAATACTTATATCGGACAAAATACATCTCAAAGTGAAGGCCATAACAAAAGATAAGGAAGGCCACTTCATAATACTAAAGGGATCAATATAACAAGAGGATATAACCCTGATAAACGTATATGCACCCAATGCAGGAGCACGCACATACATAAGAAAACTCCTGGAAGATAACAGGGGAGAGATCGACCACAATACAATCATAGTAGGGGACTTTAATACACCACTGACATCACTGGATAAATCCGCTAGACAAAAACTCAGCAAAGAAACAGCAATCCTAAATGACTCACTAGATCAGATGGACTTAATTGACATCTTCAGAACACTTCACCCCAAAGCCATAGAATATACATTACTCTCAGGTGCTCATGGGACATATTCAAAAATAGACCACATATTGGGTCACAAGCAAAGTCTCCACAAATTCAAGAAGATTGAAATCATAAAAGCATCTTCTCAGACCACGATGGCATAATGTTAGAAATAAACTATAATAAAAACAACCCAAAATACTCAAACACTTGGAAGCTGAATAGCATGTTATTAAATATTGATTGGGTTACCAATGACATCAAAGAAGAAATTAAAAACATCCTGGAAACTAATGACAATGAAAACACAACAATCCAAAACCTATGGGACACAATGAAAGCAGTCCTGAGAGGAAAGTTTATAGCTCTACAGGCCTATCTCAAAAAACAAGAAAAAATGGTAGTTAATCATCTAACTCTACAACTCAAAGAATTAGAAAGAGAGCAACAAGAAAACCCCAGAGTGAGCAGAAGGAAGGAGATAATAATGATTAGAGCAGAAATAAATGACATAGAGACCAAAAAAACAATACAGAAAATCAATGAAATCAAGAGCTGGTTCTTTGAAAGGATAAACAAGATTGATACACCTCTAGCCAGGCTCACCAAGAAGCAAAGAGAGAGGTCCCAAATAAACCAAATCATAAACAATAGAGGTGAAATAACAACAGACCCCACAGAAATACAAATGATTGTTAAACAATACTACGGACAACTCTACTCCAACAAACTAGACAGCCTGGAGGAAATGGACAAATTCCTAGAAAAATACAACATTCCAAAACTCAATCAGGAAGAATCTAAAAATCTCAATAGGCCAATAACTATGGAAGAAATTGAAGCAGTCACCAAAAAGCTTCCAGCAAACAAAAGCCCAGGACCAGACGGCTTCTCAGGGGAGTTTTACCAAACTTTCAAGGAAGAACTAAAACCTATCCTCCTCAGACTACTACAAAAAGTTCAAGAGGAAGGAAAAACCAGGTAAAGACAACACAATGAAAGAGAATTACAGGCCAATATCCCTCATGAACATAGATGCCAAAATCCTCAACAAAATCTTAGCAAATCGGATCCAGCAGTACATCAGAAGGATCATACACCATGACCAAGTAGGATTTATTCCAGGGATGCAAGGATGGTACAACATCCATAAATCAATAAACGTGATACATCACATAAACAAATTGAAAGAAAAAAACCACATGGTCATATCAATTGATGCAGAAAAAGCATTCGACAAAATCCAACACCCATTTTTGATAAAAACTCTCAGCAAGGTGGGAATAGAAGGATCATACCTTAACATAATAAAAGCCATATATGACAGGCCCACAGCCAACATCATACTCAATGGACAAAAACTAACACCATTTCCCCTAAGAACAGGAACAAGACAGGGATGCCAACTCTCACCACTCCTGTTCAACATAGTCCTGGAAGTATTAGCCATTGCAATTAGACAAGAAGAAGAAATAAAAGGCATCCAAATTGGAAAAGAGGAAGTAAAACTGTCCTTATTTGCAGACGACATGATATTATACATACAAAACCCTAGAGACTCCATCAAAAAATTATTAGACTTAATACATGAATTTGGCAATGTAGCAGGATACAAAATTAACCCCCAGAAATCCGAGGCATTTCTATACACCAATAGTGAACTTTCAGAAAGAGAGATTATAAAAACAATCCCATTTACCATCGCACCAAAAAAATTAATATACCTAGGAATAAACTTAACTAAAGAGGTAAAAGACTTGTACTCAGAAAACTACAGGACGTTGAAAAAAGAGATAGAGGAAGACATAAAAAGATGGAAGAACATACCATGTTCTTGCATTGGTAGAATCAACATCATTAAAATGTCCATACTACCCAAAGCAATCTATAAATTCAATGCACTTCCCATTAAAATACCAATGGCCTACTTCAAAGATCTAGAACAAACTCTTCAAAAATTCATCTGGAATAAAAAAAGACCCCGAATAGCTGCAGCGATCCTGAGAAAGAACAAAGAAGGTGGGATCTCAATGCCAGATATCAAGCTGTATTACAAAGCCACTGTTCTCAAAACTGCCTGGTACTGGCACAAGAACAAACATATAGATCAGTGGAATAGAATAGAGAGTCCAGAAATTAGCCCGAACCAATATGCTCAATTAATATTTGACAAAGGAGGCAAGAACATACAATGGAGCCAAGATAGTCTCTTCAATAAATAGTGTTGGGAAAATTGGACAGATATATGCAAGAAAATGAAACTAGACCACCAACTTACACCATACACAAGAATAAACTCAAAATGGATAAAGGACTTAAATGTATGACAGGAAACCATAAAAATTCTAGAAGAATCCAAAGGCAACAAAATCTCAGACATATGCCGAAGCAGTTTCTTCACTGATACAGCTCCTAGGGCACTTGAAACTAAAGAGAAAATGAACAAATGGGACTACATCAAAATAAAAAGCTTCAGCACAGCAAAAGAAACCATCAACAAAACAATAAGAAAACCCACTGTGTGGGAAAACATATTTGCCAACGTCATATCTGATAAGGGCCTAATCTCCAAAATTTATAGGGAACTCATACAACTTAACAAAAGGAAGATAAACAATCCAATCAAAAAATGGGCAAAGGATCTAAATAGACACCTTTCAAAAGAGGACATCAGAAAGCCAAGAGACATATGAAAACATGCTCAAAGTCACTAATCATCCGAGAGATGCAAATCAAAACAACAATGAGGTACCATCTCACACCTGTCAGAATGGCTATCATCAACAAATCAACAAACGACAAGTGCTGGAGAGGATGTGGAGAAAAAGGAACACTTGTGCACTGCTGGTGGGAATGCAGACTGGTGCAGCCACTATGGAAGACAGTATGGAGTTCCGCAAAAAACAAAAAATGGAACTCCCATTTGACCCTGTGATCCCACTTCTAGGAATATATCCCAAAAAACCAGAAACCCCAATCAGAAAGGATATATGCACCCCTATGTTCATAGCAGCACAATTCACCATAGCTAAGATCTGGAAACAGCCTAAGTGCCCATCAGTAGATGAATGGATTAGAAAACTGTGGTACATCTACATGATGGAATACTATGCTGCTGTAAAAAAGAAGGAACTCTTACCATTTGCAACAGCATGGATGGAACTGGAGAGCATTATGCTAAGTGAAACAAGCCAGTCAATGAAGGAAAAATACCACATGATCTCACTCATTCATGGATAATAAAGAACATTACAAACTTTTGAACAATAATAGATACAGAGGCAGAGCTGCCTCAAACTGATTGTCAAACTGCAGTGGGAAGGCCAGGGAGGGTTGGGGGACAGGAGGGAGGGGAGTAAGAGATCAATGGAAGGACTTGTATGCATACATATAAGCATAACTAATGGACATAAGACACTGGGGGGTAAGGGAGGGCAGGGGATTGTCAAGGGCGGGAGAAAAAGAAAGGACACTTATGTAATACCCTTTGTAATACTTTTAGCAATAAAACAAAATAAAATAAATTAAAAAAAGAAAAAAAAATTGACCTGTATATATGCTGTCTACAAGAGACCCAACTTAGAACAAAATATTCACACAGACTGAAAGTGAAGGGATGGAAAAAAATATTCCATACCAATGGAAACCAAAAAAAAAGTTGGGTAGCAATACTCATATCTGAATAAATATATTTCATAACAAAAGCCATAGCAAGAGACAGAGAAGATCATTACATTATACTAAAGGGATCTAACCAACAAAAAAATATAACAATTGTTAACATATATGCATCCAATACAGGAGCACCTAAATATATAAAAATATTCTTGATGGATTTTAAGGGAGAGACAGACAGAAATACAGTCATAGTAGAGTACTTTACTATCCCACTGACATCACTGAATAGATCTTCCAGACAAAAAAAATCAACAAGGATATAGTGTCCTTAAATGACACCTAGATCAGTTGTATATAATTGATATTTACAGAACATTTCATCAACAAATGGCAGAATATACATTCTTTTCAAGTGCACATCGATCATTCTCAAAGACAGACCATATGTTAGGACACAAAATAAGTCTTAACAAATTCAAGAAGTTTGAAATCATATCAAGCACCATCTCAGATCATGACATGAAACTGGAAATCAACTACAATAAAAAAACTCAAAAACATTCAAACACATGGAGGTTAAATATCATGTTATTAAACAATGAATGGATCACCAATAAGATCACAGAATAAATAAAAAAGAAATGAAAATGAACACACAACAAACCAAAATATATGGGACACAGCAAAAACAGCCCGAAAAGGGAAACTCATAGCATTATAGGCCTACTTCAAGAAACAAGAAAAAGCTCAAATAAGCAATCTAACCCAATAACTGAAATAATTAGAAAGAGAACAACATGAAAAGCCCAGAGAAAGTAGAAGGAAGAAAGTAATAAAGATAGGAGTGGAAATAAATGGCACAGAGAAAAAAAATCAATGAAACCAAGACCTAGTTCTTTGAGAAGACAAACAAGATTGATGAACCTTTAGCCACACTCATGAAGAAACAAAGAGAGAGTACCCAAATAAATAAAATCAGAAATGAAAAGGTAGAGTAACAACTGACACCACAGAAATACAAAAGATTGTAAGAAAATAGTATGAACAACTATGTGTCAACAAACTAACAACCTGGATGAAATGAACAAATTCCTAGAAAAAGACAATCTTCTAAAACTGAATCAGGAAGAATCAGAAAACCTGATAAGAACTAATGAAATTGAAGCAGTAATCAATAAACTCAGCAAACAAAAGTCTTGGACCACATGGCTTCACAGGCAAGTTTTACTAAATATTCAAAGAAGAATTAGCACCAATCCTACTCAAACTATTACAAAATATTTAAGAGGATGGAACATTTCCAAGTTCTTCTTATGAGGCCAGCATTATCCTAATTCCAAAACCAGATAAAGATACTACAAAAAGAGAATTACAGGCCAATATCCCTGGTGAACTAATATCCTCAACAAAATATTAGCAAATCAGATCCAGCCATACAATATAAATATTATACACTATGACCAAATATGCTTTATTTAAAAGATTCAAGGCTGGTACAATATTCACAAATCAGTAAGTGTAATACATCACATAAACAAAATGAAGGTTAAAATTCACACGATCATATCAATAGATACAGAAAAAGCATTCAACAAAATCCAACACCCATTTTTAATAAAAACTCTCAGCATAGTGGGAATAAAAGGATCATACCTCAACACAATAAAGGCCATATGACAAACCTACAGCCAACATAATACTCAATGGGCAAAAACTAAAAACATTTCCTCAAGAACAGGAACAAGGCAGGGATGTCCACTTTCACCACTCTTATTCAACATAGTACTAGAAGTCATAGCCACAGTGATCAGACAAGAAGAAAAAAATAAATGGCACCCTAATTGGAAAGGAGGAAGTCAAATTGTCATTATTCACAGGTGATATGATATTGTACATAGAAAACCCTAAAGACTCCACCAAAAAAACTACCAGTTTTAAAAAATGAATTTGGCAAGGTAGCAGGATACAAAATCAACATACAGAAATTGATGGCATTTTTTATACACCAATAATGAACTCTCAGCAAGAGAAACTAAAAAAAGTCACTTACTATTGCAACAACAAAAAAATAAGATACCTTGGAATAAACTTAACCAAGGAGGTAAAAGACCTGTACTTGGAAAACTATAGGACACTGAAAAATGAAATAGAGGAAGATACAAACAAGTGGAAGAATATACCATGTTCATGGGTTGGAGGAATTAATATCATTAAAATATCCACACTACCCAAAGCAATATATAGATTGAATGCAATCCCTATTATAATACCAATGGCATATTTCACAGATTTATAACAAATGCTCCAAAAATTTATATGGAAACAAAAAAGACCCTGAATAGCCGCAGCAATCTTGAGAAAGAACAAAGTTGGAGGAATCATAATACCAGATATCAAACTATATTCCAAAGCCATTGTAATCAAAACAGCCTGGTACTGGCATACGAACAGGCAGATAGGTCAATGGTACAGAAGAGAGGACCCATAAATGAACTCATGCCTTTATGGTCAATTAATATTTGACAAAGGAGGCAAGAACATACAATGGAGTAAAGACAGTCCCTTCAATAAATGGTGCTGGGAAAATTACTCCTGTACATGCAGAAAATAAATCTAGATCATCAACTTAGACCATCCACAAGAATATACTCAAAATGGATAAAAGAGTTAAATGTAAGTCATGAAGCCATAAAAATCCTAGAAGAAAACAGGCAGTAAAATCTCAGACATCTCAAGTAGCAGAATTTTCACTGATACATCTAGGTCAAGAGAAACAAAGGGAAAAAATAAAGAAACATGACTATATCAAACAGCAAAGGAAACTATCACAAAAATGACAATAGAATCTACAGTATGGGAAAACATATTTGCTAATTATACATTTGATAAAGGGTTAACTTCCAAAATATATAAAGAATTCCTACAACTCAAAAAACCCAATTTAAAAATGGGCATGGGGCATGAGTGGGGGGGATAGGGGGTAATGTGGGGATAAGGACACATATGTAATAATTTAATCAATAAAAAAATTAAAAAAATAATAAATTGCCATGGCCAGTTTGGCTCAGTGGATGGAGCGTCAGCCTGCAGACTGGAGGGTCCCAGGTTCGATTCCAGTCACGGGTATGTACCTTGGTTGCAGGCACATCCCCAGTAGGGGGTGTGCAGGAGGCAGCTAATCGATGTTTCCCTCCTATTGATGTTTCTAACTCTCTATTCCCTCTCCCTTCTTCTCTGTAAAAAATCAATAAAATATATTAAAAAAAATGGGCATGGGACCTGAATTGACACTTCTCCAAAGAGGACATACAGATGACCAATAGATATATGAAAAATGCTCAATGTCATTAATCATCAGAGAGATGCAAATTAAAATTTCAATTAATAAGTTATCACCTCACACCTGTCAGAATGGGTACCATCAAGAAATTATCAAACAACAAGTGCTGGCGAGGATGTGGAGAAAAGGGAACGCTAGTGCACTGCTGATGGGAATGCAGATTGCTGCAGCCACTATGGAAAACAGTATGGAATTTACTAAAAAAAATTAAAAATGGAACTGCCGTTTGATCCAGCAATCCCACTTGTAAGAATATATCCTAAGAATCCTGAAACACCAAGCAGGAAGTGTATATGTTTATAGTAGCGTTATTTACAACAGCCAAGATCTGGAAACAGCCTAAGTGCCTATCAATAGAGGAGTGGATAAGAAATCTGTGGTACATTTACACGATGGAATACTATGCAGTTGTAAAAAAGAAGCCACAGCATGGATGATCTGCTGAGTGAAATAAGCCAATCAGTGAAAAACAAATATCACATAATCACACTTATATGTGGAATCTATTGAGCATAATAAACTGACAAACAAAACAGGTCCAGAGGCATGGATGCATGGAACAGATTGACAGATCTCAGAGTGAAGGGGGGTATGGAGATGGGAAGATATTAACCAAAGAACTTATATACATAATAGAGGCCCGGTGCATGGGTAGGGTCCCTAGTCCTGGCCGTCAATCAGGGCCGATCGGGGCCTTCCCGCTGCCAGCTGGGGCCTTCCTTCGTTCCGTGCTGCCCCCTGGTGGCCAGTGCATGTCATAGTGAGCGATTGAACTCCCAGTCTCCCAGTCGAACTCCTGAGGGGAAACTTTGCATATTAGCCTTTTATATATATGCATAGTCCATGGACACAGACAATAGTGTGGTGAAGGCCTGGGATTGGGGTGGGGCCTGGGTGGAGGGGATCAAAGGGGGGAAGAAATGGGGACACATCTATAATATTGTCAACAATAAAAAAATATTAAAAAAACATGGTAAACTAAGTTTAGGTCCATCCACTCACTGGAAAGTCAAGCACAAAGTTAAGAAAGAAGAGGAATCAGCAAATACTGAGCACATCTCAACAACCCTGTTGAACAGGTTATTATCGTCTCTATTAGGATGAGAAAAATGACTGAAAGATTAGATAACAGTCACAAGGACTCTGCTACTAAACAAGGAGGGTTTGAATTAAGATCTGTCTCCAAAATGCCTCCAAATTTATCCAAATGACTTTTATTATTTTTCTAAATTCCCTTGAAGACAGAAGTTACTGATAAAGATTATGTTGCAGTTGTGCCCATCTTCTCCTAGTGTATTTTAGTGCATTAGACATCTGCACATTCATTTGCCAGCTTTATTTATTATATCTAGCTAATATGCAACTAATTAATTTGCTACATATAGAAACATCAATCTTGATAGTAATAATGCTATTTTAATAGGGTTACATATTTAATCCTATTAATCTTTCTTACATACAAACATTTTTAAATTAAATTTTCAAATATGTTTTTATTGATTTCAGAGAAAGGAAGGGAGAGGGAGAGAGAGATGGAAACATCAAAGATGAGAATCATCCATCGGCTGCCTCCTGCACGCCCTCTACTGGGGATCAATCCTGCAACCCGGGCAAGTGCTTTGACCAGGAATCGAACCATGATCTCTTGGTTCATGGGTCCTCACTCAACCATTGATTACACTGGCCAGGCAACATGCAAACATTTTAAAAGAAGTAAGATCAAAGAAGGACTTACTGTCAATTTTATTATACAAAACTACAGCAATATATTCTTTCCAGAACCCTCCACTTTTCTTCCACTTGATAAAAAATAGTTATTATCCAAAAGTAAAATTACAGAAAGTAAATCTGTGATGTGGACAATTAGAGAGTGAGAGAGAAACAGAAAGATAGAGGGAAAGAGAAAGATAAAACTGAATATCATACCCCACTCCTACCCAAATATAAGTCATAAAGGAGCCCAATATGGTTTCCCCTGGTATCACGCTGTGTGACTAAGGCAATGAGTCCTTGCAGCTAACAGTACTCTGAGTTGGTAGAGCATACATAATTAAGTAGACTACACACGAATACCACTGCAACATCTGGATTAGTTATCAAAACAGCAAAACCCCATCTGATATCCCAGCATAAAGCACGTTCTGGGACTCTTTCTGCTATGGACTACTTGCTTGAATCACAAAACTACCACAACATACCCAATATGAAAGAGTTAATGTGAATAGTCAAAAACCATTTAGGAAATTAAATCTGTAATTAAAATCTCCCTCAAAGACAAATCTCCAAAGTCAGATAATTTTACTGGAAAAGTCTACCAAATGCTTAACAAAATACAATTCTTCCAGAAAATAGAATGCTAATATTACCTTGATACTAAAGACAGATAAAAACTGTATAAAATAAGAAATATATAATCTAATATACTTCATGAATATAGACACAAAAATCCTTAGCAAAACAGTAGAGAATTCAGCAGTATATAAAAAACATTTTACATGACCAAATGGAGTTCACTCCAGGGCTTTTAAATGAATATAATCTACTATTTTAACAAACTGAAGAAGAAAACAATCATATCAATTAAGACAGACTTAACATTAATTAAAATTCAACACCCATTCATAATAAAAACTGAGAAAAATAGGAATAGAGAAACTTCAATTGATAAAAAATACCTACAAAAAACTTATAGTAAATATTATACTTAATGGTATAATAGTAAATCCTTTCTCCTGAAGACCAAGAAGCAAGAATTTCTGCTCTCACCACTCTTATTTAACATAGTGCTTGAAGTTTTGTGTGTGTGGTAAGGAAAGGCTATAAAAGGCATACAGATAAAACTGACCTTATTTATAGATGACATGACTGATTTATGTAGAAAATCTCAACAAGTCATTAAAAATATTCTAGAACAAGTGAGTTCAGAAAAGTCACAAGGTAGAAGATAAACATGCAAAAATCAGTTGTATTTCTATATACTAGCAACTGAAATGTGAACACTGAAATTAAAAATATGTACACCCTGGCCAATGTGGCTCAGTTGATTGAGCATCATCCCGTGTACCAAAAGGTGCTGGTTCAATCCTGGTCAGGGCACATGTCCAGGTTGTGGATTATGGAAAGCAACTGATGGATGTTTCTTTCTCTCTTTCTCTCTCTCCCCTCCTTTCCTCTCTCAATAAAAAAAAAAAAATCAATAAAAAACCATATTACTTATAATCAGTAAAAAATACATAGGTGTAAATCTCAAAACACATATAGGATTTGTGAAACTATACAACACTGGTGAAAGACATAAAAGATCTAAAAATATATAAACACACTATTCCTATGGATGGAAAGACTAAACATAGTAAAAATGTAAATTCTCTCCACATTGATGCAATTTCTGTTAAAAATCCCAGCAAGAATTTTTGAAGACATATTATTGCTGCTGTAACAAATGGTTTAAAAGAATACAAATTACCTTAGAGTTCTGTTTAAGTCCAAGATGGATCTTACTGTACTAAAAGCAAGTGTGAGTAGCAGGGCTGCATTTCTTTCTGGAGGTTCAAAAAGAGCCTTCTTATTTTTCTTCCTTCTCCTCATTAATATTATTGTTATTGCCATTTCCAGCTTCTAGAGACTGCCTGCCTGCATTCTTTGGCTCATGGCCCTCTGTATCCATCTTCAAAGCAGGCAACAACAGGTAGAGTCCTCACAGCACATCATTCTGACTTCTTTTACTTTCCTCTTCTGTTTTAAAGACCTTTGTTATTACATTATATCCACCTGAATACTGTAATCCAGCATAATTATACTTAAGGAAAGATGGTTAGCAACATTGATTCCATCTGCAAACTCAATTCTCCTTGCCATGTAATAGAGATTCACAGATTCCACGGATTAGGATGTGGATATATTGTAGGGCCACTATTTTGTTACCATAATAAATATAGTCCAGATTACTCTAAAATTTATATGGAAAGACATAGGAACTGAATTAGATAAAGTAATTTTGATAAAGACTAAAGTGGAAGAAATTAACTCTACCCAATTTCAAGACTTAATGTACAGATACAATAACAAAGACTGTGTGGTACTGGCAAAAACTGACCCATAGGTTAATGAAACAAAACAAAGAACCCAGAAAGAGATTCACATAAGCACACCCAACTGATTTTTGACAAAGTTGTAAAAAAATTCAATGGAGGAAAGCCAATCTTTTCACAAATGGTGCTGAAACAATTGGGGTTTCATGGGCAAAAACCAAACAAACCAAAATTATCTGCCTAAGTCATATGCTTTTAATTCAGAGAACATTACTCATATGATTACAATAACATAACACAAATGAACAAAAAATGGATCATAGACTTACATGTAAAAACATAAAACTATGAAACTTTTAGGAAAAAAACACAAAGAAATATATTTGAGGATGGAGAGCCAGACAAAGGGATCTTAGAATGGAAAACAAAATTATGATTCACAAAAGACAAATTTGATAAATTGGATCCTTCAAAATGAAAATCTTGTGCTCTGTGAAAGACCTTGTTAAGAGGATAAAATACAATCCTTGCAAATCACATTTCTGACTAAGTACTAATATCTAAAATAAATAAAGAACTCCCAAAATTAAAAAGTAAATCCTGCCAATAGGCAAAATATATTAACATTCACCAAAGTGATTAGATGGATGGCCAATAAGCACACAAAAAGTTACCAGTCCAAGCAAACGGAAAATCCAACAGAGCAAATTCCATTAGTTTTTAAGGGTTGGGAGTAATTCTCTGTGGCTCGAGACTTTGCCCTCTAGTTGTATCTCAGCTCTCAAGATCCACAGCTCCTCAGGCTCTGCCTCTGTGTCCAGAGTCATTCATCCTTTTTCTTGAATGGTCACACATGTTTGTGGTCAATTATCTCTATTAATCCATTTTCTGTCTCTGTCTCTTCCAGTTCAAGCTAGTACTGTTTCTGCTGATCTAACATTTGACAAGACCTGGTGTGTCTCCTATTTGTCACAGGAACTCACACAATTAGACAAGAGGATCCTCCACAGATCATTCTTGATTGGATAAGTCCATTTGTAGTGTTTCTATTTAAATGGTTGATTGGATCTGTGAGTCACCCAATGCTTCAGAAAAAGGTGTACACATCCTCTCTGTCTAGAGCACACTTTCCCCACAGTGAATCTCCTAATTTTAGCATGCTTACAGTTTGGATAAGCTGAAAATTTCCCAAATGATCAAGTTTTGGTTCCTTTTTGCTTAAAATTTCCTTCCTAAATTTCTTTTTTCTCTCACATCTATAATAATAAAATTGTAATATTCTAATTAGACCAGACAGCTGAATGACCTTCTGGATGTCATTCCAGACAACCTTCCGGATGACCTTTCAGACAAAGCTGCGGCTGCAAGGGCCGAGCCCCTTGCATGAATTCCTTGCACTGGGCCTCTAGTTTTAGTATAATCAGCAAGATACGTGGCCCCACCTTCAACATTTTCTTTAGAAACCCCTTCGGCCAAATATCCAAGTTCCTCACTTACAACATTGCTTTTCTGTGTAGATGTGGCTGTACACAAAAACGAACTCCATCTTTGTGTCTTGGATTTCATGCTGTGACCTTTAACCAATCTTACTGTCCTTAGCAAGCATACCAAAGCCTTCTAGTTGAAGATTATCTGTGCTCCTTAAACTTATACAATGTAGTGATAAATATTTTTTTTTTTTCTTTTTAAAAATATATTTTATTGATTTTTTACAGAGAGGAAGGGAGAGAGATAGAGAGTTAGAAACATCGATGAGAGAGAAACATCGACCAGCTGCCTCCTGCACATCTCCCACTGGGGATGTGCCCGCAACCCAGGTACATGCCCCCGACCGGAATCGAACCCGGGACCCTTGAGTCCGCAGGCAGACACTCTATCCACTGAGCCAAACCGGTTTTGGCGATAAATATTTTTGTTAGTTACAGCCAGAATGGCATGACCACCGAGATAAATATCATACTGGTGATAGTATTAATTATAAACAATCATCCATTACAAATCCAACAGGAGGTATGGACCCTGGCACATACTGCATTCCCTTTGCCTTGTCAATCATTTGTACCTGAGTTATACTATAAGAAAAAGTACTGGGTGGATGGAAGATGGTGACTGGCAGGAAGGTAGGGAGGGAGAGAGTGTGAGAGAGTGAGGGAGCAATAGAGGAGTGTGTGGACGTGTATGGTATGTGTGTGAATGAGTTAGGGACAGTTAGATTCTGCAGGTCTTCCAACAGGCTGCCAAACCAGGCAGTCTTAGATGGCAGAGCCCCACTCCCAACGCGGACACTCTGGGGTGACCAGCGCGGACACAGAGACCACGCCATCTTGAGAAACAGAGCTGCTTGAGACTAGGATCCTGGCCTCAGCACCACCCAGTCTGATCTCAGACGCAAACCAGGATCCTGCAGCCACTGGGGACAGAGACCTGCCACCACAGCTGCAGACCCAAAGACACCAAGAATCCAGACATCCCGGCCGCAGATTTCTGTGAGTCACAGAGCCTATCCCCCTCCCCGCAGGCTAGCGGGCAGCACCATAGTAACTGATAGACCCTCCCCTCGCCTGGGCCACTACAGGAATTTGAGCCTGGGAGTGCACAGACACTGGGAATCTGTTCCCCGCAATGCAATCGGGCAACCAAACCCAAAGCCCATGCAGGGCGGCAGTGCCACCTGACTTCGATTCTGGGCAAGCGCACACTGAAGTCTGTTTTCCACAGCGCAGGAGCAGATCTTCTGCTGACACAGTGCTACTGAGCAACCCAGTCCACCAAGCTGACCGGGACCCCTATTTCTCTGGGCGGGAGGCAGAACTAAGCACCAGTGACTTGACTCTGTTTCTTATCACGTGCGCCTAGGATCCCTGACTCCCAGTGCATTCACACTAAGAGCCACTGACTCCAATTCTTGATGCATGTGCACACAGGGACCCTGATTCTCAGCACAAGGCTGTGCAAAGCAACAGAGACTCTGATACTGGATTCTTGGGGAACTCTGACTCCTGGCACGCACTAGGAGGCTCTGATTTTTGGCACACGCTGCGGGGGGGGGGGGGCGGGGGGGGTGGTGGTGGTCTCTGTTTCAGCATGGTGCAGGTGGGGACCCTGATTCAAGGTGCACACAAGAGGCCACACTGAGCGCTGGTAACAATGACTCTGGGTGAGCCTGGTTCCCACCAACCCATGGCAGCTACACATCTTAGTGTCGGAGCTCTTCAGTGACACTAGGGTGGTGCGAAGCTCCCACTGAACACAGCCCAGGAACACACAACTCGATGTTTGAACCTTCTGGTAATAGTCAGATAGGGGAGACGACACAATCCCCAGAGGAAAGAAAATGGAGTCACTAAGAAAGGAAATTAGTGAAATTGAAGCATGCAACATGACAGAAAAAGAATTCAGAGTAATGGTTGTACAATTCATTCACTGGATGGATGAGAACATCAACAATCTATGCAAGAATCAGGAAGAAATGAAAAGTGATATAGCTACAATAAAAAACACCATGGAAGTTACAACAGTAGACTAGAAGAAGCAGAGGACCGAATTAGTGAGTTAGAAGATAAGGTAGAGAAACAAGCTCAATCTGAACAGCAACTGGAGAAAAAAATTAAAAAGCAGGAGGAGAGCCTAAGGGAGCTTTGGGACAAAATGAAACGAAGTAAAATACACATAATAGGACTGCCAGAAGGACAAGAACAGCAGCAAGGATTAGAAAAACTATTTGAAGAAATAACAGAAAACTTCCCACATATGGGGAAGAAAAAAGTTACACAAGTACAGAGAGTCCCAAGCAAGATGAATCCCAAAAGACCCACATAAAGACACGGCATAATTACAATGGCAAATGTTCACGACAAAGAGAGAATCTTAAAGTCTGCAAGCGAGATGGAGAGTTACCTACAAAGGATCCCCCATCAGATTATCAAATGATTTCTCAACAGAAAAACATCAAGCTAGAAGGGAATGGAATGAGGTGTACAAAGTGTTGTAAAGCAAAGGACTGAATCCAAGAATACTCTATCCAGCAAGACTATCAATCAAAATTGAAGGGGAAATCAGGAGCTTCGCAGACAAAAAAGGCTAAGGGAGTTTATCACTACCAAGCCAGCAATGCAAGAAATGCTAAAGGGACTGGTGTAAAAAGAAGAAATAAAAAGCTCAGAAAGAAAACAGCCACACAAAAAAAGAAATGGCTACAAACAAGTACCTTTCAATAATAACTTTAAATGTAAACAGACTAAATGCTCCAACCAAAAGGCATCGAGTGGCTGAATGGATAAAAAGACACGACCCATATGTATGCTGTCTACAAGAAACCCATCCCAGAACAAGCAACTCATACAGACTGAAAGTGAAGGGATGAAAAAATACCTTTCAGGCAAATGGAAATGAAAAAAAAGCTGGGATAGCAATACTTATATCTGACAAAATAGACCTCAAAGTGAAGGCCATAACAAGAGATAAGGAAGCCCACTTCATAATACTAAAGGGATCGATACAACAAGAGGATATAACCCTGATAAACATATATGCACCCAATGCAGGAGCACCCAATACATAAAAAACTCCTGGAAGATATCAAAGGAGAGATCAACAACAATACAATCATAGTAGGGGACTTTAATACACCAATGACACCACTGGATAAATCCGCTAGACAAACAATCAGCAAAGAAACAGCAATCCTAAATGACTCACTAGATCAGATGGACTTAATTGACATCTTCAGAACACTTCACCCCAAAGCCACAGAATATACATTCTACTCACGGGCTCATGGGACATATTCAAAAATAGATCACATATTGGGTCACAAACAAAGTCTCCCCAAATGCAAGAAGATTGAAATCATACCAATCTTCTCAGACCACAATGGCATAATATTAGAAATAAACTACAATTAAACAACCCAAAATACTCAAACACTTGGAAGCTGAATAGCATGTTATTAAATATTGATTGGGTTACCAATGACATCAAAGAAGAAATTAAAAACATCCTGGAAACTAATGACAATGAGAACACAACAATCCAAAACCTATAGGACAGAATGAAAGCAATCCTGAGAGGGAAGTTTAAAGCTCTACAGGCCTATCTCAAAAAACAAGAAAAAACGATAGTAAATCATCTAACTCTACAACTCAAAGAATTAGAAAGAGAGCAACATGAAAAGCCCAGAGTGAGCAGAAGGAAGGAGATAATAAAGATTAGAGCAGAAATAAATGACATAGAGACCAAAAAAACAATACAGAAAATCAATGAAACCAAGAGCTGGTTCTTTGAAAGGATAAACAAGATTGATACACCTCTAGCCAGGCTCACCAAGAAGCAAAGAGAGAGGACCCAAATAAACAAAATCAGAAATGATAGAGGCGAAATAACAACAGACCCCACAGAAATACAAATGATTGTTAAACAACACTATGGACAACTCTACTCCAACAAATTAGACAACTTGGAGGAAATGGGACATATTCCTAGAAAAATACAACATTCCAAAACTCAATCAGGAAGAATCTAAAAATCTCAACAGGCCAATAACTGTGGAAGAAATTGAAGCAGTCATCAAAAAGCTTCCAGCAAACAAAAGCCAAGGACCAGATGGCTTCACAGGGGAGTTTTACCAAACTTTCAAGGAAGAACTAAAACCTATCCTCCTCAGACTACTACAAAAAAAATCCAAGAGGAAGGAACACTTCCAAGCTCATTCTATGAAGCCAGCATCACCCTAATACCAAAATCAGGTGAAGACTACACAATGAAAGAGAATTACAAGCCCATATCTCTCATGAACATAGATGCCAAAATCCTCAACAAAATCTTAGCAAATCGGATCCAGCAGTACATCAGAAAGATCATACACCATGACCAAGTAGGATTTATTCCAGGGATGCAAGGATGGTACAATATCCGCAAATCAATAAACGTGATACATCACATAAACAAATTGAAAGAAAAAAACTACACAGTCATATCAATTGATGCAGAAAAAGCATTTGACAAAATCCAACACCCATTTTTGATAAAAACTCTCAGCAAGGTGGGAATAGAAGGATCATACCTCAACATAATAAAAGCCATATATGACAGGCCCACAGCTGACATCATACTCAATGGACAAAAACTAACACCATTTCCCCTAAGAATTGGAACAAAACAGGGATGCCCACTCTCACCACTCCTGTTCGATATAGTACTGGAAGTATTAGCCATTGCAATTAGAGAAGAAGAAGAAATAAAAGGCATCCAAATTGCAGATGACATGATATTATACATAAAAAACCCTAAAGACTCCATAAAAAAACTATTACATTTAATAAATGAATTAGGCAATGTAGCAGGATACAAAATTAATGCCAAGAAATCTAAGGCATTACTATACGCCAATAGTGAACTTACAAAAGAGAGACTAAAAAAACAATCCCATTTACCATCACACCAAAAAAATTAAGCTACCTAGGACTAAACTTAACTAAGGACGTAGAAGACCTCTACTCAGAAAACTACAGGACGTTGAAAAAAGAGATAGAGGAAGACATAAAAAGATGGAAGAACATATCATGTTCCTGGATTGGTAGAATCAACATCATTAAAATGTCCATACTACCCAAAACAATCTATAAATTCAACGCACTTCCATTAAAATACCAACGGCATATTTCAAAAGCGTAGAACAAACTCTCCAAAAATTCATCTGGAATAAAAAACGACCCCGAATAGCTACAGCGATCCTGAGAAAGAACAAAGTAGGTGGGATCTCAATACCAAATATCAAGCTGTATTACAAAGGCACTGTTCACAAAACTGCCTGGTACTGGCACAAGAACAGACATATAGATCAATGGAATAGAATAGAGAGCCCAGAAATCGGCCCGAACCAATACGCTCAATTAATATTTGACAAAGGAGGCAAGAACATTCAATGGAGTCAAGATAGTCTCTTCAATAAATGGTGCTCGGAAAATTGGACAGATATATGCAAGAAAATGAAACTAGACCACCAACTTACACCATTCACAAAAATAAACTCAAAATGGATAAAGGACTTAAACATAGGATGGGAAACCATAAAAATACTAGAAGAATCCAAAGGCAACAAAATCTCAGACATATGCCGAAGCAATTTCTTCACCGATACAGCTCCTAGGGCATTGGAAACTAAAGAGAAAATAAACAAATGGGACTACATCAAAATAAAAAGCTTCAGCACAGCAAAAGAAACCATCAACAAAACAACAAGAAAGCCCACTGCGTGGGAAAACATATTTGCCAATGTTATATCTGATAAGGGCCTAATCTCCAAAATTTATAGGGAACTCATACAACTTAACAAAAGGAAGATAAACAATCCAATCAAAAAATGGGCAAAGGATCTAAATAGACACCTTTCAAAACAGGACATTCAGAAAGCCAAGAGACATATGAAAACATGCTCAAAGTCACTAATCATCCGAGAGATGCAAATCAAAACAACAATGAGGTACCATCTCACACCTGTCAGAATGGCTATCATCAACAAATCCACAAACGACAAGTGCTGGAGAGGATGTGGAGAAAAAGGAACACTCGTGCACTGCTGGTGGGAATGCAGACTGGTGCAGCTACTATGGAAGACAGTATGGAGTTTCCGCAAAAAACTAAAAATGGAACTCCCATTTGACCCTGTGATCCCACTTCTAGGAATATATCCCAAGAAATCAGAAACACCAATCAGAAAGGATATATGCACCCCTATGTTCATAGCAGCACAATTCACCATAGCTAAGATCTGGAAACAGCCTAAGTGCCCATCAGTACATGAATGGATTAGAAAACTATGGTACATCTACACGATGGAATACTATGCTGTTGTAGAAAAGAAGGAACTCTTACCATTTGCAACGGCATGGATGGAACTGGAGAGCATTATGCTAAGTGAAATAAGCCAGTCAATGAAGGAAAAATACCACATGATCTCACTCACTCATGGATAATAAAGATCATTATAGACTTATGAACAAAAATAGATACAGAGGCAGAGCTGCCTCGAACAGACAGTCAAACTACAGTGGGAAAGCTGGGGAGGGAGGGTTGAGGGGCGGGGTGGGGGTGTAAGAGATCAACCGAAGGACTTGTATGCATGCATATAAGCATAACCAATGGACATAAGACACTGGGGGGGGGGGGGGGGGGTAGGGGAGGCCGGGGTATTGTTAAGGGTAGGAAAAAAAGGAGACATATATAAAACTCTTTGTAATACTTTAAACAATAAAACAATAAAAAAAAGAAAGCATACCAAGCATCTTCTCAGACCACAATGGCATAATATTAGAAATAAACTACAATAAAAACAATCCAAAAAACTCAAACACTTTGAAGCTGAATAGCATGCTACTAAATAATAATTGGGTTACCAATGAGATCAAAGAAGAAATTAAAAACACCCTGGAAACTAATGACAATGAAAACACAACAATCCAAAACCTATGGGACACAATGAAAGCAGTCCTGAGAGGAAAGTTTATAGCACTACAGGCCTACCTCAAAAAACAAGAAAAAATGATAGTAAATCATCTAACTCTACAACTCAAAGAATTAGAAAGAGAGCAACAAGAAAAGCCCATAGTGAGCAGAAGGAAGGAGATAATAAACATCAGAGCAGAAATAAATGACAGGATAAAGAAGATTGATGAACCTATAGCCAGGCTCACGAAGAAGCAAAGAGAGAGGACCCAAATAAACAAAATCAGAAGTGAAAGAGGCAAAATAACAACAGACCACACAGAAATTCAAAGGATTGTTAAAAAATACTATTAACAACTCTACTCCAACAAACTAGACAACCTGGAGGAAATGGACATATTCCTAGAAAAATACAAGCTTCCAAAACCTAATCAGGAAGATTCTAAAAATCTCAATAACTATGGAAGAAATTGAGGCAGTCATCAAAAAGCTCTCAGCAAACAAAAGCCTGGGGCCAGGCGGCTTCACAAGGGAGTTATACCAAACATTCAAGGAAGAACTAAAACCTATCTTCCTCAGATTATTCAAAAAAATTCAAGAGGAAGGAACACTTCCAAGCTCATTCTACGAAGCCAGCATCACCCTAATACAAAAACCAGATAAAGACAACACAACGAAGGAGAATTATAGGCCAATATCCCTCATGAACATAGATGCCAAAATCCTCAACAAAATCCTAGCAAATCGGATCCAGCAGTACATCAAAAAGATCATACACCATGACCAAGTAGGATTTATACCGGGGATGCAAGGATGGTACAATATCCGCAAATCAATAAACGTGATAGATCACATAAACAAATTGAGAGATAAAAGTCACATAGTCATATCAATTGATGCAGAAAAAGCATTTGACAAAAATCCAACACCCTTTCTTGATAAAAACTCTCAGCAAGGTAGGAATAGAAGGATCATACCTCAACATAATAAAAGCCATATATGACAAACCCACAGCCAACATCATACTCAATGGACAAAAACTAAAACCATTTCCCCTAAGAAGAGGAACAAGACAGGGATGCCCACTCTCACCACTCCTGTTTGACATAGTACTGGAAGTACTAGCCATTGAGATCAGACAAGAAGAAATAAAAGGCATTCAAATTGGAAAAGAAGAAGTAAAACTGTCCTTATTCGCAGGTGACATGATATTGTACATAGAAAACCCTAAAGACTCCATCAAAAAATTATTAGACTTAATAAATGAATTCAGCAATGTAGCAGGATAAAAAATTAATGCCAAGAAATCTATGGCATTTCTTTACACCAATAGAGAAATTACAGAAAGAGAAACTAAAAAAGCAATCCCATTTACCATCGCACCAAAAAAATATTAAGATACCTAGGAATAAACTTAACTAAGGAGGTAAAAGACGTATATGCGAAAAATTACAGGACACTGAAAAAAGAGATAGAGGAAGACATAAACAGATGGAAGAACATACCGTGTTCATGGATTGGTAGAATCAACATCATCAAAATGTCCATACTACCCAAAGCAATGTATAGATTCAATGCAATCCGCATTAAAATACCAACAGCATATTTTACAGACCTAAAAAGAACGTTCCAAAAATTCATCTGGAATAAAAAAAGACCTCGAATAGCTGCAGCAATCCTGAGAAAGAAGAACAAAGTAGGTGGGATCTCAATACCAGATAGCAAGCTGTATTACAAATCCACTGTTCTTAAAACAGCTTGGTACTGGCACAAGAACAGACATATAGATCAATGGAATAGAATAGAGAACCCATAAATCGACCCAAACCACTATGCCCAATTAATATTCAACAAAGGAGGCAAGAGCATATAATGGAGTCAAGACAGTCTCTTCAATAAATGGTGTTGGGAAAATTGGACAGACACATGCAAAAAAGATGAAACTAGACCACCAACTTAAACTATACACACAAAAAAACTCAAAATACATAAAGGACTTAAACATAAGATGGGAAACCATAAAAATACCAGAGGAATCCACAGGCAGCAAAATCTCAGACATAAGCTGAAGGAATTTCTTCACTGATACTGCTCCTAGGGCAATGGAAACGAAAGAGGAAATAAGCAAATGGGACTACAACAAAATAAAAAGCTTTTGCACAGCAAAGAAAACCATCAACAAAACCACATTAAAGCCCACTGCATGAGAGAACATATTTGCAAATGTTATCACCAATAAGGGTTTAATCTCCAACATTTACAGGAACTCATACAACTTAACAAAAGGAAGATAAACAATCCAATAAAAAATGGGCAACGGACCTAAATAGATACTTTTTGAAAGAAGACAGAAGGAAGGCCAAGAGATATATGAAAACATGCTCAAAGTCACTAATTACATGAGAGATGCAAATCAAAACGACAATGCGGTATCATCTCATATCTGTTAGAATGGCTATCATCAACAAATCAACAAACCACAAGTGTTGGAGAGGATGCGGAAAAAAAGGAACCCTTTTGCACTGCTGGTGGGAATGCAGACTGGTGCAGCACTGTGGAGAACTGTATGGAGTTTCCTCAAAAAACTAAAAATGGAACTCCCATTTGACCCAATAATTCCACTTCTAGGAATATATCCCATGAAGCTAGAAACATCAATCAGAAAGGATATATGCACCCCTATGTTCATAGCAGCACAATTCACCATACTAAGATTTGGAAACAGCCTAAGTGCCCATCAGTACATGAATGGATTAAAAAACTGGTACATCTACACAATGGAATACTATGCTGCTGTAGAAAAGAAGGAACTCTTACCATTTGCAACGGCATGGATGGAACTGGAGAGCATTATGCTAAGTGAAATAAGCCAGTCAATGAAGGAAAAACACCACATGATCTCACTCATTTATGGAATATAATGAACAACATAAACTGATGAACAAAAATAGATGCAGAGACAGAGAAGCAGAGATCAGACTGTCAAACCTCAGAGGGAAAGTAGGGGAGGTGGGGGTAAGGGGAGAGATCAACCAAAGGACTTGTATGCATGCATATAAGCCCAACCAATGGACACTGACAACAGGGGGGTGAGAGCATGAGTGTGTGTATGTGTGTGTGTGGGGGGGGGGGGTTGGGGATTAATGGGGGGATGAGGACACATATGTAATACCTTAAGCAATAAAGAAATTAAAGATTAAAAAAAAGAAAAGAGTACTGTATTAGGAGTCTGTTAGTGAAGAGGGCTGGGTCATTTGTCTGTTTTGATCCTACAATCCTATAAATGACCCTATAATAAATTCATTATATTCTATGGAGTTGCCATTTCCTGGTACCAAAATATGCGTATTAGTTTTCTGTGGCTGCCATAACAAATCACTGCAATTTTAGTAGTTAAATCTACAAACTCTAGTGTATTTTTTAAAAATTATAGTATATATTTTAAGTGATATATATTTATAATATTAAATTTGACATAGTTTAAATGGAAAAGCTAAAATTAAAAAAACAGAAAAATCGTACGAAAAACAATTTGCCACTTCTTTGAATTTTTGCAGGGACACTTCAAGTAGGATAACTTTAAAAAAATATATTTTTATTGGTTGTAGAGAGGAAGGCAGAGGGAGAAGAAACATCAATGATGAGAGAGAATCATCATTGATTGGCTGCTTCCTGCACGCCCCTCACTGTGGATGGAGCCTGCAACCCCAGCATGTGCTCCTGACCAGAATCAAACCTAGCACACTTCAGTCTGCAGGCCGACGCTCTATCCACTGAGCTAACATTTTCTTTAGAAACCCCTTCAGCCAAATATCCAATTTCTTCACTTACAACCAGCTAGAGCTAGGATAACTCTTTATGGTCAAACTTTTGCAGAATGTCTTTTCATTGCTCCTCTCCCCTTCAGCCAACTGAGATTATATATGTATATTTCAGATTTGCATGAGGATAGTTTAATATAGAATTTAGGAAACAATGGAAATATAAAATGTAAAAATAAGTTTAGGATATTTACTATCTGCCCTAGGATGTGACTGGCTTCAGTTTTAAACATTTTTTATTCGAATGAATATATTAGCAATGTGTTTCTTCTAATAATACCCCATCTCTTTCCTTCCTGAAAGTGCTATATATTTTGGTGGGTATAGCAACTATGATAGGAGAGTAAAAATTAAAATCTTGGGAAATAGCCAAGATATGGAGAGATAAATATGCTATGTAACAGCATAAATATGGAGAGATACCCAATGATAACTATACAAATAATTTTATAACTTCCTATATTAACAGTTCTCTTAGGTAAGAAAAAAGCCTAATCATCTCTCAGTCTATAACTGTACCTTTAAGTTGAGTCATTTAAAAACTGTCCATTAGTACACCATACATACACAAGACCTACAAAACATGAATATAATGTCCTACTTATAAATATAAAGTAGCAAAAACAAGGAAGAGTAGACTGTCCAAGAAAATGTGACTCACACATTTCCAATACCTTTCATGGGTTGAGGCTAGAACAAACAGATGCAATTAGATCACGCCTCCCACTTACTACATACCCAGAAAACAGAGGAAGGCTTGCGCCCCTGGTCATGAATACAATTCTTTTGTTAATTACCATTGATAGTACCATTCACCTACAAATAGATTTATTTAAATGAATAATTCCTAGGTTTTCATAGTTCTGAATATAGGACCTGTAATCTTAACTACTTGTAGTTATTTTATATGTTCATCTTGTCTGTACTCTTTTTTTTAAAAATATATTTTATTGATTTTTTACAAAGAGGAAGGGAGAGAGATAGAGACTTAGAAACATCGATGAGAGAGAAACATCGATCAGCCGCCTCCTGCACACCTCCTACTGGGGATGTGCCCGCAACCCAGGTACATGCCCTTGACCGGAATCGAACCTGGGACCTTTCAGTCCGCAGGCCAACGCTCTATCCACTGAGCCAAACCAGTTTCGGCTTGTCTGTACTCTTAAGCATGATTCCATTCACTACCCACTGGCTATTGTTAACCCTTTCTATAGGCCAGAGGGCTTGTTAAACATTTTTTTTTTTGCCAGATAATTAAGCTATCAACCATGTTCCTGCTTACTTAGATCTGGTTTACAGTTCTACCCATTTGAGAAAAAAAAACTTCATGGTTATTTTAATTTCTACAAAATTTTATTACACACAATAATTGTATGTAGTAAATATAGGTTAAAATTAACCTTCTCCAGAAGGGCATTTAGTAACACAATTCAAGTTGCTGCTGAGCTTACTGTTTTCACAGAGATGTACAGATACTACTGTCTTAGCAGATTTCGAATTTTCAAACATCAAAACCTGTTCAGTGAGTTTTCATTTGGAATTTCCAGAGACCAACATGTTCTGCAAGATAAGTCAAGCTATACAAAGCTTATTTTATATAGGCATATTATATTATATATAGCCTTACTTATACATATTTCCTGTAACTGTGTCTACTATAACAACTACACTCCCAAATTCTACTCACCTATGTTCCTTCTTAACCTCCCTGTCTCTAGAATGAACTCTTTGATGTTGAATTAGGTGTAAACTATGCCTAAAATTACCCCTTTAATAATGACAACTATAGGATTCCCTCCAATAGCATTGTGCAAGGATTCAGCCACAACTAAAGATCTTTCTACATTAATGACATTCATATATTCATGATTAACATTCTCACAAGTATGATATCATAAGAATTTGATTTAATAGGAATTCTCCAGTTGAATGATTACTAAAGACATTTCTCCACATTGATTACAATCAGAGCTGTTACTTTCCAAAGTTGAGAAAGGTCTGAGCTGTTTGGCAGTATCTATCATAAACTGAAAAAGCTTACATATCCCCTTGGATGGAGTAATTCCAGTCTTAATGTAAAATCAACAGAAATACATACACACATGCACAAAGAAATATACAAGAATACTTATAGTAGTAGTAACTTTATTATAACACAAAATTATAAAAAATACAAATAATCATCAAGAGGATAAACAGCAGGATATTTTAAAAGTGGAATACTATACAAAATAAATATGAAAACACTACTGCCACACAATGTATGAATCTTCAGAATGTTGAGTGAAAAAAGACACAAAAGAATTCATGATGTGTGATAAAAATATGTAAAGACATGCAAAAACTACTTCATGCTGTTATAAGCCAGGGAAGTGATAATCTTTGGGGAAGTAATAACTATGTGTTTTTTTTTCACCGAATGCAATGAGAAATATAGTTCATATTTCATTTCTGTTATGAAGACTAATGCTTTTGGCCATTTAAAAATCTTGCCTCTCCCTGTATAAGTTTTTAAAAAGTAAATTGAGTCATCAGAACTTGAAAACAAAAATTAGATTCACTGCTGATAGAGTTCAGTAACAATGATCATACCAATTTTTATTCTAGTAAGCAGTAAAAAGTTATGCTGTATGGTACTTTAAATTAATAATATCTGTGATTAAAATGACCTTATTAGCATGCTTTTAAAAACTAAAGTTTTACAATAACTTGGGAAGGAACGCTTCCCAAAGAAATCACATTTTATTGCATGTCCATTTTTTCTCCCTTGTGAGTTCTCTGATGGACAATGAGGTTTCTCTTATAACTAAAGGACTTACCACACTCATTACAAATATAGGGTTTCTCCCCTGTGTGAGTTCTCTGATGTACAATTAGATTTGTCTTCTGGCGGAAGCACTTTTCACATTCATTGCACTTGTATGGTTTCTCTCCTGTATGAGTTCTTTGATGATGAATGAGATAGGACTTCCTGCTAAAGGCTTTCCCACACTGAGAACATTCATAGGATTTCTGACCTGTATGTATTTTGTGATGTACAGTGAGGGTTGCTTTCTGGCGAAAGGACTTCCCACATTCATTACAAATATAGGGTTTTTCCCCTGTATGGATTCTCTGGTGTAGATTGAGATTTGTCTTCTGACTAAAGGATTTTCCACATTCATTACATTCATATGGTTTCTCTCCCGTGTGAGTTCTGTGATGATCAATGAGGTATGATTTCATTCTAAAGGCCTTCCCACAGTGAGGGCATTCATAAGATTTTTCCCCAGTATGTGTTCTCTGATGTGATACAAGGGTTGTCTTCTGGCGGAAGGACTTTCCACATTCATTACAAATATAGGGTTTCTCCTTATTATGAGTTTTCTCATGAAGAGCAAGAGTTGTCTTCTGGGAAAAGGATTTCCCACATTTATTACAAATATACGGCTTTTCCCCTGTATGAGTTCTCTGATGTACAGTAAGGTTTGCCTTCTGGTGAAAGGACTTCCCACATTCTACACAAATATAAGGCTTCTCTCCTGTATGAATTCTCTGATGTAGAGAGAGTGTTGTCTTCTGGCGGAAAGACTTCCCACAGTCATTACACTCATATGGTTTCTCTCCTGTATGAGTTCTCTGATGACGGATGAGATGTGACTTCAATCTGAAGGCATTCCTACACTGTAGACATTCATATGATTTCTCCCCTGTATGTGTTCTCTTATGATCAGTGAGGGCTGTCTTTAGACGAAAGGACTTACCACATTCATTACAAACAAAGGGTTTTTCTCCTGTGTGTGTTCTCTGATGATCAGTGAGATATGACTTCCTTCTAAATGAACTTCCACACTCATGACATTGATAGGGTTTTTCCTCTGTGTGAATTCCCTGATGCAGAATCAATACTGACTTCCTGCAGAAGGACTTTCCACATTCAGTGCAAATATGTTTTTTTTCAATATTGGTTGCTCTTCTCCTTTTATTATATTCAGATGTGTTTTCTTTTATGTATGTTCTCTGATATGTAAGTAAGCTTCCTTTTTTAAGCAATAATTTCTCGCAGTCATTATATCCAAATGACTGTGCTGGAGTTTCCATCTTACAATACTGCATCCGAACTTCATTATGACTGATAGCCCTACCATTTTGATTATGGGATTTGACTCCATAGTGAGCTGTCTCTGATTTAGCACTAAAGAGTGACTTCTCATATCCATCATACTCACTATGCCTCTTTCTTGCAGGACTTATATTATTGATGATTAATTCTGATACATTTTTAAAAATCTTTCCATAATGGTTATATTCAGGAATTAGATTTTTTGAATTTATAGGGTTTTTGCTTAAAGTAAGTGTGTTGTCATACACATTATTGTTCTCCTTAATCAGTTTTTTGTGACTGATGAATACAACTGATCTAGAATACTTATGTTGGTGTTCCTTGAATTTCACTAAAAAGTCTTCAGGTTTCCAGTTTTTTTCTAGAAAAGAATATAATTAATAATAACTTGTGAATGTTCACACATTTGCTATGAAAAGGAATTGAACTAGGGTCTATTATGTGAGGCAAAAGAAGACATTAGACAAATTACTCACTGCATGGGACACAAAAGCTAAATGAAACATCTGCTTCAGTGTGGAAAAGAATAAAAAAATAAGCAATGAATGCTAATAACTTTTCCACTTTGCACCAGAACATCATACATAAAGTTGACCGAACATAAGAAGCAGTGAAGAGAAGACAAAAATGGTGGAAGAGGATTGATATTTTGATAGGTAGATTCATAGGCAATAAAGTGAAACTATCAAGGGCATTAAGCTTTAAGTAGGATTGACAAGATTAGTAGAAAAGCTTATTCAGGGAAAATATTAGAGAAAGGATTACTTTGGGAGGACACAGATCAGAGCCTATACTTTTATTTATCAATTTTGGATTGCAAGGTAAAACACTTCCAGTTGTTCTACCACCCCTGTCCTTGTAGCTATCAATAGTTAATTAATGATTCTAAGCATCAATTAATTTCCTAGTGTTTAGAAAAACTATCCTATAGTCTAGGTCTAATTCTCCATATAGCTGGGAATCATTTTCTCTTCTGAAAAAAAACAAAAAACAAAAACAAAACTAAGAGAACACAACAGGAAATTTAAAACTGACTAGGGTTATACTCACTGGTGTATTCAGATTGCTGTTACTACCAATTCTTTCAGAATTGTTAAAAAAAAACAACTCTCATGACCATCAATTATAATTATTCCTCTTTTTAATTGCTGACTTATTTTTTCAGGTTTAAAGAAAGACTGTTCAATTTCCCCAATTTACAGTAACATTCCCAATTCCAGATGAGATTGTTCATTCTGGTTCTAGATTGTTCTTTAACTTTCACCTTCATTTCTCTTATAAGTTTAGAGCTATATTTGACTTCTGTTACTTTTCAATCATCCAAATCTAGTGGGGCAATGCTAAACCTAGGCTCACAAATATTTTTCTGCCTTGAGTCCATTACCATCAATACTAACATACAAGGAATTTTTTCTGTAAACAAAACTTTAAACCCCTTAGAATCACTCTTCATATTCAAGCAAGTTTTAAGGGTTGTTCCTATATCTGACAAATCTCAGCCATAAAAAGTTTACATTGATTTTATGTGTCATAGGTAGTGTTTGGTAGAAACAAAACATTTTATTCAGAATGTATACTGCCATGGCCTAAAAAGGTATATCCTAAAAGGAACTTATAAGTACATGCTTTCTGAATGAGGGAAACAAGATATCTCCCCTGTATAGCTCCACAAAAAGTTCATGAAGCAAGTACTAAATACCTACAGCAAAGACTGAAACAGGGATCTTATCTTTGAGGGAAAGGATTCTTAAGCATAAACCATGTACAATCAGATATTACACTATCTAATCATTTCCAACTACTATATATGTTATAATTCACAAGTAGCAAGGGAATTAACAGAAAAACACACAACAGTGGATATGATGAGTAGTCAAGAAATAATTCATGGAGAAGAAATCTCATGACTGAACCATAAGATACACAGTTTCTGAAAGTGAGAATACAACACAATGAAAAACACAGATACGACAAATCCTACATTGTTGGAGAAAAGTTAGCAGTCTGGATTAAGTGGAAATTAGGAAGAGTTTCCAAGAGAGAAATAAATTTGAAAAGACCAGATTAAGACTTATTATGTTAGTCCTTGAATAATTAAGCATTTCAATTTCATATAAAAAACAAATAAGTAACAAGTGATAGATATCTTGTCACCAACTTCATAACCATTTAAACGTTTATATTCCACTAGTTTCATCTGTTTTAGAGTCAGAAACTCACCTAAGCAGGTCTGACCTGTCAATGATGTCCATGGCTCTTCTCCTCGTTCCAACTTCAGGATCACATCAGGCTTGGTCATGTGACACCCTGATAAGGAAAGATTTGGATTAAGTTGCTTATGGTTCAATATGCTTGAAAAAACTGGTAAGGTTTTTTTTAATACTGCATTTCCAATACTGCATATTAAGATACACCTTTGTGTAACAGTAAACTTAACACCTTGTACTGTGCAAGTGAAAGATATAATCATTCTTTCTGTTAACCACAAAGGAATCATCACCTGTTATCCTTGAAATTCAAGATCACACATACTTTAGGCACTATGAAAGAAAATACATGCTATTGAAAGTGTCAGAAAGGTTTTCTTACCCACAGAAATGAGGTGGCAATAGTTTTCCAACATCACATCCATGTATAGAGTCTTCTGAGCAGGATCTAGGTGCTGCCATTCCTCCTGTGTGAAGTCCACAGTCACATCCTTGAATGACACTAATCCCTGCAATGGATAGAAACTGTGTTCACAACAAGTTGACTAGATATTAGGCACTAGTTTTGATCCTGTTTCTTTGTGGCATTCATAAGAAAACTTGTAAAGAAAGCCTGTTATTTTTGTGATTTACATTGTGAGGAAAACAAAATCAAAGTATAAGTACCTGCCACCAAATTTATTTAATAACTCATTTTAAACTATTTACTGTGAAGTCACTTTGTACCCTAAAACTGCATTCATTCACTGGGATGCCAAGACATACAAAACAGCTCAGCCAGTGTGGCTCAGTGGTTGAGCACTGACCCATGAACCAATAGGACACAGGTTTGATTCCTGGCCAGGGCACATGCCTGGGTTGCGGGCTTTATCCCCAATAGGGGGCATACAGGAGGCAGCTGATTGGTGATGTTTCTCTCTCACTGATGTTTCTATCTATCTCTTTCTCTTCCTCTCTCTCTAAAAATCAATAAAAACATATTAAAAAGAAGACATACAAAACAATGTCCCTCTTACAAGAAGTTACAGCCTCAAACTTGTAACATATACCTTCAAGAAAGTATGTGTAAACACAAACCTGCAAGGTATTACAAGTAGTACAACAGAAGTATGTACAAGATGCAGTATGTTATAACAGCAGAACAATTTTCTCAGCATCCAATGAGGAGGTTAATCCCCCCCCCCTTCAAGATTACTGTAATGTGCAAGAAGAATATGGTTTTAAAATGCATGGAAGTGAGTTTTGGCATGAAGTGATCATACAACAAATTGGCCAGGAAAACGATATCTCAGATCCTATATAATAAAAGACCGTTTGACCATTTGACCAATCGCTATGACGTGCACTGAATGAAGTGATCATACAATGAATTGGCCAGGAAAACGATATCTCAGATCCTATATAATAAAAGACCGTTTGACCATTTGACCAATCGCTATGACGTGCACTGACATACTGAGACTCAGGGGAGGTGCAGTGCTGAAGTAAATACAAAGGTGCGGAGGTGCGTGCGGGGAGGGCTGGCGGCTGAGGACATGATTGCCTTTTTCAATCGGGAGGGAGTCTCAGGCTCTGAGCTCTGAGCTCTGGTAGGTTAGCTTGCTGCTGGGGTCTGGCCGATCAGGATTGGGCGAGACAGGCCGGACACGCTCTGGAACCCTCCTGCAGTCCTTCCCCAGCCAGCCAACCTTCTGAAGTCCCTCCCTGGCCGGCTGGCCCCAATCAGCCCCCCATCGGGACTGGGTGAGATGGCCTCGATTGGGACTGGGCAAGAGGGGCCGGACACACCTTGGAGCCCTCCCGTGGTCCCTCCCCAGCTGGCCAACCTCCTGAGGTCCCTCCCTGGCTGACCGGCCCTGATCGTCTGATCAGAACTGTGTGAGATGGGCCGGACACGCCCTGGAGCCCTCCTGTGGTCCCCTCCAGCCCCAATCGTGCACTGGTGTGGTCCCTGGGTCTGGCCTGCACCCCTTTGCAATCCGGGATCCCTTGGGGGATTTTGGAGAGCCTTTTTTGGCCCGATCCCCGCAGACCAGGCTGAGGGACCCCACTAGTGCACAAATCTGTGCACCAGGCCTCTAATTTATATATATAAAAGCCTAAGTGACTGAATGACTGAACGACCAAACAATCAGTCAACTGGTAGCTATGACATGCACTGACCACCAGGGGCAGATGCTCAATGCAGGAGCTGCCTCCTGGTGGTCAGTGCGCTCCCACAGCAGGAGCGCTGCTCAGCCAGAAGCTGGGCTCAAGGCTGGTGAGTGCAGCTGCGGCAGCACGAGCCTCTCCTGGCTCCACAGCAGCAGGTGCCACAGGGCTGGGATGAGTGGGAGTGGCTCCCGGCCCCGGCTTGGGCTCCTCCCCAGCCATCTGCGGCTTTGTGCACTGCTACATCCCCAGAGTGGTCCCGGACTGTGAGAGGGTGCAGGCCAGGCTGAGGGACTCCATCAGTGCACGAATCCGTGCACCAGGCCTCTAGTAATAATGATAAAATCTGAATACAATATATAATAACCAACTAATAGATAGCACTGAAAGGCAACCAAAAACAAGCAGAAATATCCTTAAAAGACAGCACCTACAATGGGTAAGACTGTTAAGTTTGTGGCTTTTTTGCATGAAGTATTGTACCCCAAATCACATAGCTGTTAAGGTAGAAAATCACAGAGTACTTCCTCAAAGGTGGTATAGAACAGAACTGGATGGCAGACGAGCTGGAAAATTAGAGATAAATTCTGAAAGTAAGAGAACTGTAGAACAGATGAGACCTAAATTCTGAGTCAAAACTCTGCCAGAAATCCAAGTTGAGTTAAACTAAGCAATTGTTGGAGAGATCACAGAGGGCTTAGGAAAAGCAGACAGAAAGATATCAGAAAAGAGTTTTAAAAAATAAAAGTGCTCCTAAAGAGATTGAGATTTCTGTATTTTTTATTACCAGCATTCCACAACTTGCTGATAGCTCAAAGAGAATAAAACTTAAGTCTTACAGGCTCAGGTATTAGAAATTGAGGCTGACAAAACAGTAGGATAGTATAAAGGGTAAAACCCTGGGAAAAAGAAAACAGCAGAAAGTAAGCCCCCAAAGCTATGTATAAGCACTCATCAACTCTTTGCCTGAGAGCTAAAGAACATGAGGAGAAGGAGGACCTACCTCTCCTTAGGGGGCCAGGGTAAAAAGCAGTAGCTGGAGTTTAAAAAACTAAGCCAAATATATGAGCTGCTTCATACTTGAAGTGGAAATTGAGGGCGGGGGTGGGGAGCACAGTAGGGCAGAAGATGAAGCTTGAATCCAACTAAGTGAATCATCTGCTAGAAAAAACACAATAATCATTAGAACAATAGATATAACTGATTTTGAATTGTGCTGGGGTGAGGGACTGGGCCATGGAAGGGTTACAGAATGTTACAGAATGTGCTGGGAGGGGGGACTGACGTATGGAGAAGGATTGTGTTGCCAGGATATGAGGATTGTGTATGTGCTGGGAGGAGGGACTGACGTATGGAGGGGGGTTGCAGGGTTAGGAACCATGGAAGAAAAATTGCTAGATTGTCTTAGACCAGTCAGGTGTGACTCTGTTTACCCCCCCCCCCCCTTTGTGCTTATGAACTTTCTGTGAGCTTCTAAGGTAACACTGTTTTGCTATAAAAATCATAATGCACACTTGCTCTTTGCCACATGCCGCGAGGCTTCCCAGAGGGGGAAGGTACGGGCTGTGGTCAGCTGGCCAGCTTAATAAACGGCTTTCAAATTTAAATTCTGAGTTGGTGGTCTATCTCGTTGAGCCAACCCATAACATTTGGAGGCCTGCAGCGAGATACCCGGCAGGGAGGAGAGGGACCCCTTATTTAGGGCTGGAGGCTCTCCCCTGGCAGGGGTGAGAGGGACCCCTTGTTTAGGGCAGGAGGCTCTCCCCCACTGGTCGCCGGGCACTCAGCGAGATACCCCACACCTGTGGAGAATGACTACCAAGGAGGCCTCCAGTCCACCCAAAACTTTCAATTCGGAAACCAAGCCACCTGGACTCTCGAGAGAGGTAGGGACCGGTCGTTAAACAGGAATTGGGACGTCCCACGGAAGGACCTATACGGAGGGCTGGACGCAGCGGTACTCCTGGTCCTGACCTGCGGCCACGACGGTGGCCGGGGTCCCTGGTTCGTGCGGCTGTAGGCTGCACTGGGTTTGTCTGTCTGGTATTTGTTTGTCTTGGTATTTGTTGTCAAAAAGTTGTCTGCATCTGTGTATACCCTGCTGCAATGTTTTTTGAAAATTTTCAGGACTTCAAGGAGCAAGCTGCAGGTTCCGGGCAACCTTAGGTTGCATTTGGCTGATTTATTTTGTCTTTGTTCTTTGTTGTCTTTGTCTTTGTCAAATGGGATAGGGTCAGTCATCTTTGTCGACCCCCTATCAGTCAGGCCCACTCCGGGTGAGTGGAAGGGGAGCTTGATCACCTCCCGGGAAGCTATAGAGCTCTCTCAGGAATTGGGAAATTGTTAGGAATTGGGGTAATTGTTTAAACTCTGAGTGAATGTCTGGTGAAAGTGTGTGAGTGTGGAGGGAGGGGGCCTGCCCTCTCCTCTCCTTTATGTGGCTCCACGACTTCGGTTACGGAGTCCGAGTGGGCCCCAACCTGCGGTTCCGCGATTTGTCATATGGCATAACGGTGACTCACACCCATGTGGAGGTGACCAGGCCCGGGGTTTATACGGGTGCACCTTAGCTACGACGAATCTAAGCTCCCAAGGGACGTGGCCAGGCGGGCATCTGAGTGAGGATCTGTGAAAACAGGTCACCCCTTCCCTTGTCTGTCTCTCGCCACCGATCATCATGGGGTCGGGACAAAGTTTGTTTGTGTGGGACTGGCCAAATTACTACAGAGAAGGAAGACTGGATACAGCTCCAGCCTGGGCTGGTCTACTAAGAAAGTGTAAATCATTACTGGTCTGTGTAAAGTAAGAGCTACTTTGATTTATTCTGCTTTCTGTTGATACGCTTGGCTGAACGTTTGGGCTGGCCCCTTGGCAGTCTGCAAAGTCTCTCGGCAGCTGCGAGAATTATTTTTCTCAGAGTCTTTTGCTCACTGTTAAGGAGAATTAGCCCACTTAGTTAATAAAGATTTCTGTCTATCAGCTGCTCTTACCTAGGTTGTAATTTACTGTATTAAATTGAAGTTCTAGGGTAGATTTAAAGGTTATAATGTTAATGCTTTTGATTTACAGCGATTCTGTGAATGGGAGTGGCCCACTTTCCAGGAAGGGTGGCCAGATGCAGGGTCTTTTGATCTGACCACTGCCTACCGGGTCCATTACGTCATACACGGCCGCCCGGGGCATCCTAATCAAATTCCTTATATTCATGTTTGGGTTGACATATTGTCCAAGAAACCCCGGTAAATGAGGGCTTGCCTCCCGAGGGAAAATTGGGACAGAGACAGACAATTCTTTTGGCCGGGCCCCAGAAGGGAAAGGCTCCCCCAGTCCTTCAGGGAGAGCAGGAAGAACCCATTAGCCGGCCGCCCCCTATGGTCCCCTGGTGCCGGATTCCGGTGAGCCCGGCCTCAAGCCCAGGCCACGCCACCAGCTCTTGACCGGGAGCCCCTGCCTCCCCCGATGCCAATTGTCTTCCCTCCGGACCCACTTACGGGAGGAGTTTTGTCATCCTTCAACCCCTTCAGTCCGTCCCATACTAGACAGGGACAGTGTATGGGGAGAGAGAGGGGGGTGGAGAACCTGCAGGACCCTGCAACATCCGCCAGTCCTGAAGTTCCTATGTTGCCACTACTGCAGGCCGGCCCTCTAGATCTGGGGCTAGACAGGCAGCCCTCTGGGGAAGCAAGGCAGACCGAGGTGCTATTCCCAGCTCCAGACCAGATTGGGGAGTGAATGAACAAAGAAGGGGGGCTGGATGCCTGAGGTGCCTGCAGTGGCCCTGAAAAAAGAAACAGCAGCAGCGAAAAAATAGAGAACAGCAGAAATTTACCTGACACTAGAGCTGCCTCTCTGCTGCTGCCCAGTGAGAAATGAGTGTTTTACAACAAGCAATACAAGACTTAGGCCTTTGGCTTGCAGGCTACAGCAATTAAGCCGTAAGCCAGTGATTGGTACTAGCCTTCCTACAGCCCCAGAAATAGAGCAGCAAGCCTAGGATCTATGAAAGCTGCAGATGAAACTAGTAAAAGCTCCCTGCTTGCAAATGTACTGAAAGGGTTTAGTACCTGTTGCTGCTGGAAGAGGAGGGGCTAATATCCCCTTCCAGTGCACTCCCTTGAAAGAGGCCTGGTCGCTGCTCTGCCATAAAGGGGACTGATGGGAAGACAAGGAAAGCAGGGCCCTGTAACTAATAAACAGAGTTAAGAAAAGGGCACTCTCCCTGGACCTGGAAGCCATCAGGACTTTGAAATTCTCCAAGAGAGAAGTCTGACTCAGAGACTAGCTGAAACCTCGTTGGGTTAGGAGGACCGGAGGCTGCATATTGAACTTATAGACTGCAATTTGCTAGACAGAGGTCCAAGCCCAGTTGTATAGGGATTAAGCTACCTATGCACAGCAAAACAACTTTCTCCTGTGCCAGAATACATTTTAAGGAAATTGGACAAACTGTATTTGTGGCTGGAAAGAAGAACTGGCCTATGTGTAAACTGTCCATGAAAAAGGCTATGTGGAATGAACCCAAAAAGTATAGGGTGTCTAGCTGCCGAGAGGGCAGTTGCCCAGGTGGGCAAAGAAGAATACCCATTAAATTTTGGTCTCTATTGAGAGACAGTTGACAGTTAGCAACCTGTATACTGTCTTACAGGCCTGTGTGACCATGCCCATGTCAGGGGTGGCACAAAACCTCAACTGTAGGAAACTGGGGAAGGCCTGTCTAGAACAGAGGGGTTAATAAAGTGGTGAATACTAGCCCTCTGTTACAGGAATTACAGACCCTGTGAGGTCCTGTGACATATAAGACCCTGTAGGGAAATAAAGCTCCTTTAGTCCATTCTCAAAGAACAAATAAAAGACAGATTAAAGGCTGTGTTTCCCTCCAGGCAACCCAACTGGAACCCCTATAGTGACAGGGGAAAGGAGGCTCTCGATCGGTATCGCCAGACTCTATTAGGGGGCATCTGAGCTGCTGCTTGGAGACCCACAAACCTCTCTAAGGTGACAGAGACAGTCCAGGGGCCTAACCCTGATGCCCCGGAAAGTCGGAGGGCTGTCAATGTTGCATTTGTTTCCAAGTCGGCCCCAAATATTAGGAAAAACTGACAAAAGTTAGAAGGCTTTGAGGGGAAATCAATCTCTAAGTTGGTTGAGGTGGCCCAGAAGGTTTTGACAATCTGAAGGACCCGAGAGCAGGTTTAAACACCCGGATGGCCAAGGTCCTCCTGGCCCTAAACGAGGAAAATGGCCCAAGGGGCCGGAGAGACAACAAGGGCAAAGAAAAGCCTCGAGGAAGAAAAGGAGTCCAACCCAGGCTTGGGAAAAATCAATGTGCATTTTGCAGAAAGGAAGGACATTGGAAAAGGGAGGGCCCTGAACGTACGAGGGAACCGACTCCCTCCCATGCTGGTGGAGGAGGTGGATTGGGGTTGTCGGAGCTCAGCTGGCCCCCAGGAGCCCAGAATAACCCTGACAGTGGGGGGCCAAAAGGTGGACTTCCTTGTGGAACTCATAGCTCTCACTCAGGCCCTCTGGTAGGGAAAGGGAAAAAGAGTAAACATTTCAGCTTCCTGAAAACAGCTGCCTTGAATCCTGCCACACTCCTCCCTGACGAGAAGGCAGAGGCCCCTTTGCCTGACTGCGAGGAGACACTGACTACCCTCACTTCCCTCCATGAGGACCTTGTGGACCAGCCCTGCAGGATCCAGATGAGACCCTCTACATGGACGACGGGAGCAGCTTCATAGAGGAAGGTACCCGGTAGCGGGGGGGGCATATGAGGAGGAGCCAGGGGAGATCTAAGAAGCCCTGGTAAGCGCCCCGGCACTGGCCCTGCCAGACCTACCCAGGGACTGCAGGGATATATCTCCTCACACTGCCCTTACAGCAGGACACGGGAGCCACCTTAAAAAAGTCTCCTGACCTCAGGAGGAAAGGAAAAAGCTCCTGAGATACTTAACCACCTGGCAGCCATATAGGGGCCAAGGAATTGACTAAAAGACCAGTAGGGCCCCTAGAAGTTCTCGTAGCCCTGCCAGCACGAAGGCTCCCAGAGAAGCCTGCTCATCTCCCAGAGGAGCAGAGGCTAGCTGAGAAACTAAGGGCCAGGGAAGGAGAGGCTGGATGGCTAATTCTGCCAGATGGGAGGCCTATAATGCCAGAAGCCCTGGGGCGGACCATCGCTTTCCAAACCCACCAGAGCACCCACCTGAGGGGAATGAAGCTATCAGAACTACTGGGAAGAGAATTTTACATCCCAGGGCTCCAGAAAATATCTCAAGAGTTTGCTAGAAGGTGCCAAGTGTGTGCCGGGGTGAATCAAGGGCCCCCTGTTGTAGCCGCAGTGACAGTGATTCCAAGGTCAGAACCCTGGAGAACACTGGGAAGTGGACTTCACCGAGATGCCAGGAGGACAAGGAGGGTATAAGTACCTGCTGGTTTTCATTGATACCTTCTCTGGCTGGCCTGAGGCATACCCAACCAAGGCAGAGACAGCACAGGTAGTAGTTAGAAAACTCCTCACCGAAATTGTCCCCCGGTTTAGCCTGCCACTATACATGGGGTCCGACGATGGCCTGGCGTTTATCGCCAAAGTTACACAATCCATAGTTAAGGCCCTAAGAGTTACTTGAAAATTACATTGTGTTTATAGACTACAGAGTTCTGGACAGGTAAAGAGGATAAATTGGATCTTAAAGGAAACATTAAGTTAAAATTAGAGACTGGCGAAAACTGGGTAAGTCTCCTTCCTTTTGCCCTCCTCAGAGCTAGGTGCACCCCGTATATAAAAGGACTCGTCCCTTTTGAAATTATGTTTGGTAGGCCGCCACCTCTTCTTCCCCGCCTAAGGGAGGAAGAAATTGCCCGGCTGTCTACCCGAAATTTGCTTAAGTCCTTACAGGCTTTGCAGAGCAGCGCCACGTCAGCACAACGGGTGGTGAGAGCTGTACAAGAAGAGGACGCACCGAAAACCAGTCCGACGCAGCCTGCCTTCTCTCCGGGTGACCTCGTCTGGGTGAAACGTCACGACCCTAGCAGCCTGGAACCTAGATGGGATGGACCCTACCAGGTGGTGCTGAGCACTCCAACCACCATCAAAGTCGCAGGAAAGAGGCACTAGAAATTGTAACCCCATCCTCCTCATGCCTCTCACCTGGTGAACTGACCAATGGGAAGGAGAAAGACATGGGAACTAAGACTCTATGTCAGTGGCCGAGACCCTAGCCAATTCTTCACCATCAAATGCCAGACTCTTCCCTGGTGGCTTGACCCCTACATTGCCAAATGCCTCCTCAATTTCATATCGTAGAGGAGGGCGCTGAATCAAAGATTTGATTCGGGCATAAGACCAGTAGGGAATGTGCTAGGGTGAGGGACTGGGCCATGGAAGGGTTACAGAATGTTACAGAATGTGCTGGGAGGGGGGACTGACGTATGGAGAAGGATTGTGTTGCCAGGATATGAGGATTGTGTATGTGCTGGGAGGAGGGACTGATGTATGGAGGGGGGTTGCAGGGTTAGGAACCATGGAAGAAAAATTGCTAGATTGTCTTAGACCAGTCAGGTGTGACTCTGTTTACCCCCCCCCCCCCCCTTTGTGCTTATGAACTTTCTGTGAGCTTCTAAGGTAACACTGTTTTGCTATAAAAATCATAATGCACACTTGCTCTTTGCCACATGCCGCGAGGCTTCCCAGAGGGGGAAGGTACGGGCTGTGGTCAGCTGGCCAGCTTAATAAACGGCTTTCAAATTTAAATTCTGAGTTGGTGGTCTATCTCGTTGAGCCAACCCATAACAGAATTACTATAAATAAGTATTCACAAAGCCCAAGTTTTTAGCAAAAATTACTGAACATGCAAAGAAAACAAAACAAAAATAAAGGAGGGAGAAAATGACCCATATTCAGAAAAAGATAGTCAGAGTAACTAAGTAATTAGTGGGCCACAATGTTGTATTTTGCCCCAAAAGGCTTCAAAGTATCTGTTCTAAATGTTTCAAAGAAGTAATGGAAAACTTGGCATGGAGTGCCAGAACGTAAGCTATAAAAAAGTACCAAATAAAATACTAGAATTAAAAGTACAATAACTGGAGAAACCAAGATGGTGGCATAGGTAAACACCGGAGATGGCTGCCTTGCACAACCACTTCAAAAATACAACTAAAAGACATAACAGACATCATCCAGAACCACAGGAAGGCTGGCTGAGTGGAATTTCTACAACTAGAAGGAAAGAGAAAAGCATACCGAGACTCAGGGGAGGTGCAGTGCTGAAGTAAATACAAAGGTGCGGAGGTGCGTGTGGAGAGGGCTGGCGGTTGACGACATGATTGTCTTTTTCAATCGGGAGGGAGTCTCAGGCTCTGAGCTCCAGTTCCGGGCGAGTCTCTGGGGACCCAGACTCATATGGGGAGAAACTGGACTGTCTGGCATCAGTCGGAACTCGAGGGCAGCTTTCTCTTGGAGGCGCTCACAGTGATAGCTGGGGCGTCTGAGGGCAGGACTGAGAGCAGCCATACTGCTGGCTTGCTCAGGCCACCCTGTTGATCCCCTGGGACCCTGCCCTGCCCAAGCCGTGCACGGAGACTTTTGCATATGAAAGGCCTGGCCCTTTGTAATCTGAAAATTACTTAACAAACTGCAGCTGGCCCAAGGACCCACAGCAACTTGCATTGCTTTACAGCTGGCTTCTGCTGGGTAGCCGCAGGCAGAGGCTAGATTAGCACCTCCTTAGATCCAAGAGCCAGTGTACCCAGTGGTCAGAGTGGGACCATCCAATTACATCTCCTCAGATCCATAAGGGACACACTCAGGGGGCAGACTCAGTGAGCACCAAAGCCCCACTGAAGCAAGTCTTGCCCCATAAGGGTGTCTTCAGCACAGAAGTTCTCCCACCGTAGACACAGCTGATTCTCACAGCCAATTGGCCTGGAGGTCAAATCCTCCCAGTTGTATCTACAACAGTCAGGGCTTAGCTACAACAAGACTGTGCACAAAGCCCACAAAGGGGTGCACCAAGAGTGTCTACCTCAGGTAATTGGGACACTTAGCACAGAAAGCCACTCTATCGACACAGCGAAGCATAAAAAATGCCGAGACAGAGAAGCAGGACACAAGTGACAGAAATGGAGGAAAGCAGACTGCTGGATATAGAGTTCAAAACCACACTTTTTAGGTTTTTCAAGAATTTTCTGGAAACCGCCGATGGATGTGGTGAGATCCTCAGGGAATCTAGTGAGACCCTCAATGTTGTGATAGGGGACCAACTAGAAATTAAGCATACACTGGCTGAAATAAAGAATATTATACAGACTCCCAACAGCAGACCAGAGGATCGCAGGAATCAAGTCAAAGATTTGAAATACGAAGAAGCAAAAAACACCCAACCGGAAAAGCAAAATGAAAAAAGAATAAAAAAATGCGAAGATGGTGTAAGGAGCCTCTGGGACAGCTTCAAGCGTACCAACATCCGAATTATTGGGGTGCCAGAGGAAGAGAGAGAGCAAGATATTGAAAACCTATTTGAAGAAATAATGACAGAAAACTTCCCCTGCCTGGTGAAAGAAATAGACTTGCAAGTCAAGGAGGCACATAGAACCCCAAACAAAAGGAATCAAGGAAGGACCACACCAAGACACATCGTAATTAAAATGCCAATAGCAAAAGACAAAGAGAGTATCCTAAAAGCAGGAAGAGAAAGAAAGTCAGTTACCTACAGGGGAGTACCCATGCGACTGTCAGCTGATTTCTCAATGGAGGCTTTGCAGGCCAGAGGGGAGTGGCAAGAGGTGTTCAGGGTGATGAATGCCAAGAGCCTACAGCCAAGATTACTTTATCCAGCAAAGCTATCATTCAGAAGTGAAGGGCAGATAAAGAGCTTCACAGATAAGAAAAAGCTAAAGGAGTTCATCACCACCAAACCAGTATTATATGAAATGCTGAAAGGTATCCTTTAAGAAGAGGAAGAAGAAGAAAAAGGTAAAGATACAAATTATGAACAACAAATACACATCTATCAACAAGTGAATCTAAAAATCAAGTGAATAAATAATCTGATGAACAGTATGAACTGGTGATTATAATAGAATCAGGGACACAGAAAGGGAATGAACTGACTATTCTTGGGGGGGAAAGGGGTGTGGGGGGTGTGGGAAGAGATTGGACAATAATTGTGCACCTATGGATGAGGACAGTGGGTGGGGAGTGAGGGCGGAGGGTGGGGTGGGAACTGGGTGGAGGGGAGTTATGGTGGGAAAAAAGAGGAACCAATGTAATAACCTGAACAATAAAGATTTAATTAAAAAAAATAAATAAAAGTACAATAACTCATATGAAAAATTCACTACGTAGACTCAGTAGCTGGCCAGAAATAGAAAAAAGAATCAGCAACCTTGTAAACAGGTCAATAGAAAGTAAGCAATCTGAATAGAAAGAATAAAGAATAAGGAAAAATAGAAACAGATCTGTGGGTCAATTTCAAAATAATCCAATACAGATGTAATTAATGTGCCAGAAAGAGAAAAAAAAGAGCTTGAAAAAATTTTAAGGTAATAATGGCCTAACACATTCATAGTTAGTAAAAACTTTAGCTTACATATACCAAAAAAGCATAATGAATCTCAAAAGGACAAAAATCAAAGAAAACCACACCCTAGAAAACCCTAATCAAATTGTTAAAAGTCAAAGATAATGTCAACCAAGAATATTTTCGGCAAAATTATCTATTAAAAATAAAGACGATAGGAAATGGCGGAGGTATAAACGGACGTGTCCTGTGCCTTGTCCTGGAGCAGATAAGGGTGAGCAGCTGAAACGGGTAACATACAGCCCAAATAGGCAGAGGATATTCAGCTGAGAGACAGCCTGCAGCTGGGAAAGACAGAGAACTCCCGGAAAAAAAGGACGGTTGGAGACTGCGGCTAAAACCTCTCCCGGTGCGCCGGCTCAGCAGCGGAGACCACGCCATCTTGAGTGGCTGTTACCGGCATCCAGAGATCAGCTACTAACCGGGAAACAAGGATCTCAAGCAGCGTGACTGCGTGAACTCAGACGAGCACTGCTTCTTCTCACAGAAAGGTTAGACTTCCCCTAAAGGTGCGGTTTGCAATTCAGGTTGGAGAGAGGACCGCGCGTGTGTGCGCGCGCGGAACGAAATCTGCGCCCCACAGAGTCCGTGGCCGTTGGGACCAGCGTGACCCGCGAGTGGGGAAGGGTTCCCACGGGGCTGCTGGCAGAAGGGGACGCTAAAAATAAGCCCATAGCTGGACTGGATCCAAAAAAGCAGCCTCGGATTTTGCCAGTCTGCCGGCTGCTTGGTGCCAGGGGCGAGTGGGCACGCTGAGACTGCGCACAGACCTGGAAGGTGAAGGCTTGCGAATTCACACAACGTATCAGGCTCTTGTTGTTACAGTTCCCCTTAGATCCCTGCGTTTGATTATTAAACCCAGTGCATGGGATTCCCCAGTTGGGGTCATTCGTAGAGCCTGTAGGGGAAAGTTCTTTTTGGGGAGCCTGGGAAACAGAGTGGGGAGTAACGATTAAAGAAGCAGCTCTGGGCAGTGGACTTTCCCAAACCAGTTTCAAGTACCATAGAGAAAATAAACCCTACTGATAGAGAGGACTTATAGCCTCGGATGTCAATCCAGACACACTGCCACCCAGAGGCAGAGCCACAAACTGACTCTTCTGTAAACACAAATAAAGGCAGTCTGGTAAATAACTACAACCTGCCTTAAAATCAGGACTGTGGTTTACAGCACGGAGGGACAGTGTATTGCAGGGAAATTCAACACTCTCCTGAATGCCTGGCAGGACTAAGGCGTGCCAAAAAGAAGAGTAGAAGACCTGAAGCACCTTCACTACTGCACATTTTTATTTTATTTTTTTAAATTCTTTTTTCACCATTTAATTAAGAACCTATTTTATTATTTTTTTTATCACCTGATTTTACCTTTTTAATTACTACATTTTTTAACCAGTATTATTGCTATCATTTTACCATTTTTTTCAAGTGTCATTTTATTTTTTCTTTATTTTATTTTGGGATTAGTGTTCTAAACTCTAATTTTCATCGTTCCTTTAGCATCATTTCTCTCTATCTCACCTTTACCCTTAAGCCAAAACACTCTTCCTCACTTTTCCCCTTTTGTTGTCCTGTTTCTCTTACCCTATTCCTGCTTTAGATTTTCCCTATTCCTTCTTTTTAGCCACTGTCTAAATTTCACCCTACTTATAGATCTAATTTCCAATTCCTTGCTCTAAATCCATATACACCTCTCTCTTATCTTTCTTCACTATCCAATTTTTTTTCTCTCTTTCTGTCATTTTGCTAGTGTTTGCTTGATTTTGAGTATATTGGTTTTTTTATGCTTGTTTGGGAGATTGTTTTGTTTTTCATTTTCATTTTTCTGTTTTGCTTATTTTTTCTTTCTCTGGTTATTTTTGTGCTTCTGTTTTCCCTTGCCTCGCTTGATATTAGTGGTTGTTTGTAGTTTGCATCAATCTCCAGGGATCTGCTGCTGGAATTCGTTGGGATTAGTTGTGGTTCTATTAGAGTTTTCTCCCCATACAAATAGCCTCTTCCCCACCTCTATTTCATTCTCTCACTTACTTTTTTTTCTCCTTCTTCTCTCCCTTTTCCCAATCTCATTTCAGCACTCCTTTTTGGTTTTTCTTTTTCTCTTTAATCTCTTTCTCTTTTTTCTTCTGTATCCCCTAATTCTCTTCACTCGGGTGGTCACCTTTACTTGGGGTTATTAATATCGTGAATACATTTATGTTCAGTGCCTTGTATGTTGTGCCTTGTTGTGTTGTATTTTGTGCCTTTAAATCAACGCAGCAGAGAGAGAACTACATAACCAAACACCTGGAGAAGAGAGATCATGGTGAAACAAAGAACCAACCCACATATGAAAGAAAAACAGGCATCATCAGAAAAGGAAGTAAACGAAATGGAGGCAATGGAGGCAAGCAACCTGTCAGAGAAAGAATTCAGAGAAATGGCCATAAGGTGGATGAAAAGAATGGAAGACAAATTCAACAATATGTGTAGGAACCAAGAGGAAATGAAGACAAACCAAGAAGAAATGAAAAATGACATCACTGCTATAAAGAACTCAATAGAAAGCATCAACAGTAGACTAGAAGAAGCAGAGGACCGCATCAGCGAGCTAGAAGACAAGGTAGGAAAAAATACCCAAACAGAACAGCTTCTAGAAAAAAAAATTAAAAAGCAGGAGGAGAGCCTAAGAGAACTCTGGGACAACACTAAACAAAACAACATCCGAATAATAGGGGTGCCAGAAGGAGAGGAAACTGAGCAAGGAATAGAAAACCTGTTTGAAAAAATAATAACAGAAAATTTCCCTGATATAGGGAAGAAAAAACTCACACAAATCCAAGAAGCTCACAGAGTCCCAAACAAATGAACCCCAAAAGACCGATGCCAAGGCACATAATAATTAAATTGGCAAACACCAACGACAAAGCAAGAATCTTAAAAGCGGCCAGAGAGAGAGAGAAAGTTACCTACAAAGGATCCCCCATCAGACTAGCGACTGATTTCTCAACAGAAACACATCAGGTAAGAAGGGAATGGAATGAAATATACAAAGTCATGCAAAGGAAGGGTCTGAATCCAAGAATACTGTACCAGCAAGGCTATCAATCAAAATTGAGGGTCAAATCAGGAGCTTCACAGACAAAAACGGTCTATGGGAGTTTATTACCACCAAACCAGCAATGCAAGAAATGCTAAAGGGTCTGCTGTAAAAAGAAAAAATAGGAAACGAAGGAGGAACACAGCGGTAAAAAACAAAAATGGCGACTAACAAGTTTCTATCAATAATAACTTTAAATGTAAATGGATTAAATGCCCCAATCAAAAGACATAAGGTAACTGAGTGAATAAGAAAACATGACCCATATATCTGCTGTCTACAGGAAACCCATCTCAGAAAAAAAGATGCACACAGACTGATGGTGAAGGGATGGAAAAAGGTTTTTCAGGCCAATGGAAGTGAAAAAAAAAAAAGCTGGGGTAGCAATACTTATATCTGACAAATTAGATCTCAAAGTGAAGGACATAAAAAGAGATAAAGAAGGCCACTTCATAATACTAAAGGGAGCAATCCAACAAGAAGAAATAACTCTGGTAAATATATATGCACCCAACATAGGAGCACCCAAATACATAAGAAATCTTCTGGAGGAGATCAAGGAAGAGATTGACAGCAATACAATCATAGTAGGGTACCTTAACACCCCATTATCACCACTGGACAAATCCTCTAAACAAAAACTCAGCAAAGAAACATCAATCCTAAATGACTCACTAGATCAGATGGAATTAATTGACATCTTCAGAACATTTCACCCCAAAGCCACAGAATATACATTCTCCTCAAGTGCACATTTGTCATCTTCAAAGATAGACCATATATTGGGTCACAGACAAAGTCTCTTTAAATTCAAGAAAATTGAAATCATATCAAGCATCTTCTCAGACCACAAAGGCATAAAACTAGAAATCAACTACAACAAAAACAATCCAAAAAAATCAAACACATGGAGACTAAATAGCATGCTATTAAACAACAACTAGGTTACCAGAGAGATCAAAGAAAAAATAAAAAACATCATGGCAACAAACGACAATGAAAACACAACAATCCAAAACCTATGGGACACAGCGAAAGCAGTCTTGAGAGGGAAGTTTATAGCTCTACAAGCCTACTGCAAGAAACAAGAAACAATGAGAATAAATGACCTAACTCTACAACTCGAAGAGTTAGAAAGAGAGCAACAAAAAAAGCCCACTGTAAGCAGAAGGAAGAAAATAACAAAGATCAGAGCAGAGATAAATGACATAGAGACCAAAAAGGATACAAAAGATCAATGAAACCAAGAGCTGGTTCTTTGAAAGGATAAACAAGACTGATACACCTCTAGCCAGGCTCACCAAGAAACAAAGAGAGAGGATCCAAATAAACAAAACCAGAAATGAAAGAGGAGAAATAACAACAGACCCCATAGAAATACAAAGGATTGTTAGAAAATACTATGAACAACTCTACTCCAACACACTAGACAACCTGGAGGAAATGGACATATTCCTAGAAAAACACAACCTTCCAAAACTTAATCAAGAAGAATCTAAAAATCTCAATAGGCCAATAACTATGGAGGAAATCGAAGCAGTCATCAAAAAGCTTCCAGCAAACAAAAGCCCGGCCAGATGGCTTCACAGGGGAGTTTTACCAAACATTCAAGGAAGACCTAAAACCTATCCTCCTCAGACTATGTCAAAAGATCCAAGAGGAAGGAACACTTCCGAGCTCATTCTATGAAGCCAGCATCACCCTAATACAAAAACCAGATAAAGACAATACAATGAAAGAGAATTATAGGCCAATATCCCTCATGAACATAGATGCCAAAATCCTGAACAAAATCCTAGCAAATCGGATCCAGCAGTACATCAAAAAGATTATACACCATGACCAAGTAGGATTTATCCTGGGGATGCAAGGATGGTACAATATCCGCAAATCAATAAATGTGATACATCACATAAACAAATTGAGAGAAAAAAACCACATAGTCATATTAATTGATGCGGAAAAAGCATTTGACAAAATCCAACACCCTTTCTTGATAAAAACTCTCAGCAAGATAGGAATTGAGGGATCATACCTCAACTTAATAAAAGCCATATATGACAAACCCACAGCCAACATCATAATCGATGGGCAAAAACTAAAACCATTCCCCCTAAAAACAGGAACAAGACAGGGATGTCCCTCTCACCACTCCTGTTCAACATAGTACTGAAAGTACTAGCCGTTGCGATCAGACAAGAAGAAGAAATAAAAGGCATCCAGATTGGAAAAGAAGAAGTAAAACTGTCCTTATCTGCAGATGACATGATACTGTACATAGAAAACCCTAAAGACTCCATCAAAAAATTATTAGACTTAATAAATGAATTCAGCAATGTATCAGGATACAAAATTAATGCTAAGAAATCCATGGCATTTCTTTACACCAATAGTGAACTTACAGAAAATGAAACTAAAAAAGCAATCCCATTTACCATTGCACCAAAAAAATTAAAATACCTAGGAATAAACTTAACTAAGGAGGTAAAAGACTTATATGCAAAAAACTACAGGACACTGAAAAAAGAGATAGAGGAAGACATAAACAGATGGAAGAACATACCGTGTTCATGGATTGGTAGAATCAACATCATCAAAATGTCCATACTACCCAAAGCAATCTATAGATTCAATGCAATCCCCATTAAATTACCAACGGCATATTTCACAAATCTAGAACGAACGTTCGAAAAATTCATCTGGAATAAAAAAAGGCCCCGAATAGCTGCAGCAATCCTGAGAAAGAAGAACAAAGTAGGTGGGATCTCAATACCAGATATCAAACTGTATTACAAAGCCACTGTTCTTAAAACAGCTTGGTTCTGGCACAAGAACAGACATATAGATCAATGGAATAGAATAGAGACCCCAGAAATCGACCCAAACCACTATGCCCAATTAATATTCAACAAAGGAGGCAAGAGCATACAATGGAGTCAAGACAGTCTCTTCAATAAATGGTGTTGGGAAAATTGGACAGATACATGCAAAAAGATGAAACTAGACCACCAACTCACACCATACACAAAAATAAACTCAAAATGGATAAAAGACTTAAACGTAAGATGGGAAACCATAAAAATACTAGAGGAATCCACAGGCAGCGAAATTGCAAACATATGCCGAAGGAATTTCTTCTCTGATAATGCTCCTAGGGCAATGGAAACTAAAGAGAAAATAAACAAATGGGACTACAACAAAATAAAAAGCTTTTGCATAGCAAAGGAAACTATCAACAAAACAACAAGAAGACCCACTACATGGGAGAACATATTTGCCAATGATACCACCGATAAGGGTTTAATTTCCAACATTTACAGGGATCTCATGAAACTTAACAAAAGGAAGATAAACAATCCAATAAAAAAATGGGCAACGGACCTAGATAGACACTTTTCGAAAGAGGACATACAGAAGGCCGAAAGACATATGAAAACATGCTCAAAGTCACTAATTATACGAGAGATGCAAATCAAAACGACAATGCGTTATCATCTCACACCTGTCAGAATGGCTATCATCAACAAATCAACAAACAAGTGTTGGAGAGGATGTGGAGAAAAAGGAACCCTCCTGCACTGCTGGTGGGAATGCAGACTGGTGCAGCCACTGAGGAGAACAGTATGGAGCTACCTCAAAAAACTAAAAATGGAACTCCCATTTGACCTAGTGATCCCACTACTAGGAATATATCCCAAGAAACCAGAAACGCCAATCAGAAAGGATATATGCACCCCTATGTTCATAGCAGCACAATTCACCACACTAAGATTTGGAAACAGCCTCTAAGTGCCCATCAGCAGATGAGTGGATTAGAAAACTGTGGTACATCTACACAATGGAATACTATGCTGCGGTAAAAAAAAAGGAACTGTTGCCTTTTGCAACAGCATGGATGGAACTGGAGAGCATTATGCTAAGTGAAATAAGCCAGATAGAGAGAGATAAATACCACATGATCTCACTCATTTGTGGATTATAGAGAACAATGTAGACTGATGAAAAGGGACAAATCCAAAGACTGAGAAACAGTGATCAGGCTATCAATCCGCATAAGGAAAGTAGGGGAGGGCGGGGGTAAGGGGAAGAGATCAACTGAAGGACTTGTATACATGCATATAAGCCAAACCAATGGACATGGACAACAGGGGGATGGGAGCATGAGTGTGCGGGGCTGAGGGGGAGGTTGGGGGTTAATGCGGGGGATGACACATTTGTAATACCTTAACTAATGAAAAAATAAATAAATAAAATAAAGACAACATAAAAGCTCTTTTCAGATAAAATCTGAGATAATTCATCACTAGCAATACATAACCACTTAAAGGAAGTTCTTCAGATTGAAGATAAAAAATGTCACCCAATGATAACTAACATCTTTAGGAAGGAATGAAGAGGATGAAAAAATTTATATTATGAAAGACTATAAATATTAATTTCTTTCCTTCTTTAAAAGACATGACTATGTTAAGCAGGTGTTGGTGAACATTTTCTGTTCTTTTAGCATGAAAGCAACCATAACAGTATGTAAAATGAATGAGCAAAGTGTGTTTCAATAAAATTTCATATATGGACACTAAATCTGAACTTTATAAGACTTTCATAGAACAGAAATATTTTACTATTGCATTTTTCAAACATTTGTGAACTATAAAAAAAATTCCTGAGGAGAAACCAAGATGGTGGCATAGGTAAACACTGGAGATTGCTGCCTCGTACAACCACTTCAAAAATATAACTAAAAGACGGAACAGACATCATCCAGAACCACAGGAAGGCTGGCTAAGTGGAAATTCTACAACTAGAAGGAAAGAGAAAAGCATACTGAGACTCAGAGGAGGTGCAGTGCTGAAGTAAAATACAAAGGTGTGGAGGTGCATGCAGAGAGGGCTGGCGGCTGAGGACACGATTGTCTTTTTCAATCGGGAGGTAGTCTCAAGCTCTGAGCTCCAGTCCCGGGCGAGTCTCTGGGGACCCAGACTCATATGGGGAGAAACTGGACTGTCTGGCATCAGTCAGAACTCGAGGGCAGCTTTCTCTTGGAGGCGCTCACAGTGATAGCTGGGGCGTCTGAGGGCAGGACTGAGAGCAGCCATACTGCTCGCTCCGCCCACCCTGTTGATCCCCTGGGACCCTGGCCTGCCCAAGCCATGCACGGAGGCTTTTGCATATGAAAGGCCAGGCCCTTTGTAATCTGAAAATTACTTAACAAACTGCAGCTGGCCCAAGGACCCACAGCAACTTGCATTGCTTTACAGCTGGCTTCTGCTGGGTAGCCTCAGGCAGAGGCTAGATTAGCACCTCCTTAGATCCAAGAGCCAGTGTACCCAGTGGTCAGAGTGGGACCATCCAATTACATCTCCTCAGATCCATAAGGGACACACTCAGGGGGCAGACTCAGTGAGCACCAAAGCCCCACTGAAGCAAGTCTTGCCCCATAAGGGTGTCTTCAGCACAGAAGTTCTCCCACCGTAGACACGGCTGATTCTCACAGCCAATTGGCCTGGAGGTCAAATCCTCCCAGTTGTACCTACAACAGTCAGGGCTTAGCTACAACAAGACTGTGCACAAAGCCCACAAAGGGGTGCACCAAGAGTGTCTACCTCAGGTAATTGGGGAGGCTGAGCCACTGGGCCCTATAGGACATCTAGCATAGAAAGCCACTCTATCAACACAGGGAAGCAGCCAAAATGCGGAGACAAAGAAACAGGACACAAATGACAGAAATGGAGGAAAGCAAACTACTGGATATAGAGTTCAAAACCACACTTTTAAGGTTTTTCAAGAATTTTCTAGAAACCGCCGATAAACTTAATGAGACCCTCAAGAAATCTCGTGAGACCCTCGATGTTGTGATAAAGGACCAACTAGAAATTAAGCATACACTGACTGAAATAAAGAATATTATACAGACTCCCAACAGCAGACCAGAGGATTGCAAGAATCAAGTCAAAGATTTGAAATGCGAAGAAGCAAAAAACACCCAACCGGAAAAGCAAAATGAAAAAAGAATCCAAAAATACGAAGATAGTGTAAGGAGCCTCTGGGACAGCTTCAAGCGTACCAACATCCGAATTATTGGGGTGCCAGAAGAAGAGAGAGAGCAAGATATTGAAAACCTATTTGAAGAAATAATGACAGAAAACTTCCCCTACCTGGTGAAAGAAATAGACTTACAAGTCCAGGAGGCGCAGAGAACCCCAAACAAGGGGAATCCAAAGAGGACCACACCAAGACACATCATAATTAAAATGCCAAGAGCAAAAGACAAAGAGAGAATCTTAAAAGCAGCAAGAGAAAGTCGATTACCTACGGGGGAGTACCCATACGACAGTCAGCTGATTTCTCAACAGAAGGTTTGCAGGCCAGAGGGGAGTGGCAAGAAATATTCAAAGTGATGAATACCAGGAACCTACAACCAAGATTACTTTATCCAACAAGGCTATCATTCAGAATTGAAGGTCAGATAGAGAGCTTCACAGATAAGGAAAAGCTGGGCGGGGGGTGGGGGGGGTCTTCACCACTAAACCAGTATTATATGAAATGCTGAAAGGTATCTTTTAAGAAGAGGAAGAGAAAGGTAAAGATACAAATTATGAACAACAAATACACACCCATCAACAAGTGAATCTAAAAATCAAGTGAATAAATAATCTGATGATCAGAATAAACTGGTGATTATAATAGAATCAGGGGCATGGAAAGGGAATGGACTCACTATTCTTGGGGGTGGGGGAAGGGGTATGGGGTTTTGGGAAGAGACTGGACAAAAATCGTGCACCTATGAATGAGGACAGTGGTGGGGGGGGGGTGAGGGTGGAGGGTGGGAGGGGAGCCGGGTGGAGGGGAGCTATGGGGGGAAAGAGGAGGAACGACTGTAATAATCTGAATAAAGATTTAATTTAAAAAAATCCCAACTCACAGTTTGTACAAAGGCAGATATCAGTTTGGATTTGGCTTGTGGGTTGTAGGTCGTTGATTTAAAATAAGCATTCTAAAACCAATTATTTACAAACATAAATATCCCATACATGGCAAAACCAAAACCAAAACAAACCCCGAAAACAAAAGATGGGGATATCAGGAAACATATCTATAATGTTGTAAGATTGATGTATATTCTTTAGTAATTCAGTATTCTAAGTAAATCATAATGAGTTAAAGATGCATGCTGTTCCTGGCTGGTGTCGCTCAGTGGTTGAGTATTGATCTATGAACTATGGGGTTGTGGGCTCAATCTCCAGTAGGGGTCATGCAAGAGGCAACCAATCAATGATTCTCTCTCATCATTGATGTTTCTACCTTTCCCTCTCCCTTCCTCTCTGAAATAAACAAATATTTTTTTAAAAAGATGCATGTTGTAATCCTTAAAGCAATAATAAAATAATACAGTGATAACTAAAATGTCAATAGATAAATAAATATATATTATTAAAATGTATTTGACTTACACAAAATAAGAGAGAATTAGGACAAAATGAACAAAAACATGTTAGAAGGAACCTTATAAATATTATGAAGTGTAAGACACCAATCAAAGACTACATACTTTATCATTTCAACTATACAAGGCAAAGGCAAATTTATTGAGACAGTAAAAAGATTAGAGGATGCCAGAGATTAGAGAGGAAGTGATGAGTAGGTAGAACACAGAAGATTTTTAGGGCAGTAAAACTGTTCTGTATAATACTATAATCTATAATAATAATAGAGGAATATGCAAATTGTCCGGGACACTGTCACAGTAATAGTAATGACTGAACAGCAGGCTGGCAGGCTGCGTGGGGCGACAAGGCTGGCGGGGGGCCAGTTGGGGGCAACCGGGCTGGCATGTGGGGCAGTTGGGGGCAACCAGGCTGGAAGGAGGGCAGTTGGGGGTGACCAGGCCGGCGGGGGGACAGTTGGGGGCAACCAGGCCGGCACAGTGGGCAGTTAAGGGGCAAACAGGCCTGAAGGGGGGGCAGTTCGGGGCAAACAGGCTGGCAGGAGTGGGCAGTTGGGGGAGACCAGGCCGGCGGGGGGGGCAGTTAGGGGTGATCAGGCCAGTGGGGGGGCAGTTGGGGGTGACCAGGCCAGCAGGGGGGGGCAGTTAGGGGCGATCGGGCCAGGAGGCAGAGGTGGTTAGGGGTGATCAGGCTGGCAGGTGAGCAGTTAGGAGACAGTGGTCCCGGATTGTGAGAGGGATGTCCAACTGCAGTTTTAGGCCCGATCCCAGGGCAGTCAGACATCCCTAACTGGCAGTCAGACCTCACCCGAGGGGTCTTGGATTGGAGAGGGTAAAGGCTGGGCTGAGGGGACCCCTCCCGTGCATGAATTTTGTGCATCAGGCCTCTAGTGCTGGATATATGTCATCATATATTTCTCAAAGTGTATAGAATACACAACACCATGAATGAACACTAATGTAAACTATGAACTTTGGGGGATAATGATGTGTCAGTGTGGGTTTCTTGACTGTAACAAAGGTACCACTCTGGTGGAAGATGTTGATAGTGGGGGAGGTTATGCATGTGTGGGGTAGGGGGTAAATTGAGACTCTCTGTACTTTCTTTCTTTTTATTTATTTATTTTAAATAAATCTTTATTGTTCAGATTATTACAGTTGTTCCTCTTTTTGCCCCAATAGCTCCCCTCCAGCCAGTTTCCCCCCATCCCCTGCCCTTAGCCCCCCCATCCCACCGTCCTCATCCATAGGTGTACGATTTTTATCCAGTCTCTTCCCGCATCCCCCACACTCCCTTCCCCCTGAGAATTGTCAGTCCATTCCCTTTCTATGCCCCTGATTCTATTCTATTCACCAGTTTATTCTGTTCGTCAGACTTTTTATTCACTTGATTTTTAGATTCACTTATTGATATGTATTTGTTGTCACTTTTTTGTTCATAATTTTTATCTTTACCTTGTTCTTCTTCTTCCTCTTCTTAAAGAATACCCTTTCAGCATTTCATATAATACTGGTTTGGTGGTGATGAACTCCTTTAGCTTTTTCTTATCTGTGAAACTCTTTATCTGACCTTCAATTCTAAACGATAGCTTTTCTGGGTAATCTTGGTTGTAGGTTCTTGGCATTCATCACTTTGAATATTTCTTGCCATTCCCTTCTGGCCTGCATAGTTTCTGTTGAGAAATCAGCTGACAGTCGTATGGGTACTCCCTTGTAGGTAACTGATTTTCTTTCTCTTGCTGCTGTTAGGATTCTCTCTTTGTCTTTTGCTCTTGGCATTTTAATTATGATGTGTCTTGGTGTGGTCCTCTTTGGATTCCTTTTGTTTGGGGTTCTCTTCACTTCCTGGACTTGTAAGTCTATTTCTTTCACCAGGTAGGGGAAGTTTTCTGTCATTATTTCTTCAAATAGGTTTTCAATATCTTGCTCTCTCACTCATTCGGATGTTGGTACACTTGAAGTTGTCCCAGAGGCTCCTCATATTTTTGTATTATTTTTTCCTTTTGCTTTTCCAGTTGGGTGTTTTTTACTTCTTCGTACTTCAAATCTTTGACTTGATTCTTGCAATCCTCTAGTCTGTTGTTGGATCTCTGTATATTATTCTTTATTTCAGTCAGTGTATGCTTAATTTCTAATTGGTCCTTTTTCATATCTTTGAGGGTCTCACTATATTTCTCGGAGGTTTCTAAAGATTCTTGAGTAACCTTATAACCATGGTTTTGAACTCTATATCCAGTAGTTTGCTTTCCTCCATTTCTTTCATTCGTGACCTGTTTCTTTGTCTCCGCATTTTGGCTGCTTCCCTGTGTTTATAGAGTGGCTTTGTGTGCTAGGTGTCCTATAAGGCCCAGTGGCTCAGCCTCCCTAATTACATGAGGTGGACACTCTTGGTGCACCCCTTTGTGGTCTGTGTGCACAGTCTTGTTGTAGTTAAGCCTTGATTGCTGTTGATATCACTGGGAGGAATTGACCTCCAGGACAATTGGCTGCGAGGAACAGTTGTGTCTAAAATGGGAGAACTTCTGTGCTGGAGACACCCTTACAGGGCAGGTCTTGCTTCAGTGGGGCTTTGGTGCTCACTGAGTCTGCCCCCTGAGTGTGTCTCTTATGGATATGAAGAGCTGTAATCTGGATGGTCTCACTCTGACCACTGGGTACACTGGCTCTTGGATCTCCAAGGAGGTGCAAAGTCAGCCACTGCCTGAGGCCACCCAGCAGGAGCTAGAGAGAGATCTACAGATTCCTCTTCTTTGTTTGGGGTTTTGTGGTGCCCAGATGAGGCGCAGCTGTGAAGTAATGCAGGCTGCTGACGAGCCTTAGGCCTTCTTTTGGAAGCTCTGGGGTTCTCTGACCTAGCTACAGTTTGACAGGTTTTTAGGCGGAGAAAAGCCAGGCCATTCATATGCAAAAGCCTCTGCACACAGCTTGGGTGGGGTTGTTTAATTGGGTGGGGCAGGGTCTCAGGGAATCACCAGGGCGGAGTAAACCACAATGGCTGCCAGTCTGCTTTGCCTCAGAGTGGTCCCGGGTTCTGTGTCCCACGGCCCTGTGCTGGAACAATGAACGCTGCAAGTACCTCTGTGAGAAAGCAGCCCTCATGTTCCTGCCCAGTGCCAGACAGTACAGTTTCTCTCTGTATGAGTCTGGGTCCCCAAATTCTCACCTGGAACTGGAGTTCAAAGCAGTCGGGAGCTTGTATCTCCCTCCAGATTGAAAAAGAGAACAGTGTACCAAGCTGCCAGCCCCTTTTGCGCATGCCTCCGTACCTCCACACTTCCACACCTTGTACCTCCTACTGGACTCAATGTGCTTTTCTCTTTCCTTCTAGTTTTAGAATTTCCACTTAGCCAGCCTTCCTGTGGTTCTGGATGATATTTGTTTTGTCTTTTAGTTGTGGTTTTAATGTGGTTGTGCGCAGCAGCAAGTTCAGGTGTTTATCTATGCCATCTTTGTTGTCCAGACTCTCTGTACTTTCTACTCATTTGTATTGTGAACCTAAAACTCCCCTATAATATAAATTATATTAAATGGATTAAAAAAACCAAACATATTAGGCGAACAGAAAACAAATACCAAAATGGCAGCCCTAAATCCAATTATACCTTTAATTGTGTTAAATGTAAATGGACTAAACACTGCAATAAAAAGGGCAAAATTATTAGAATGTCTAAAAAGCAACATTCAAATACGTTCAGTCTACAAAAGACATACTTTAAATAACATAGTCACAAATATACTAAGAGAAAAAGGATGGAAAAACATATAAACAATAACTATGGAAAAGCTGAATTGGCTATAGTAAAAGCAAAAAGTCTATGATAAAAGTAAATACACCATTATGTAGTAAAATATAACAATTACAAATGTATACATACATGTACAGTTTCAAAATACATGAAGTAAAAATTGGCAAAAGTAAAATGAGACTTTAAAGTCCCAAATGAGGTTCCAACATGGTTGCAGAGAGGCTGGAAATGGCACCCACTTGCTCCCAGCCCCACATCAGATTTACAGCTATATTATACACCAATTAACTTGAAAAATCACTTGAAGTATAGCTGATCTGGAATATTATAACTAAGGAATACAGAAAAAGCCACAGAAAAAGGGCAGAGATGGGGAAGGGGAGATTGCCCTCATGCAGATGCAGGGGTGGCTGAGAAGCTGGAGGGATATATCACTGTTACAAAGCTTCCCCTCCATAAGAGCATGGTGTCTCAACCCTACACAGGGATCTCTAACCCAGAACAATAGATTGAAAGAGAAGCCTGCATAGCATCAATGGTGAAAAAAATCAGTGGGAATTCTTTCTGCCTGGGAGACTCTGACCACACCAACTCAGGAAAGGAGCGCTCCTATTGTTACAGCAAGAGTCTGGAGAGTTTGCTCTGGTCTCCAACTGCTGGAAAGGCCATGCTTTTGTAACTGGGCCCTGCAGAAGGGTCTGCTGGCTGAACCTGGCAGTGTCTTTAAGAGGCCCCCTATTTTTGGGCGGAGATCCAGACAGTGACTAAACTGTGTGGCTTAGGGAAGAAGAACGGTCTCCCCCAACTTGCTGAGATGCATGGATGCCTCCAGTCCTGCTAGGTTCAGCAGCACAGGGGAATGGCACAGGGCTGGGATATTTGGCCTGTACTGCTGGGTTCAGAGCCCAAGTGAAGCTGGAAATTTTCGCCCTGGACTGCTGGGACTAACTTCACGGAGAGATAGGAATGCTCCATAGGGCTGATTTTTGGCCCACTTCTGCTTGGTTAGGTGGTGAGAGGGTGCAGGGGAGTGGTACCAGAGCTGGGATTTTCAGACTGTGTCTCCTGGGGAAGCTTTTGTCTAGGAGCCAGACAGGTAAGTGGTGGGCTCTGAGGCTGCTTTGCGGGGAGGAGGGCAGGTTCAGACTCCCCTGTGAGTTCAGCCCATGCCACTATGGGAAGGAGGAGTGCCATAACCCTCCTACAGGCTACATGGACCACCCCAAATGGTAGACTGCTTGGATGAGCCCTGCCAACACCGGATACTCCACTGGGTATAGTTCGGTGTGTGTGGTGGGTGGGCGAATGGCTCAGAATGAAGACATTCAAAGTGTGAGACCCTCAGAGGCTATTGTTTCAGATAGTGAGGAAAGTGATTCCTCTTCCTGCGGGCTGGGCCAGCAACATCTTCAACGGGAGACTTCTGATTTAGCCCAGGGTGGCTGAACTTACTCCAGCAGAGAAGATTGGCTATACACAACCCTAAACAGCAGTGAGCTTCCTAAGGGGGATTAGAGTTGGAGACTACTTTCCCCTCATTGAGTGCCTGAATGCATGATCCCCAAGTAGGGCACCCACAACCCCTATCTTGGATAGCCTGAGTTCAGCTTACAGTTCCTTGTTGGGAGGTTTTGAAGGAAGACCAGGAAACCTCATGGGAGAGGAAGAGTAGCTGACAGGTGGAGAAGGCCCTCAGTGAGCCTCAGTCCTATAAGGTTCTGCCACCAGCTGGAAGTTGGAAGAAGCTGACCCTTTTACACAGATTGACCCCTCCAGTGTAAATGCAGATCTAGAAGATGCAGACACAAACAATGAACAGTGTGATAGAGACAGGCAGCCCAAGGTCAGTTACACAGCATGTCTGACAGCAACCTGCACCTGAAACCCACCCAAGAGCTAAATCCAACTATCCACACAAGTGGCACACCCTAAAGGGGATCCCGGTAGGCATCAGACCCTGCTGGAAACAACCCGGCTTCAGGGGCAACCCCTATACAGCGTCTCATACACAGTGATTGATGTTTACCCTTATATTCACGCAGCCTCTAAAAGGTTAACTCAAACCACAAAAGGGTCAATAGCATTCAAGCCTTAACTACAACAGGGGGTACACATAACCCACAAGAAACATTGCTGGAATACAGAGCTCAGGTCATCTGGAAGAGGATGCCACTGAGACCAATAAGACATCTCGAGACTGCACCTGCACAGCAGCCTGCACACATGGTCAAGGTTAAGCCTGAATATTGTTCCCACCCACGAATGGGCCAACAGCAGTCAAGACCCAATTACACCAGGAGAGCCCACATAATCCACAAAAGGGACACTCCTAGAGAACCCAGCTCAGGAGACCAAGGAGACTACTCCACTGGTCCCAAGGGACACCTACTAATTAAGGCTACCTGATGAAGTCTGAGACACATAGCAGTTCTATCTAATACATAGAAACAAATACAAAGAGATAGCCAAAACAGAAAGATAAAGAAACCGGCCTCAAATGAAAGAACAGGAAGAATCTCCAGGAAAAGAGGTAAATGAAATGGAGGTAAGCAATATTTCAGAAATAGAGTTCAAAGTAATGTTCATAATGATGCTGAAAAAACTTAGTGAGAACTATATCATGAAGAGACACAGAAACCATGAAAAATAACCAGTCAGAAATATGAATAACATATCTGACATAAAAAATACACTGGAATGAATAAAAAGTAGGTAGGATGATGCCAAAGATTGAATCAGCAATTTGGAAGACAAAGTAGGAAAAAAACACCCAATCAGAGCAACAAAAAGAAAGAAGAATTAAAAAAAGAATAAGGAAAATTGAAGGGAACTTTGGGACAACATGAAACATAACAACATCCACATCAGAGGGGTGCCAGAAGGAGAAGAAAGTAGCAAGGGATAGATAAGCTCTGAAGAAATAATCCCTAACAGAAAACTTTCCTAACCTGGGGAAGGAAAAAGTCACACAAGTGCAGATAACAGAGATTCCCAGTCAAAAGGAACCCAAAATGACACACACCAAGATACATCATACTTAAAATAGCAAAGGTTAAAGACACAGAGAGAACCTTAAAGGTAGCAAGAGAGAAACAATTAATTACCTACAAGGGAATTCCCATAAGGTTGTTGGCTGATTTTTCAACAGAAACTCTACAGGCCAGAAGGGAATGGCATGAAATATTCAAAGTAATGAAAAACAAGGACCTGAAACGAAGTATACACTATCCAGCAAGGCCATCATTTAAAATTAAAGGTGAAATAAGGAACTTCCCAGACAAGAAAAACAAAACCAAAACCAAACTAAAGAAATTCATTACCACCGACCCAGCATTGCAAGAAATGTTAAAGGGACAGCTTTCAGAAGTAGAATACACACACACACACACACACACACACACACACACACACACTAGGTGTACCGGTTAATAATGCAGATTTTTCTCAATAGATGTAGTTACACATATGTTGATATATATGCGATTTGATATGTATGCTATTTTGTTGTATTGACAACAAGCTTCAAAACTTCATATGTCGGGGAGAAGCAAGATGGTGGCGATATAGGCAGATGCGTCCCAGGTCTTGTCCCGGAGCAAATGGAGTAAGCAGCTGAAACTAATAACACCCACCCCGAATTGGCGAAATTACTCAGCTGGTGAGACAGTTTGCAGCCGGGAAGGGCAGAGCTCCCCTGGAAAGGTAAAAAACCAGGGATCTGGGCAGGAAACTTTGCCAGACCTCTGAGCCCAGAGGGTCGGAGGGAGACTGCGTGGCAGACAGCCGTGTCTCTTGGGACAGACACAGCCCCTGACTGGGGAAAGGAGTTCCGCGGGATTCCTGGCGCCGGGGTATTTGAGATTTGGATTCTGTGATTATGGAGGACTGAGCCTAAAGGGGGCAGCCTGAGGAGCTGACCAGATCATGCAGTGCTGGTAAGAGAGGAGCGTTTCTGCTGCCGGCCGGAGTTTGTTTGTTTCTTTGTTTTCACTGAACCCTGCTCATAGGACAGTTCGGATACAGACACTCACCTGTGCGGAAGAGAGGGAGAAGGTGCCGACGAGTGGAATCTGGGGAGAGGCTGAGGAGAGAGGGGGGGCTGGGAGAGGTGACAACGAATTGAGTGCTGAGATACCCCTGGGCCCAGGACTGGGGCAGCCATTCTCTCTGTAGGGTGGAATTCCTCCCCCCACCCCCCAGGCAAGGAGCACAGCCACACCCAGATTCCACCCTGTACGAGATAAAGATTAAAATAATCTGATCAGTCCCTGGGAGTTACCAGGATCTGGCCTATAGAGGGACTTTCAGTCCCACCAACAACACAGAGTAGGGTAATGTTTATTTAAGAACCAGCTCTGGGCAGTTGCCCTCCCCAAACTAGTTTTAAGTGCAATAGAAAAAAATAAACCCTTGCTGCTGGGTAGAGAAGCCCTATAGCCTCAGAGGCCAACCCCAAAACACTGCCACCCACAGGCTCAGCCACAAACTGACTCTTAGGTGAACACAAATTAAGGCAGTCTGGATCACAAATATGGCTTGCTTTAAATCAGGACTGTGATTTACAACACGGAGGAACAGTGTATTGCAGGGAAATTCAACACTCTCCTGAATACCTGGCAGGACTAAGGCGAGCCAGGCTGAAGAGTAGAAGAACTGAAAGACCTTTACTACTGCAAATTTTTTTTTTACTTTTTTCGCCTTTTAACTAAGAAACCAATTTTTTTCTTTTTCTTCTTTTTCCATCACCTGATTTTACCCTTTTAATTACTACATTTTTATTTTTGACCATTATTATTACTGCTACCATTTTACCATTTTTTAAAGCGCCATTTTATTTTCACTCTCTCTTTTTTTTTTATTTTGGGAGTAGTGTTCTCTATTCTATTTTCATCATTCCTTTAGCATCAATTTTTCCCTACCGCAATATTACCTCTATGCTAAAACCCTCTTCCTCACTCTTCCCCTTATGGTGTCCTGTTTCTCTTACCCTATTCCTGCTTTAGATTTTCCTATTCTGTCTTTTTACCCCCTGTCTAATTTCACCCTACTTATATATCCTATTTCCAATCCACTGCTCTAAATCCTTATACACCTATACCATATCCTTCCTCACTATCCAAATTTTTCTCTTATCTTTCTATTGTTTTCTTGCTGTTTGCTTGATTGTTGAATATATTGTTTTTTTTGTTTGTGTTTTTTTTTTTGCTTGTTTTGTTTTGTGTTTTTTTTTTTTTTTTTTTTTTAGGACTGGTTGTGAGGTTATTTTTCTTTATCTTTTTCTTTTTTTCTGCTGGTTTTTCCCCTCCCTCCCCTGCCCCACCCCCGGCTATTTTTGTGCTTCTGTTTTCCCTTGCCTCTCTTGATATCATTGGTTGTTTGTAGTTTGCATTCATCTCCAGGGATCTGTTGCTGGAATTTGTTGGGATTAGTGGCAGTTCTATCGGAGTTTTCTCCTCATACAAATAGTCTCTCCCCCTCTTCTTCTTCATTCTTTCTTTTTGCTCTTTTTTCTCCCTCTTTTTTTCCCAATTTCATTTTTGCACTTCTTTTTTGTTTTTTTTCTTTTCTTATTTTTCTTTTCTTTTCCTTTTTCTCTTTTATCTTTTTCTCTTCTTTCCTCCTGGAAACTAATGACAATGAAAACACAACAATCCAAAACCTATGGGACACAATGAAAGCAATCCTGAGAGGGAAGTTTATAGCTCTATAGGCCTATCTCAAAAAGCAAGACAAAATGGAAATAAATCATCTAACTCGACAACTCAAAGAATTAGAAAGAGAGCAACAAGAAAATCCCAGAGTGAGCAGAAGGAAGGAGATAATAAAGATTAGAGCAGAAATAAATGACATAGAGACCAAAAAAACAATACAGAAAATCAATGAAACCAAGAGCTGGTTCTTTGAAAGGATAAACGAGATTGACAAACCTCTAGTCAGGCTCACCAAGAAGCAAAGAGAGAGGACCCAAATAAACAAAATCAGAAACGATAGAGGCGAAATAACAACAAACCCCACAGAAATACAAATGATTGTTAAAAAATACTATGGACAGCTCTACTCCAACAAACTGGACAACCTGCAGGAAATGGACAAATTCCTAGAAAAATACAACATTCCAAAACTCAATCAGGAAGAATCTAAAAATCTCAATAGGCCAATAACTATGGAAGAAACTGAAGCAGTCATCAAAAAGCTTCCAGCAAACAAAAGCCCAGGACCAGACGGCTTCACAGGGGAGTTTTACCAAACATTCAAGGAAGAACTAAAACCTATTCTCCTCAGACTACTACAAAAAATTCAAGAGGAAGGAACACTTCCAAGCTCATTCTATGAAGCCAGCATCACCCTAATACCAAAACCAGGTAAAGACAACACAAGGAAAGAGAATTACAGGCCAATATCCCTCATGAACATAGATGCCAAAATCCTCAACAAAATCTTAGCAAATCGGATCCAGCAGTACATCAGAAAGATCATACACCATGACCAAGTAGGATTTATCCCAGGGATGCAAGGATGGTACAATATCCACAAATCAATAAACGTGATATATCACATAAACAAATTGAAAGAAAAAAACCACATGGTCATATCAATTGATGCAGAAAAAGCGTTTGACAAAATCCAACACCCATTTTTGATAAAAACTCTCAGCAAGGTGGGAGTAGAAGGATCATACCTCAACATAATAAAAGCCATATATGACAGGCCCACAGCCAACATCATACTCAATGGACAAAATCTAACACCATTTCCCCTAAGAACAGGAACAAGACAGGGATGCCCACTCTCACCACTCCTGTTCAACATAGTACTGGAAGTTTTAGCCATTGCAATTAGACAAGAAGAAGAAATAAAATTGGAAAAGAGGAAGTAAAACTGTCCTTATTTGCAGACTACATGATATTATACATACAAAACCCTAGAGACTCCATCAAAAAGCTACTAGACTTAATACATGGATTTGGCAATGTAGCAGGATACAAAATTAACCCCAAGAAATCTGAGGCATTTCTAAACACCAATAGTAAACTTTCAGAAAGAGAGATTAGAAAAACAATCCCATTTACCATCGCACCAAAAAAATTAAGATACCTAGGAATAAACTTAACTAAAGAGGTAAAAGACCTCTACTCAGAAAACTACAGGACGTTGAAAAAAGAGATAGAGGAAGACATAAAAAAATGGAAGAACATACCATGTTCTTGGATTGGTAGAATCAACATCATTAAAATGTCCATACTACCCAAAGCAATCTATAAATTCAACGCACTTCCCATCAAAATACCAACGGCATACTTCACAGATCTAGAACGAACTCTCCAAAAATTCATTTGGAATAAAAAAAGACCCCGAATAGCTGCAGCAATCCTGAGAAAGAAGAAAGTAGGTGAGATCTCAATACCAGATATCAAGATGTATTACAAAGCCACTGTTCTCAAAACTGCCTGGTAGTGGCACAAGAACAGACATATAGATCAATGGAATAGAATAGAGAACCCAAAAATCGGCCCAAACCAATATGCTCAATTAATATTTGACAAAGGAGGAAAGAACATTCAATGGAGCCAAGATAGTGTCTTCAATAAGTGGTGTTGGGAAAATTGGACAGATATATGCAAGAAAAAAGGAATGAAACTAGACCACCAACTTACACCATATACAAAAATAAACTCAAAATGGATAAAGGACTTAAATGTACCACAGGAAACTATAAAAATTCTAGAGGAATCCAAAGGCAACAAAATCTCAGACATATGCCGAAGCAATTTCTTCACTGATACAGCTCCTAGGGCACTTGAAACTAAAGAGAAAATGAACAAATGGGACTACATAAAAATAAAAAGCTTCTGCACAGCAAAAGAAACCATCAACAAAACAATAAGAAAACCCACTGCATGGGAAAACATATTTGCCAGTGTCATATCTGATAAGGGCCTAATCTCCAAAATTTATAGGGAACTCATACAACTTAACAAAAGGAAGATAAACAATCCAATCAAAAAATGGGCTAAGGACCTAAATAGACACCTTTCAAAAGAGGACATTCAGAAAGCCAAGAGACATATGAAAACATGCTCAAAGTCACTAATCATCCGAGAGATGCAAATCAAAACAACAATGAGGTACCATCTCACACCTGTCAGAATGGCTATCATCAACAAATCAACAAACGACAAGTGCTGGAGAGGATGTGGAGAAAAAGGAACACTCGTGCAATGCTGGTGGGAATGCAGACTGGTGCAGCCACTATGGAAGACAGTATGGAGTTTCCTCAAAAAACAACAAATGGAACTCCCATTTGACCCTGTGATCCCACTTCTAGGAATATATCCCAAGAACCAGTAACACCAATTAGAAAGGATATATGTACCCCTATGTTCATAGCAGCACAATTCACCATAGCTAAGATCTGGAAACAGCCTAAGTGCCCATCAGTAGACGAATGGATTAGAAAACTGTGGTACATCTACACGATGGAATACAATGCTGCTGTAAAAAAGAAGGAACTCTTACCATTTGCAACGGCAAGGATGGAACTGGAGAGCATTATGCTAAGTGAAATAAGCCAGTCAATGAAGGAAAAATACCACATGATCTCACACATTCATGGATAATAGAGACCATTATAAACTTTTGAACAATAATAGATACAGAGGCAGAGCTGCCTCAAACAGATTGTCAAACTGCAGCGGGACGGCCGGGGAGGGTTGGGGGGCAGGAGGGAGGGGGGGTAAGAGATTAACCGAAGGACTTGTATGCATGCATATAAGCATAACCAATGGACATAGACACTGGGGGTTAGGGGAGGCCAGGGGATTGTCAAGGGCGGGGAAAAAAAAGGACACATATGTAATACCCTTTGTAATACCTGAAGCAATAAAAAAATTTAAAAAAAGAAATTAAGATACTTAGGAATAAAATTAACTAAGGAGGTAAAATACCTATATGCTGAAAACTACAGGATGTTGAAAAAGAGATAGAGGAAGACATAAACAGATGGAAGAACATACCATGATCATGAATTGGTAGAATCAACATCATTAAAATGTCCATATTACCCAAAGCAATCTATAAATTCAATGCACTCCCCATTAAAATACCAATGGCATATTTCACAGACCTAAAACGAACTCTCCAAAAATTCATCTGGAATAAGAAAAACCCTGAGTAGCTGCAGCGATCCTGAGAAAGAAAAACAAAGTAGGAGGGATCTCAATACCAGATATCAAGCTGTATTACAGAGCCACTGTTCTCAAAACTGCCTGGTACTGGCACAAGAACTGACATATAGATCAATGTAATAGAATAGAGAACCCCAAGATCGACCCGAACCAATATGCTCAATTAATATTTGACAAAGGAGGCAAGAACATACAATGGAGTCAAGACAGTCTCTTTAATAAATGGTGTTGGGAAAATTGGACAGATACTTGCAAAAAAAATGAAACTAGACCACCAACTTACACAATACACAAAAATAAACTCAAAATGGATAAAGGACTTAAATGTAAGACAGGAAACCATAAAAATACTAGAGGAATCCAAAGGCAACAAAATCTCAGACATATGCCGAATCAGTTTCTTCACTGATACAGGTCCTAGGGCATTGGAAACTAAAGAGAAAATAAATAAATGGGACTATATCAAAATAAAAAGCTTTTGTACAGCAAAAGAAACCATCAACAAAACAACAAGAACCCCCACTGCATGGGAGAACATATTTGCCAATGTTATCACTGATAAGGGTTTAATCTCCAACATTTATAGGGAACTCATACAACTCAACAAAAGGAAGATAAACAATCCAATCAGAAGATGGGCAATGGACCTAAATAGACACTTTTCAAAAGAGGACAGTCAGAAAGCCAGGAGACATATGAAAACATGCTCAAAGTCACTAATCATCTGAGAGATGCAAATCAAAACAACAATGAGGTACCATCTCACACCTGTCAGAATGGCTATCATCAACAAATCAACAAACGACAAGTACTGGAGAGGATGCGGAGAAAAAGGAACCCTCCTGCACTGCTGGTGGGAATGCAGACTGGTGCAGCCACTGTGGAAGACAGTATGGAGTTTCTTCAAAAAGTTAAAAATGGAACTTCCATTTGACCCAGTGATCCCACTTCTAGGAATATAACCCAAGAAACCAGAAACACCAATCAGAAAGGATATATGCATCCCTATGTTCATAGCAGCACAATTCACCATAGCTAAGATTTGGAAACAGCCTAAGTGCCCATCAGTAGATGAATGGATTAGAAAACTGTGGTACATCTACACAATGGAATACTAGGATGCTGTAAAAAAGATGGAATTCCTACCATTTGCAACAGCATAGATGGAACTGGATAGCATTATGCTAAGTGAAATACGCCAGTCAGAGAAGGATAAATACTACATGATCTCACTCATTTGTGGAATATAATGAACAACATAAACTGATGAACAAGGACAGATCCAGAGACAGAGAAGCATTGATTGGACTGTTGGGCCTTGGAGGGAAGGTAGGGGAGGGGAGGGGTAATGGGGAGAGAACAACCAAAAGACTTATATGCAAGCATATAGGCCTAACCAATGGACATGGACAACAGGGGGGTGAGGACATGAGCGGGGGGATAGGGTGTAAAGTGGGGATAAGGACACATATGTAATATCTTAATTAATTAAAAAAATTAAAAGTAAAAAAAAAAGTGAAGGGTTAGAAAAATATATTCCATGCAAATGTAAACTAAAAAAAAGGCTGGGGTACCAATACTTATATGTCACAACATAGACTTCACAAGAAAGGCCATAATAAGAGACAAAAAAGATCATTACATAATACTAAAGGGAGAGATCAAATAAGAAAATATAATCATGATAAACACAAATGCACCTCATAGTGGAGCAAATAAATGTAAAAAAAAAAACACTCTTGGAGGACTTTAAAAGAGACATTGATAGCAACACAGTCATACTAGGGGACTTTAACACTCCACTAATAGGACAGATATGCCAGACAAAATATTAAGAAGGAAACAGCATCCTTAAATGGCACACTAGATCAGATGGATTCAACTGATATTCACATAACATTTCATCAAAAAGTAGCAGAATATACATTCTTCTCCATTGCACATGGAGCATTGTCAAGGATAGATCACATCTTAGGACACAGAATAAGTCTTAACAAATTAAAAAAGATTGAAATCATATCAAGCATCTTCTCAGATCACAATGGCATGAAAGTAGAAATCAATCATAATAAAAAAACTCAAAAACATTCAAACACACGGAGGCTAAATCGTATGCTATTAGATAATGAATGGGTTACCAATGAAGTCAAGGAACATATCAAAAACTTCTTAGAAACAAATGGAAATAAACACACAACCACAAAGAACCTATGGGACACAGCAAAAGCAGTCTTGAGAGGAAAGTTCATAACAGCATTACAGGCCTACCTCAAGAAGTAAGAAAAATCGCAAATAATCTAACCCGACACCTCAAAGAACTAGAAAAGGAACAAGAAAAGCCCAGATAAGTAGAAGAAAGGAAATAATAAATATCAGAGGGGAAATAAATGACATGGATTCTAAAAAAAAGATAATGAAAAGATCAATGAAACTGAGAATTGGTTCTTTAACACTCCGGTGTGGGGTGAATTTCCCGCCAAAATATAAGATGGCGCGGGCAATTATTTAGGTTTCCCGCGCAAAATCAGGGATTTTTATGATACCTATTACCCCAATGGGTATGAAACGGTTCGCATACGCAGGTAGGTATCTTTGTGAACGGCAAACAAACATTTGGTAATACGCAGTTACAATCGGCCCGAGTTTACACGTTTCCTGCACTCCACCGCAAATCTTTATGAACCGAGTTAAGACGGCTCCCGCGGAGTACGCGCAATTCACGCGAGCCGACTTAACTCGTTTCCCCCACTCCAAGTGTTAAAAACATAAACAAGATTGATGAACTTTTAGCCAAACTCAATACAAAATGAACTGCCCTGACAGATAACATATTGATTGCTCGATCTCTTGGTAAATATGGTATCAAGTGCATGGAGGATGTGATTCATGAGATCTATACTATTGGAAAACACTTCAAAGAATCAAACAATGTCCTGTGGCCCTTCAAATTACCTTATCCATTAGTTAGAATGGAAGAAAAGACCACCCATTTTGTAGAAGGTGGAGATACTGGTAACAGGGAAGACCAGATCAATAAGGTCATTAGAAGGATGAATTAAGGTATCTACCATGGTTATTTTGTAATCTAGTCAGTTAAGAAACAGTGACTGCTTTAAAATTGAAAACAAAAAAAGAGTTAATGATAGCTCTTTTGCTCAAGCCTATCATACTGACAGGATTGGGAATGTGTTGTGGTCTTCATACTGCCAAGAAGCTCCAGAGCCACCGATGAGATCAGAAGTGGCATGATAAACAGTACAAAAAAGCCCATTTGGGCTCAGCCCTAAAACCCAACCATTTTGGAGGTGCTTCCCATGTAAAGGGAATTGTGCTAGAAAAAGTAGGGGTTAAAACCAAACAGCCGAGGAGAAACCAAGATGGCGGCATAGGTAAACACCGGAGATTGCTGCCTCGCAAAACCACTTCAAAAATACAACTAAAAGACGGAACAGGGAGGAAACCAAGATGGCGGCATAGGTTAACTCGGGAGTTTGCTGCCTCAAACAACCACTTCAAAAATACAACTAAAAGACGGAACAGACATCATCCAGAACCACAGGAAGGCTGGCTGAGTGGAAGTTCTACAACTAGGAGGAACCGAGAATCAGAGGAGGCGCAGGGCTGAAGTAAAATACTAAGGTGCGGAGTGCGTGCAGCGCGGGCTGGTGGCTGAGGGCGCGGTTGACTGTTTCAATCCGGAGGGAGCCTCAGGCTCTGAGCTCCAGATCCGGGTGAGTCTCTAGGGACCCAGACTCAAACGGGAGAAGTGGGACTGTCTGGCTTCGGTCCCTCCGAGGTTTGCAGCAGTTGCTGGGACAGAGAGGCAGAGCTCCTGGGGATGGACTGAGAGCAGCCATAACTGCTCCCTCCTCCGCCCTGTTGATCCTGTGGGACCCGCCCCGCCCAAGCCCTGCACAGAGCCATTTGCCGGATAGCCTCAGGCAAAGGCTAGACTAGCACCTCCCTAGAGGACACAAGTTCTCCCACTGCAAACACAGCTGATTCTCACAGCCAGTTGGCCTGGAGGTCAAGTAGTAATTACCTACAACAATCAAGGCTTGACTACAAGACTGCTCACAGAGACCACAAGGGGGTGCACCAAGAGTGTCTACCTCAGGTAATTGGGACACTTAACACGGAAAGCCACTCTATCGACACAGCGAAGCATAAAAAAATGCCAAGACAAAGAAACAGGCCAGAAAGGACAGAACCAGAGGAAAGCAGGCTACTGGATATAGAATTCAAAACCACACTTTTGAGGTCTCTCAAGAGGCTTCTAGAGGTTGTCGATAAACTTGATGAGATGTACAGGAAATCTAACGAGACCCTCGATGCTGTGATAAAGGACCAACTAGAAAGTAAGCATACACTGACTGAAATAAAGAATATTATACAGACTCCCAACAGCAGACCAGAGGAGCGCAAGAATCAAGTCAAAGATTTGAAATTCGAAGAAGCAAAAAACACCCAACCGGAAAAGCAAAATGAAAAAAGAATCCGAAAATACGAAGATAGTGTAAGGAGCCTCTGGGACAGCTACAAGCGTACCAACATCAGAATAATAGGGGTGCCAGAAGATGAGAGAGAGCAAGATATTGAAAACCTATTTGAAGAAATAATGGCATAAAACTTCCCCTACTTGGTGAAAGAAATAGATTTACAAATCCAGGAAGCGCAGAGAACCCCAAACAAAAGGAATCCAAAGAGGATCACACCAAGACACATCATAATTAAAATGCCAAGAGCAAAAGACAAAGAGAGAATCTTAAAAGCAGCAAGAGAAAGAAACTCAGTTACCTACAAGAGAATACCCATACGACTGTCAGCTGATTTCTCAACAGAAACTTTGCAGGCCAGAAGGGAGTGGCAAGAAATATTCAAAGTGATGAATACCAAGAACCTACAACCAAGACTACTTTATCCAGCAAAGCTATCATTCAGAATTGAAGGTCAGATAAAGAGCTTCACAGATAAGGAAAAGCTAAAGGAGTTCATCACCACCAAACCGGTATTATATGAAATGCTGAAAGGTATCCTTTAAGAAGAGGAAGAAGAAGAAAAAGGTAAAGATACAAATTATGAACAACAAATACACATCTATCAACAAGTGAATCTAAGAATCAAGTGAATAAATAATCTGATGAACAGAATGAACTGGTGATTATAATAGAATCAGGGACATAGAAAGGGAATGGACTGACTATGCTTGCGGGGGGAAGGGGTGTGGGAAATGCGGGAAGAGACTGGACAAAAATCATGCACCTATGGATGAGACAGTGGGTGGGGAGTGAGGGCAGAGGGTGGGTTGGGAACTGGGAGGAGGGGAGTTATGAGGGGAAAAAAGAGGAACAAATGTAATAATCTGAACAATAAAGATTTAATTATTAAAAAAAAAAAAAAAGACGGAACAGACATCATCCAGAACCACAGGAAGGCTGGCTAAGTGGAAATTCTACAACTAGAAGGAAAGAGAAAAGCATACTGAGACTCAGAGGAGGTGCAGTGCTGAAGTAAAATACAAAGGTGTGGAGATGCATGCGGAGAGGTCTGGCGGCTGAGGACACGATTGTTTTTTTCAATCGGGAGGTAGTCTCAAGCTCTGAGCTCCAGTCCCGGGCGAGTCTCTGGGGACCCAGACTCATATGGGGAGAAACGGGACTGTCTGGCATCAGTCGGAACTTGAGGGCAGCTTTTTCTCGGAGGCACTCGCAGCGATTGCTGGGGCGTCTGAGGGCAGGACTGAGAGCAGCCATAACTGCTTGCTCCTCGGACCCTGTTGATTCCCTGGGACCCCGCCCTGCCCAAGCCATGCACGGAGGCTTTTGCATATGAAAGGCCAGGCCCTTTGTAATCTGAAAATTACTTAACAAACTGCAGTTGGCCCAAGGCCCCACAGCAACTTGCATTGCTTTACAGCTGGGTTCTGCTGGGTGGCTGCAGGCAGAGGCTAGATTAGCACCTCCTTAGTTCCAAGAGCCAGTGTACCCAGTGGTCAGAGTGAGACCATCCAATTACAACTTCTCAGATCCATAAGGGACACACTCAGGGGGTAGACTCAGTGAGCACCAAAGCCCCACTGAAGCAAGTCTTGCCCCATAAGGGTGTCTTCAGCACAGAAGTTCTCCCACCATAGACACGGCTGATTCTCACAGCCAATTGGCCTGGAGGTCAAATCCTCCCAGTTGTACCTACAACAGTCAGGGCTTAGCTACAACAAGACTGTGCACAAAGCCCACAAAGGGGTGCACCAAGAGTGTCTACCTCAGGTAATTGGGGAGGCTGAGCCACTGGGCCCTATAGGACATCTAGCATAGAAAGCCACTCTATCAACACAGGGAAGCAGCCAAAATGTGGAGACAAAGAAACAGGACACAAATGACAGAAATGGAGGAAAGCAAACTACTGTATATAGAGTTCAAAACCACACTTTTAAGGTTTTTCAAGAATTTTCTAGAAACCGCCGATAAACGTAATGAGACCTTCAAGAAATCTAGTGAGACCCTCGATGTTGTGATAAAGGACCAACTAGAAATTAAGCATACACTGACTGAAATAAAGAATATTATACAGACTCCCAACAGCAGACCAGAGGATTGCAAGAATCAAGTCAAAGATTTGAAATGCGGAGAAGCAAAAAACACCCAACCGGAAAAGCAAAATGAAAAAAGAATCCAAAAATACGAAGATAGTGTAAGGAGCCTCTGGGACAGCTTCAAGCGTACCAACATTCGAATTATTGGGGTGCCAGAAGAAGAGAGAGAACAAGATATTGAAAACCTATTTGAAGAAATAATGACAGAAAACTTCCCCTACCTGGTGAAAGAAATAGACTTATAAGTCCAGGAGGCGCAGAGAACCCCAAACAAAAGGAATCCAAAGAGGACCACACCAAGATACATCATAATTAAAATGCCAAGGGCAAAAGACAAAGAGAGAATCTTAAAAGCAGCAAGAGAAAGACAGTCGATTACCTACGGGGGAGTACCCATATGACTGTCAGCTGATTTCTCAACAGAAGGTTTGCAGGCCAGAGGGGAATGGCAAGTAATATTCATAGTGATGAATGCCAAGAACCTACAACCAAGATTACTTTATCCAGCAAAGCTATCATTCAGAATTGAAGGTCAGATAAAGAGCTTCACAGATAAGGAACAGCTAAAGGGGTTCATCACCACTAAACCAGTATTATATGAAATGCTGAAAGGTATCTTTTAAGAAGAGGAAGAAGAAGAAAAAGGTAAAGATATAAATTATGAACAACAAATACACATCCATCAACAAGTGAATCTAAAAATCAAGTGAATAAATAATCTCATGATCAGAATAAACTGGTGATTATAATAGAATCAGGGGCATAGAAAGGGAGTGGACTGACTATTCTTGGGGGGGAAAGGGGTGTGGGGGATGAGGGAAGAGACTGGACAAAAATCGTGCACCTATGAATGAGGACAGTGGTGGGGGGGGGTGAGGGCGGAGGGTGGGAGGGGAACAGGGTGGAGGGGAGCTCTGGAGGGGGGGGAAAGAGGAACAACTGTAATAATCTGAACAATAAAGATTTAATTAAAAAAATAAACTAAACAAAACAAAACAAACAAACAAACAAAAAAACCAGCCGAAATCCGACATTAGGAGTATGTCAGGGTCTAGCTGACCAAGAATGGAAAAAAAAAAAATATCACAGCCTTGTACCCAATGATGGTTGTTTGAATTATTATTGAGGAAAATAATGAAATTTGGGTTGCTAAATCTGGTTACCAAGGTTTTTAAAATAGATAATGTTGCCCAGATGGTGTGGCTGAGTGGTTGAACATTGACCTATGAACTAGGAGGTCATGGTTCAATTCTCAGTCAGGGCACATGTCCAGGTTGAAGGCTCAATCCCTAGTAGGGTGTGTGCAGGAGGCAGCCAACTGATGAATCTCATCATTGATGTTTCTGTCTCTCTCTCCCTCTCATTCCTCTCTCTGAAATAAATAAAAAACATATAAAAATAGAAAATGTCTCTTTTGGCCTTATACTACTACAAAGGCAAAAAGAAAAGACCAAGATCCTAAGATTTGATGTTGGAAACATCAAATTAATAAATTTTCATTTGCAAAAAAAAAAAGTTAATGAGAGTATTATACTAGCTCTTAAAAGAAAACAGAGTACTTTCTAATTTATTTTATGAAGTGACTGTTACACTGTTACCAAAACCAGAAAAAGACATTAAAAGAATATTACAGAGCAGTTTCCCTGATAAATTCTGAAAAAATTTAAAAATAGATCGATGATGACTCCCTCAAAAAAACAAAAACAAAAACAAATAATAAATTTAAAAATATACTAGCAAATTGAATAAAGTGACATATAAAAAGCATTACACATTATGACCAAGTGGTGCTTATTGGAATACAAGGTTGATATAACATCTGAAAATCAATAACAGTCATTATAATATCAGAATAAAGTAGGAAAACTATATGATTATTTTAAATGAAGAAAAAGCATTAGGTAAAATTTTAAATTTACATATATTTGCTGTCACCAATTCTATTAACACTGTAGATACTACATAATTAGAAAAAAATGAGGCATACAGACTGGAAAGGGAGAAGACAAACTATTTACAGATAACATGATTAGATATGTAGAAAGGACTAAGGAATCTACAATAAAGGGTATTAGAAATAATAAGTGAATTTAGCAAGTCATAGGATACTAATATCAAAATACATAAATCAACTTTTTATACACTAACAATAATTGAAAATGAAATTAATGAATAAGATTAACAAAATATCTGTAAGACTTATACATCAAAAACTACAAAAATCGAGAAAACCAAGATGGTGGCATAGGTAAACACCGGAGATTGCTGCCTCGCACAACCACTTCAAAAATACAACTAAAAGATGGAATGGACATCACCCAGAACCACAGGAAGGCTGGGCTGAGTGGAAATTCTACAACTAGAAGGAAAGAGAAAAGCATTCTGAGACTCAGAGGAGGTGCAGTGCGGAAGTAAAATACTAAGGTACAGAGGCGCACACGGAGCGGGCTGGTGGCTGAGGGCGCCGTTGTCTTTTTCAATCCGTAGGGAGTCTCAGACTCTGAGCTCCAGTTCCGGGTGAGTCTCTGGGGACCCAGACTCATATGGGGAGAAACGGGACTGTTTGGCATCAGTCGGAACTCCAGGGCAGCTTTCTCTCGGAGGTACTTGCAGCAATTGCTGGGTCACTGAGAAGTGGGGCCTCTGAAGGCAGGGCTGAGAGCAGCCATAACTGCTCACTCTGCCCGTCCTGTTGATCCCCTGGGACCTGCCCCACCCAAGCCTTTCATGGAGGCGTTTGCTGGATAGCCTCAGGCAGAGGCTAGATTAGCACCTCCCTAGAGATCCAGGACAGAAGTTCTCCCACTGCAGACACAGCTGATTCTCACAGCCAATTGGCCTGGAGGGCAATCCCGCCCAGTGATACCTACAACAATCAAGGCTTAACTACAACAAGACTGTGCACAAATACCACAAGGGGGTGCACCAAGAGTGTCCTCCTCAGGTAATTGGGGAGGCTGAACCACTGGGCCCTAGAGGACACATAGCACAGAAAACCACTTTATCAACACAGGGAAGCATAAAAAATGCGGAGACAAAGAAACAGGACACAAATGACAGAAATGGAGGAAAGCAAACTGCTGGATATAGAGTTCAAAACCACACTTTTAAGGTTTTTCAAGAACTGTCTAGAAGCTGCTGATAAATTTAGTAAGACCCTCGAAAAGACTGGTGAGACCGCCAATAAATGTATTGAAATCCTCAAGAAATCTAGTGAGACCCTTGATGTTGTGATAAAGGACCGACTAGAAATTAAGCATACACTGACTGAAATAAAGAATATTATACAGACTCCCAACAGCAGACCAGAGGATTGCAAGAATCAAGTCAAAGATTTGAAATGCGAAGAAGCAAAAAACACCCAACCGGAAAAACAAAATGAAAAAAGAATCCAAAAATACGAAGATAGTGTAAGGAGCCTCTGGGACAGCTTCAAGCGTACCAACATTCGAATTATTGGGGTGCCAGAAGAAGAGAGAGAGCAAGATATTGAAAACCTATTTGAAGAAATAATGACAGAAAACTTCCCCTACCTGGTGAAAGAAATGGACTTACAAGTCCAGGAGGCACAGAGAACCCCAAACAAGGGGAATCCAAAGAGGACCACACCAAGACACATCATAATTAAAATGCCAAGAGCAAAAGACAAAGAGAGAATCTTAAAAGCAGCAAGAGAAAGAGACTCAATTACCTACAAGGGAATACCCATATGACTGTCAGCTGATTTCTCAACAGAAACTTTGCAGGCCAGAAGGGAATGCAAGAAATATTCAAAGTGATGAATGCCAAGAACCTACAACCAAGATTACTTTATCCAGCAAAGCTATCATTCAGAATTGAAGGTCAGATAAAGAGCTTTACAGATAAGGAAAAGCTAAAGAAGTTCATCACCACCAAAACAGTATTATATGAAATGCTGAAAGGTATCCTTTAAGAAGAGGAATAAGAAAAAGGTAAAGATACAAACTAAGAACAAATACATATCTATCAACAAGTGAATCTAAAAATCAAGTGAATAAATAATCTGATGAACAGAATGAACTGGTGATTATAATAGAATCAGAGACACAGAAAGGGAATGGACTGACTATTCTTGCGGGGGAAAGCATTGTGGGGGATGCGGGAAGAGATTGGACAAAAATCACGCACCTATGAATGAGGACAGTGGGTGGGGAGTGAGGGGGGTGGGTGGGGTGGGAACTGGGTGGAGGGGAGTTATGGGGGGAAAAAAAGAGGAACAAATGTAATAATCTGAACAATAAAGATTTAATAAAAAAAAAACTACAAAAATCTACTGAGAGAAACTTTACAAGACCATGGAAATACACCAGGTCCATGGATTATAAGACGTACGACTGTTAATATTCCAATGATCTCCAACCAATCTATAAAGTCTTCAAAAACACAATTACAGTCAAAGTAGGTTGTTTTATAGAGATCAATAAGTTGAGTCTAAAATTTTATGGAAATGTAAAACCCCTAGCATATCTAAAACAAGTTTTAAAAGAATAGAGATGGACCTACCTCAACAAACAAGAAAAAATGGTAGTAAATCATCTAAATCTACAGCTCAAAGAATTAGAAAGAGAGCAACAAGAAAACCCCAGAGTGAGCAGAAGGAAGGAGATAATAAAGATTAGAGCAGAAATAAATGACATAGAGACCAAAAAAACAATACAGAAAATCAATGCAACCAAGAGCTGGTTCTTTGAAAGGATAAACAAGATTGACAAACCTCTAGCCAGGCTCACCAAGAAGCAAAGAGAGAGGACCCAAATAAACAAAATCAGAAATGATAGAGGCGAAATAACAACAGACCCCACAGAAATACAAATGATTGTTAAACAATACTACGGACAACTCTACTCCAAGAAACTAGACAACCTGGAGGAAATGGACATATTTCTAGAAAAATACAATATTCCAAAACTCAATCAGGAAGAATCTAAAAATCTCAATAGGCCAATAACTATGGAAGAAACTGAAGCAGTCATCAAAAAGCTTCCAGCAAACAAAAGCCCAGGACCAGACGGCTTCACAGGGGAGTTTGACCAAACATTCAAGGAAGAACTAAAACCTATTCTCCTCAGACTACTACAAAAAATTCAAGAGGAAGGAACACTTCCAAGCTCATTCTATGAAGCCAGCATCACCCTAATACCAAAACCAGGTAAAGACAACACAAGGAAAGAGAATTACAGGCCAATATCCCTCATGAACATAGATGCCAAAATCCTCAACAAAATCTTAGCAAATCGGATCCAGCAGTACATCAGAAAGATCATACACCATGACCAAGTAGGATTTATCCCAGGGATGCAAGGATGGTACAATATCCGCAAATCAATAAACGTGATACATCACATAAACAAATTGAAGGGAAAAAACCACACAGTCATATCAATTGATGCAGAAAAAGCGTTTGACAAAATTCAACACCCATTTTTGATAAAAACTCTCAGCAAGGTGGGAATAGAAGGATCATACCTCAACATAATAAAAGCTATATATGACAAACCCACAGCCAACATCATACTCAATGGACAAAAACTAACACCATTTCCCCTAAGAACAGGAACAAGACAGGGATGCCCACTCTCACCACTCCTGTTTGACATAGTACTGGAAGTATTAGCCATTGCAATTAGAGAAGAAGAAGAAATAAAAGGCATCCAAATTGGAAAAGAAGAAGTAAAACTGTCCTTATTTGCAGATGACATGATATTATACTTAAAAAACCCTAAGGACTCCATCAAAAAACTATTAGACTTAATAAAAGAATTCGGCAATGTAGCAGGATACAGAATTAATGCCAAGAATATATCCCAAGAAACCAAAAACACCAATCAGAAAGGATATATGCACCCCTATGTTCATAGCAGCACAATTCACCATAGCTAAGATTTGGAAACAGCCTAAGTGCCCATCAGTAGATGAATGGATTAGAAAAATGTGGTATATCTACACGATGGAATACTATGGTGCTATAAAAAAGAAGGAACTCTTACCATTTGCAACAGCCTGGATGGAACTGAAGAGCATTATGCTAAGTGAAATAAGCCAGTCAATGAAGGAAAAATACCACATGATCTCACTCATTCATGGATAATAGAGACCATTATAAACTTTTGAACAATAATAGATACAGAGGCAGAGTTGCCTCGAACAGACTGTCAAACTACAGCAGGAAGGCCGGGGAGGGTGTGGGGGCAGGGGGGGTGGTAAGAGATCAACCAAAGGACTTGTATGCATGCATATAAGCATAACCAATGGACATAAGACACTGGGGGGTAGGGGAGGCCAGGGGATTGTCAAGGGTGGGGGGAAAAAGGAGAAATATGTAATACTCTTTGTAATAATTTAAGCAATAAAAAAAAATAAAAATCAACATATGGAAACAAAAAGAATAGAGATGGAAAATTCACATTACCTGATTTCAGGACTTAATATTGTAGTATTACACTAGTAAAAGAATCATAAATAATAAAGAGGTAACATGCAATTTGACCCTCACTCCATCACACTGTCACAAGATGGCTGCACCCACAGCGGAGGCAGGGTTCCCAAAACACAAGATGGCTGTGCCCACAGTGGAGGCGGGGTTCCCGTAATGAGCTGTAACAAGTGATCAGAAGGGACCTGAGGCTGCATGGCGCCAGGCCGGGATGGGGGACCTGAGGCTGCACCCCCCACCAGATGGGGCTTGACAGGGGACCTCAGACCACGCCCCCGCCTGGCAGGGCTTGACGGGGGACCTTAGGCCGCACCCCACGCCTGGCGGGGATTGACGGGGGACATCAGGCCACACCCCCGGCCCCGGCCTGGGGGACCTCAGGCTGTGCCCCTCACCCCGGTGCTGGGCCAGGGGACCTCAGGCCGCAACCCCACCCTGGCACTGGGCTGGGGGACCTCAGGCCGTGCCCCCTCCCGCCTAGCAGGCCTTGACGGGGGACCTGAGGCTGTGCCCCGCCGCCCGGTGGGGCTTGATGGTGGTGGGGCCGGACGGGTCTGGGTCTCACTTGATTTTGAGGTGCATGTGGGTGGGCGGGGACTTGACTCTGGGTTCCACGGTGTGCCCCAGTCTCTGACAGGAAGATTTTCATATACATTTTACTAATTTTCTTTCATCTCTGACACTTCTATTATAGAGAAAGGGCAAATAGTATTAAAATATTTCCTCTAATTAATTCCCTTTTAATGTGCACGAATTTTGTGCACTGGACCCCTGGTAACTATATAAATCAGCCCAGCCAGCATGGCTCAGTTGGAGGTCACAGCTCGATTCCCGGTTTTGGCATATTCCCAGATTGTGGGCTCGATCCACAGTGTGGGGTGTGCAGGAGGCAGCTGATCAATGATTCTCTCTCAACATTGATGTTTTTCTCTCTCTCTCCTTCTCCCTTTTTCTCTGAAATTCATTTAAAAATTATTTTTAAAAAAAGGAACTTCAATTCTACCTTACAATCATACAAAAGAATTAAGTTGAAATAGATTATACACTTAAAAGGAAAACCTAAAAGCATGAATCATAAAAGTAAAAAACCTGATAAACTGGGTTTCATTAAAATTAAAAACTTCAGCTCTGAAAGACACCACTAAGAAAATAAAAAATCAAGTCATAGATTAAGAAAAGATATTCAGAGTCCTTTTATTTGACAAAAGACTTGTATAAAGAACTCTCACAACAGAAGAATAAGAAAACAACCAATCCACTCAAAAGTTGGCAAAAGTTCTGAACTCAGATTATATAAATGACAAACAGAAAAATGAAAAATGCTCACCATTTTCATCATATCAGGGAAATGAAAATTAAAACAATAATAAAATACCATTACACATTTACAAGGATGACTAATAAAATTATGAAGTGGCCATACCATGTGTGTTGGTGAGGCTATGAAGCTACTCTAAATCTCATACATCACTGGTGGGAATGTGAAGTGGCACAACTTTGCATAACCATTTGGCAGTTTCTTATAAAGATAAACATACATTTGTCATACAACCCACTGATTCCAAAACTACGTATTTACCCAAAAGAAATGGAAATATAGTCGATGCAAAGATTATCTCTGCAAATGTTCATAGAAGTGTCATTCATTATAGTCAAAAAGTGGGAAAAAATGTCTAACAAAAAGTGAATGGATAAACAAATTGTGGTATATTATTCATTCATATACTGGAATTCAGCAATACAAGGAATATTCTCATATACACAACAAATGAATGAGTTTGAAAAACATTATGTTGAGTTAAATAGGCTAATCCCTCAAAAAGCACATAATCTATTATTCCAATGATATGAAATTCGAGAAGAGGCAAAACTAATTTATGGCAGAAGCAGATATAGGATTATTGAAGCCTTGGGGTGGCAGTGGAGCAACTGAATGTATCGGGGCATAAGGGAACCGTTTGGAGTAATGGAAATGTTATAATCTTGACTGTTGTAGTGATTATACTGATCTATATACTTTTCAAAGTTCATGAACTCTACACTTAAAATGGTGATTTTCATTGTATGTAAATTATACCTCAATAAAGTTGAATAAAAAAATAAGGGTTGGTTTCCAGCTCTGCTCGGAGAAGCACAAAATTAGCTCTTATTTGACTGTTATTATAGATAAAATATAAACTCCAAGTTATAAAATGAAAAACTTTAACACCCTATCAACATCAATAAATAGATCTTCCAGGCAGACTACCAACAAGTTGCCTTAAATGACACATTAGACCAGGTATATTTAATTGATATTTAAATATTTCACCCCAAAGCAGCAGAATATACATTATTTTATTTTATTTTTTAATATATTTTTTAATTGATTTTTTACAGAGAGGAAGGGAGAGGGATAGAGAGTTAGAAACATCAATGAGAGAGAAACATCAATCTGCTGCCTCCTGCACACTCCCTACCGGGGATGTGCCCGCAACCAAGGTACATGCCCTTGACCGGAATTGAACCTGGGACCCTTCAGTCCGCAGGCCGACGCTCTATCCATTGAGCCAAACTGGTTAGGACAATATATACATTATTTTTAAGTGCACTTAGAACATACTAGGCCACAAAACAAGATGTAATAAATTTAAGAAGACTGAAATCATATAAAGCGTCTTTTATGATGACAATGGTATGAAACTAGAAATCAATTTTAAGAAAAAACCCCCCAGAAAAAGCACACAAACACATGAAGGTTAAATAACATGCTACTTATAGGATACTATAAGCTCTGAGCTCAAATGAATTAACAATGAGATCCTGGAAGAAATTAAAAGATACCTTGACACAAGTGAAAATGAAAACACAAAACCCCCAAATCTCTGGGACACAGCAAAAGCAATGCTAAGAGGGAAATTCATAGCAAGACAGGCCTACCTCAAGAAACATCTCAAGTAAATAATCTAACCTTACACCTAAAAGAACTAGAAAAAAACAATAACAAATAAGGCCCAAAATGAGTAGAAAGAAGGAAATAATAAAGATCAGAATGGAAATAAACAAAATATGTAGTTAAAAAAACACAAACAAAACAATACAAAGATCAAGGAAACCAAGAGCTTGTTCTTTGAAAAGATCCACAAGACTAATAAACCTTTAACTAGACTCATCAAAACAAAAAGAAGAGGACCCCAATACATAAAATCAGAAATGAAAGAGAAGTGACAGCTTAAAACACAGAAATACAAAGGACTATAAGAAAATCCTAGCCAACATAATTATATGCCAACAAACTGGACAATCTGGAAGATAAGAATAAGTTCCTAGAAACATACAATCCTATAAGACTGAAGAAACAGAAAATCTGAACAGACTGAATATGACCAACAAAATCAAATCAGCAATAAAAAAAGTCCCAACAAACAAAAGCCCTGGATTCGATGGCTTCACAGGTAAATTTTACCAAACATTCAAAGAAGAATTAACACCTATGGTTCCCAAGGTAATCCAAAAAATTCAAGAGGAGAAAAGGCTCCCAAGCTCATTTTATGAGGCTAGCATCACCCTGATTCCAAAACCAGATAAAGACATTACAAAAAAAAGAAAGTTATAGGCCAATATACTGATGAACGTAGATGCAAAAATCTTTAACAAAATATTAGCAATACATTAAGAAGATCATACAGCATGATCAAGTGGGATTTATTCCAGGGATGCAAGGATGGTTCAAAATCTGCAAATCAATCAACATGATTAACCACATAAACAAACTCAGTTAACATAATAAGCCCATAACCCAAAATCATATTAACACGAATAGATGCAGAAAAAGCATTAGACAAAATCCAGCATCAATTTCTGGATAAAACCTCTCAGCAAAGGGGGAATAGAGGGAATATAGCTCAATATAATAAATGCCACATATGACAAATCCACAGCTAACATTATTCTCAACAGGGAAAAGCTAAAAGTATTTTCTTTAAGATCAAGAACAAGACAGGAATGTCCAGTTTACCACTGTTATTCAACATAGCATTAGAAATCATAGCCACAGCAATTGGGCCAGAAAAAAATAAAAGGCATCCAAATTAGAAAGAAAGAAAGACATAAAAGTCATTATTTGCCAATAAGATGCTATAGAGAGAGGATCCTAAGGATTCCACTATAAAACTACTAGAACTGATAAATGAATTCAGTAAAGTAGCAGGATACAAAATTAATATTCAGAAATCCGTTGAATTTTTATATGCCAATAATAAACTATCAGGAAGAGAAACGAAAAAACAATTCCATTTACAATTGCGTCAAAACATAAATGACCTAGCAATAAATTTAACCAAGGAGATAAAAGACCTGTATTCAGAAAATCGTAAGACATTGAAGAAAGAAACTGAAGATACGCATAAATGGAAGCATTTATTGTGCTCATGGATAAGAGAAAGTAACATGGGTAAAATGTCCATATTATCGAAAGCAAACTATAGATTCATCATATCAAGACTATCAAAATACCAATGCATTTTTTAAAGAACTAGAACAAATTCATATGGAACCAAAAATGACACCTCTGTAATCTTAAGAAAGAAGAACAAAGTTGGACATATCAGGCTACCTGATATAAACTATACTACAAGGCTATAGTAATCAAAATGTCATGGTACTGGCATAAAACTGAAAGGACAGAACAGGGCTGATAACCGTGTTCCTAACTCCCCTTCAAGCAAAAGCCATAGAATGTATCAGTTGCTCAGCCAGCCCTTATCTCAGCCAATAGGAACGCAAGGAAACTAGCCCAAGGCCAAAAGTATGCTAGCCACCTCCTGTCTTTGTGTAACCAGACCCTAGCTGCACCCTGCCCTTGCGTCATTAGCCCCCGGCACTCACTCAGCCAACCGGAATCGGCCAAATCAGTGGTCCGAGTGAGCCCCCACCCCCTGACCCAAGCCCTATAAATTCTTTGTTCTTCCAAGACTCCGGGCTCTCTTGCTTCCTGTCACTCCACTGTGTCAGTGAGGGAGGCAGAGGGACCAAACTAGCTAGTTTGAATAAATGACTCTTTGCTTTTGCATCGGATTCGGCTCCTTGGTGGTCTGTCTTTGGGGATTTTGAAATCTGGGCATAACAAAAACCAGACACATAGATCAATGGAAAGAACAGAAAGCTCAGAAATAAACCCATACCTATATGGTCGGTTCAGCTATGACAAAGAAGTTTAGAATATACAATGGGGTAATAAAGACAGTCTTTTTAATAACTGTTTTTGGGAAATTGGACAGATACCTGCAAAACCGCCCCCCCCCCCCCCCCCGAAATACCACCTTCTTACATCATATCAAGAACGAACTCAAATTGTATAATTGTCTAAGCATTATGCCGTACACCTAAAACTAATCTATACTAATAAAAGGGTAATATGCTAATTAGACCGGGAGATCTTACGGATGACCTTCTAGACCTCCTTCTGGACAAAGCCGTGGCTGGGAGGGCTCATCGCAGAGCCCCAGCCAGATGGGCAGGGCAGGTAGGGCCTCCCTGTGGGCAGATATTGATTTCAGGGTGGGCAGGGCCTTCGTGTGGGCGGGGATTAATGGTAGAGCCCAGGCCAGGTGGGAAACGCCTGCCTCTGCTCTGCCATTGATCGCAGAGTCCAGGCCCAGTAGGCAGGGTATCCCTGTGGGTGGGGATTAATGGCGGAGCTCAGGCTGGGTGGGAAACGCCTCTGCGCAGCATTGTTCACAGAGTCCTGGCAGGGTGGGCAGGGCAGGCAGGGCCTCCCTGTGGGCAGCGATTGATTGCAGAGCGTAGGCTGAGTGGAAAGGGTGTCCCTGTGGGCGGGGATTAATGGCGGAGCCCAGGCCAGGTGGGAAACACCTACCTCTGCTCTGCCATTGATCGCAGAGCCCAGGTCTGGTGGGCAGGGCCTCCCTGTGGGTGGGGATTAATGGTGGAGCACAGGCTGGGTGGGAAACGCCTGCCTCTGCTCTGCCATTGATCACAGAGCCCAGACCTGGTTGGCAGACCTCGCTGTGGACAGAGATTAATGGCGGAGCCCAGGCCTGGTGGGCAGGCCTCCCTGTGGGTGGGGATCAATGGTGAGCCCAGACCTGGTGAGAAACGCCTGCCTCTGCTCTGCCATTGATCCCAGAGCCCCAGCAGGATGGGCAGGGCCTTAGTGTGGTCGGGGATTAATGGCAGAGTGCAGGTCGGGTGGAAAACACCTGTCTCTGCTCTGCCTTTGATCCCAGAGCCCCAGGTGGCCAGGGCCTCCCTCTGCACAGCATTGATCACAGAGCCCTGGCAGGGTGGGCAGGCAGGCAGGTGGGGGGGACAGTTGGGGGCGAGCAGGTCGGCAGGGTGGGGGCAGTTGGGGGTGAGCAAGCCAGCAGTGGGGGGCAATTGGGGGTGATCAGGCTGGTGAGGGGGGGAAGTTGGGGGTGAGCTGGCTGGCGGGGGTGGGGGGGGAGTTTGGGGCGAGCAGGCTGGCAGGCAGAGTGGTTAGGGGCGATCAGGCAGGCAGGCAGGTGAGCGGTTAGGAGCTAGTGGTCCCGGATTGCGAGAGGGATGTCCGACTGCCGGTTTAGGCCCGATCCCTGTGGTCAGGACATCCTCCAAGGGGTCCCAGATTGGAGAGGGTGCAGGCCGGGCTGAGGGACACCCCCCCCCATGCATGAATTTCGTGCACTGGGCTACTAGTCTATATATTAAAACCTTAATATGCAAATAGACCGAACGGCGGAACAACTGAACAACCGATCGCTATGATGTGTGGCAGGCACCGGCAGCAGGTGGCAGAGCATGGAACATGGCTGGCATCAGCTGCGGCGGGATGGTTGAGCAGGTGAGCGGGGGTGCCAGACCAAGGTGGGGCACCGGTTGCTGTCATCGGGGTGAGCCTCAGGTAGTTACTGAAAATTCTTTGCTCCCACGTGCTGCGTTCCTGCCTGGCACTAACACTTGCTGCTGGTGCTGGCCCTGCTCACACCCACTGCCGGCACTGGAGCCATTGCTTGCATCTGCTGCCGGCACCTGGCGCCAGCCCAACCGCTCAGCTGTCAGTGGGTGCGAGCAGCAGGTGCTGGCCCCAATCATCCCTGAGGGCTTCTCCACCTCTGCCTGCTCCTGAGGGGCAATCAGGACAGCAGCTGATGCTCGCACCTGCTGACGGAGCTGGCCCCACTCGCACCCACTGCTGGCACTGGCCCCAATTGCTCTGTGCCGCTAGCGGGTGCAAGTGGGGCTGGCGCCGTCAGCGTGTGGGAGCGGCAGCAGCAGGAGTGGGGCTGCCAGCAGACAAGGGACCAGGGCTGTGGCAGGAGGGGCCAAGCAGGGGCGCAGAGGATGGGCCAAGACCCGCCCCTGTGCCCACCGCAGCCTCATGGCCCACCGTTCCTTTCATGGTGCATGAATTCGTGCACTGGGCCCCTAGTATAAAATAATATTGAACATCAACTGTAATTAATAAAATTAAATTTTAAAAAAAGTTCTGGACATAGTGGTGCTGGCTATACATCAATGTGAATGTACTTAATGGCACTGAATTATACATTTAAAATGGTTAAAATGGTAAATGTTATGGTATGTATATTTTATCACAATTTAAAAAAAAATTTAAACGAAAAGTGTAAGAAACACAAAGATTTGTGAGTACTGGAATGAGAGCTTAAAAGACTGGAGAAGGAGCAAAGGTGTTAAATGGGAAGACAAGTAACTGCTATGAAAGAGGCACCCAAATTAAGATACATCAGTGGTAATCTTATCCTATATAATAAAGAGCTAATATGCAAATAGTCGTCACACCTTCACACTGTCACACCGTAATGGCTCAGATACTCAACACTGAGGAGAGAGGAATGGGGATCAGCAAGGCACAAATGAGCTCGAGAGAGAGGAATGGGGACCAGCCAGGCTGCAGCCCGGGAGAGGGACAAGCTGCCTGCCCCGCAGTCCCTGGCACCTGCGGCTGTGGCCTGGGTGAAGCCTCCCACCCACGGTCCCCTGTGGCTGGCCTGGGCGAAGCCAGCCCAGATCCTGGGTGCCTGCGGCTGGCCAGAGGGAGAGAAGCCCAGGTCCCGGGTACCTGAGACTGGCCGGAGGAGGGAATCCTGGGTCCCGGGTGCGGGGCGAGGCAGAGGCGGTTAGGGGCGATCAGGCTGGTAGGGGAGCAGTTAGGGTCAGTCAGGCAGGCAGGCAGAGGTGGTTAGAGCGATCAGGCAGGCAGAGGGGTTAGGGGTGATCAGGCAGGCAGGCGAGTGATTAGGAGCCAGCGGTCCCGGATTGCAAGAGGCAGTCGGACATCCCCCAAGGGGTCCTGGGTTGGAGAGGGTGCAGCAGGGCTGAGGGACCTACCCCCTCGTGCACGAATTTCGTGCACCGGGCCTCTAGTCCTATATAATAAAAGCCAAATGTGCTAAGTGTCCTGTTGTCCCGTCGGCCGTTCAACCAATCAAAGCATAATATGCTAATGATATGCTAAGGCTGCTCAAATGCTTGCTATGACGTACACTGACCACCAGGAGGCAGACAGTTGACTAGGCGACCAGTCGCTATGACGTGCACTGACCACCAGGGGCAGACGCTCCAACCGGTAGGTTAGCTTGGTGCTGGGGTCCGGCCAATCAGGACTGTGTGAGATGGGTCGGACATGCCCTAGAACCCTCCTGCAGCTAGCCAACCTGGCCCCGATCGTGCACCGGTGGGGTCCCTTGGCCTGGTCTGTGCCCTGTCACAATCTGGGACCCCTTGGGGGATGTCAGAGAGCTGGTTTCGGCCCGATCCCAGAGGCTAGGCCGAGGGACCCCACTGGTGCACGAATTCGTGCACTGGGCTTCTAGTGAAGGAATAAGATTCAACACTAAATGGTTCTGCAGTAGAACCGATACATCTATTTCAAGTTAGCTGTATTAGTAGGAGGGCTGGTCCCATAAGCAGACTAGGGGAGGAAACAAAATCAGATGGGCAGGAGTTGATGAGATAAATAAATCTTGGGAATGTGCCTGAAGTATCTGTGGCACATGCAGGTGATGGTGATATCTATTTGGAGGCTGGATATAGTTTTGACACTCAGAATAGCGGTATACAATTAAAATTAATTGAGCATCATTAGAATAACAGTAGTGGATTGTGAATAGGAACAGAGGACTGTAAAGATAAAGAACCAATACAGAATCTGGGTTACACCAGTATTTACTAGATCCACATAAAAAGATAAATGTTCTGAAAGAAAACACCAAGACAATTCTCTTTGAAACCAAGGGCAGAATATTTCAAGGGTTACAATTCCAGTTCAGTAGGTGACCTAATCATATACAATTACTTCTCCTCCATCTGCATATAGAAATAGAAGAAATTTTAAAATAGAAATAAATCTATAACACCATTAGCATCCTGGGGGAGTATTATTAGCAGGTCACAGATTTTAGGAATTGTTAGCAGCCATAAGCAAACTTTAAGGATCAAACCGCAGAAATACAGGAGTCTCAATTCTGTGTATAATTTGCCAAGCGCAGATTCTCAAAGCCTCAAGATAGGATTTCCTGTCATTTAATAATTGCAATCAATTCTATATCCATCTTGACTGTCTTATCTAAGCAAGACAGGTTATGCAGTAATATATTCTCATTTATTTATTTACTAGAGGCCTGGTGCACGAAATTCATGCACGGTGTGGTCCCTAGGCCTGGCTGGTGATCAAAGTGCAAGCGTCTGGCGTGAAGGGCAGGTCCCAGCTGACCTCTGGGCCCTGGGCAGCACCTGGGCCCCCAGGCCTCCATGCATCCCCCTCTGCCTGAGTATAATATACTCAAGTATATTTTTTTCCATTGCTTTTTAGAGAGAATGTAAGGGAGGGAGGAAAGGAGGAAGGGAGGGAGGAGGGAGGGAGAGGGAGAGAGAGAGAAACATTAATGTGAGATACACAGATTGGTTGCCTCCTGCATGCTCTCCAGCCCAGGTGCTCTCTGACCTGGGCCTGGATAGAACCTACAACCCAGGTTTGTGTCCCTGACCAGGAATCAAACTCATGACCCTTTGGAATGTGGGCAACACTCTATCCATTTAGCAACCGCGGCAAGGGTTATTCTCATTTAATTTGAGGAAATGCATTTTAGTCCCAGCAATGCTTCTGGGTGAAGACTGAGAAAGATGTTGAATGATATACCCTCTTAATGTGCAAACACTGGTGAAAATTAGAAGGAGTACTTGTAGAAGATAAATGCTTATCTGGCCAATATGGGAAGAAATGAGAACCACGTCTCTTAAGGGAAAGATAGGCAGGATTTAAAACAAACAAACAAAAAAACACAAAGGCTCAAATATCCTTCAAAAACAAAACAAAAAACTATTTCAGAGAGAAACCATCACCTCACCTGAGCCATGGTTTTGAGATTTGCAAGAGACAGTCTTCTTTTGGGATCCTCTTTGGAAACAGGGTGGTTCCTAAGAAGGCAAAGCTAAGATGAAAAGATGCCATGTTTCACCACACACATACTTTCAGCTCTCTTATGACTCAAATTAAAATTGCCTCCATTTTCATTGTTTTGGCCCTTGTCAACTCAGAACATCCCACATAAACAGTATAGGGAATGGGGGATAAGCTAGACAACTCTTATTTTACCCCCAAAATCAGAGATGCAGGCTATTGGGGCAACAGGTTAAATTTTGGGAAAGCTCCCCTCCCCTCTAGCACCGTCTTTTCTTGCATAAGTAGCCTACTGATATTAACTACTTCCAAGCTGCTCTCCATTAAGGCTCTACAATTTATACTGTCACCAGCAATATATGAGAATACCTGTCACCCCTGATGAATACTGCTGATACGAACTTCTTAATGCTTGCCTATCTAACAGATATAAATTGTGCTTCTAGTTTTTATTTTTCTTATTATGAGAGAAGGTAAGATTCTTTTCGTAAGTTTAAAAACCATCTTTAGTTTCTTCTCTCTTAAAATTCTTTCGGTTTTCTATTAGGTCATTTTTATTTTCTAGATTGATATTAGATCTCTTTTAAAGGAAGGAAATTAATCCTGTATTTACTTAAAGTAATTTTTTATACTTTCTCACTTGACTTTGTGTTTTTCCCATACAAAAATAACTAAAAAAAAAATCGTATGGGCCATCTGGTTATATAATAACCTATAGTTCCTCCACTCACTGAAACTGCCATCTTTATCATATACTTTATTGCCTTTATGTGTTTGACTAGATCTGGACTTTATATTTAGTTCCACTGACGTGTTCATAATTGCCAAGATCACTCTACAGTTATTACAGTTTTAAAACACATTTAAATACTTTCCCCTTCATTACTTTTCTCTTTCAGAATTTCTGGCTTGTTCATATTCTCCTAAGAACTTTAGAAAGTTCACAATTTTACTGAAATTTTAACGGAGCTGCATGAAATGTTTGGGAGTTTGGACATTTTATCATATTGTGTCTTCCTTCCTTTTACTTGTCTTATTTTTAAGTCTCTTAGGAATATTTTTTAAAAATTAGAACAACTCATGCAATCCTTTATATATCATATTTTTGATAGCCACTGGTCTCTTTCATGTTTTCAGATATATCTATATCTATATCTATTATATATCTACAAGAGGCCCGGTGCACAAAAATTTGTGCACTCAGGGGGGAGGAGGGGGGTCCCTCAGCCCAGCCTGTGCCCTCTCCTAGTCTGGGACCCCTCGGGAGATAATGACCTGCTGGCTTAGGCCTGTTCCCGGGTGGCAGAGGGCAGGCCCAATCCCTAGGTGCAGCCCCTGGTCGGGCTCAGAGCAGGGCCGATTGGGGGGTTGGGGCACCGCCCAGTCACACTCAAGGCAGGGTTGATGGGGAGGTTGCAGCGCCACCCCCTGTCACGCACATAGCAGGGCCCATCAGGGGGTTGGGGAGCTCCCCCTGTCACACACAGAGTAGGGCTGATAGGGGAGTTGGGGCACCGCCCCCTGTCACACACAGAGCAGGGCGGATCAGGGGGTTGGGGCACTGCCCTCTATCACCCACAGAGCAGGGCCGATCAGGGGGTTGGGGCGCCGCCACTGTTACACTCAGGGCAGGGCCGAAGGGGAGGTTATGGCTCTACCCCGTCACACACAGAGCAGAGCCCATGGGGGGGTGGTTGGGGCGCCGTACCCTGTCACACACAGAGGAGGGCCGATCAGGTGGTTGGGGCGCCGCACCCTGTCACACACAGATCCGCGGGGCGATCAGGGGGTTGGGGAGCTCCCCCCTATCAGGCACAGAGCAGGGCCCGTGGGGGGAGTGTTGGGGCACCACACCCTGTCACACACAGAGGAGGGCGGATAGGGAGGTTGTGGCCCTGCCCCCTGTCACACACAGAGCCACAGGGTGATCAGGGGGTTTGGGCGCTGCCCTCTGTCACACTGATCCCGGTGCCGGGAGGCCTCGTGGCTCCGCTGATCCCGGTGCTGGGAGGCATATTACCCTTTTACTATATAAGATAGAGGCCTGGTGCATGGGTGGGGCCGGCTGGTTTGCCCTGAAGGGTGTCCTGGATCAGGTGGGGGTCCCCACTGGGGTGCCTGGCCAGCCTGGATGAGGGGATGATGGCTGTTTGCAGCTGGTCACACACTCTTCAGGGTGGTGGTCCCCACTGGGGTGCCTGGCCAGTCTGGGTGAGGGGCTGAGGGCTGTTTTCAGGCTGGCGGGTGACAGAAGCTCCCAACTGCTCCTTTTTTTTTTTTTCTTTTTTTTTTTTTTATTCTGGGCCTGCTTTAGCTCTGAGGCTTGGCTCCAGCTCTTAGGCCTTGGCTGCTGAAAGCAGGTATCTGGTTTGTTTGGGTTCTATAACCGAAACACTGTTTCAACTCCAGCTCTGAGATACCGGCTGGCTGAAAGCAGGTTTCTGGGATTTTGTTTAGCTTTTATATTTGTAACAATGTTTCAAACTGCAAGCTCAGAGGCCGGCAGTGGCAGGCAGGGAACGTTGGAGTCCTCTGTCACTGAAGCAAGCAAGCCTCCTGTTAGCCTCAAGCTGCCTGGCTGCTGGCCGCCAGCTTGGCTGGCAGTTAATTTGCATATCACCCTGATTAGCCAATGGGAAGGGTAGCAGAGTGACACCAATTTGCATGTTTCTCTTTTATTAGTGTAGACTAGATGCCTGGTACACAAAAATTTGTGCACTCGGGGGGGTCCCTCAGCCCAGCCTGTGCCCTCTCGCAGTCTGGGACTCTATGGGGGATGTCCACTTGCCAGCGGGGAGCAGGCCTAAGCTGCAGTCGGACATTCTTAGCACTGCTGAAGAGGCGGGAGAGGCTCCTGCCACCACCGCTGTGCTGGCAGCTGTCAGTGTGTCTTGTCGCTGAGCAGAGCTCCTCTTGTGGGAGCACACTGACAACCAGGGGGTAGCTCCTGCATTGAGCGTCTGCCCCCTGGTGGTCAGTGTGTGTCATAGTGACCAGTCATTCCTAGTGGTTCTGCTGTTAGGGTCAATTTGCATATTACCCTTTTATTATATAGGACTAGTGGCCCGGTGCATGAAATTCATGCACGGGGGGAGCGGGGAGTGTCCCTCAGCCCAGCCTGCACCCTCTCCAATCTGGGACCCCTCAGGGGATGTCTGACTGCCGGTTTAGGCCCGATTCCTGTGGGATTGGGCCTACACCGGCAGTTGGACATCCCTCTCCCAATTCGGGACCGCTGGCTCCTAACCACTCACCTGCTTGCTTGCCTGATTGCCCCTAACCACTCTGCCTGCCAGCCTGCTTGCCTCCAACTGCCCCCCCTTGCCAGCCTGATCACCCCCAACTGCCCCCCACTGATGGCCTGCTTGCCCCCAACTACCCCCCAGCCAGCCTATTCACCCCCAACTGCCCGCACCCCCCCGCTGGCCTGATCACCGCAACTACCCCCCCCTGCCTGCCTTCCCACCCTGCCAGTGTTCTGTGATCAATGCTGCGCAGAGGGAGGCACTGCCCACCCTGCTGGGGCTCTAGGATCAATGGCAGAGCAGAGGCAGGCGTTTCCCACCAGGCCAGGGCTCTGCCATTAATACCCGCCCACAGGGAGGCCCTGCCATCAATGTGGAGCAGAGGCAGGCATTTCCCACCAGGCCTGGGCTCACCATTGATCCCAGCCCACAGGGAGGCCCTGCCCACCAGGCCTGGGCTCTGAGATCAATGGCAGAGCAGAGGGAGGCCCTTCCCAACAGGCCTGGGCTCACCATCGATCCCCACCCACACGGAGGCCCTTCCCACCCTGCTGTGGCTCTGGAATCAATGGCAGAGCAGAGGCAGGTGTTTCCCACCAGGCCTGCACTCTGCCATTATTCCCGGAAGGTCATCCGGAAGGTCTCTTGGTCTAATTAGCATATTACCCTTTTATTAGTGTAGATATCTATACAGCTATACACACACACACACACACACATGCTATCTAATAATAGAGAAACATGGTAATTAACCATAACTTCGCTACCCTTCCCATTGGCCAATCAGTGAGATATGCAAATTAACTGCCAACCAAGATGGTGGTCGGCAGCCAGGCAGCTAAAGCGAACAGGAGGCTTGCTTGCTCCAGTGATGGAGGAAGCCAAGGTTCCCCGCCTGCCGCTGCCAGCCTCTGAGCTGCAGTCTAAGCAACTATGTTGCAAATATAGAAGCTAAACAAAACCCCAGAAACCTGCTTTCAGTCAGCGGGGATCTAGGAGCTGGAGTCGCAACAAAGTTTCAAATACAGAAGGTAAACAAAGCCCAGAAACCTGCTTTCAGCAGCCAAGGTCTCAGAGCTGGAGCCGAGCTTCAGAGCTAAAGCCAGCTCTCAGCTCCAGTGGCAGCCATAGAAGGTAAATAAATCCCAGAATAAAAAAAGAAAAAGAAAAAAAGGAGCGGTTGGGAGCTTCAGTCACCCGCCAGTCTGAAAACAGCCCTCAGGCCCTCACCCAGACTGGCCAGGCACCCCAGTGGGGACCACCACCCTGAAGGGGGTGTGACCAGCTGCAAACAGCCATCATCCCCTCATCCAGGCTGGCCAGGCACCCCAGTGGGGACCCCCACCCTGATCCGGAACACCCTTCAGGGCAAACCAGCTGGCCCCCACCCGTGCACCAGGCCTCTATCCTATATAGTAAAAGGGTAATATGCCTCCCAACACCGGGATCAGCGGAGCCACGAGGCCTCCCGGCCTGGGATTAGCGGAGCCTCCCAGCACCAGGATTAGCGGAGCAGCGAGGCCTCCTAGCACTGGGGTCAGCGGAGCAGTGAGGCCTCACTGCCCCTGTGTCACGCGGAGCCACGACGCCTCACTGCCCCTTGTCAAGCGGAGCCGCGAGGCCTCCCAGCACCGGGATCAGCAGAGCAGCGAGGCCTCCTAGCACCGGGATCAGCGGAGCAGCGAGGCCTCACTGCCCCTGTGTCACGCGGAGCCACGACGCCTCCCAGCACTGGGATCAGTGGGGCCACGAGGCCTCCTGGCCCCTGGAGCAGCGTGACAGGGGGCAGAGCCCAAACCCCCTGATCGCCCTGGGGCTCTGTGTGTGACAGTAGGGAGCTCCCCAACCCCCTGATCGGCCCTGCTCTGTGGGTGATGGGGGGAGCTCCCCAACCCCCTGATTGGCCCTGCTCTGTGCGTGACAGGGTACGGAGCCCCAACCCCCATGATGGGCCTTGCTCTATGCGTGACAGGGGGCAGCGCCCCAACCCCCTGATCGGCTGGCTCTGTGACAGGGGTGGCGCCACAACCCCCTGATCCGCCCTGCTCTGTGCGTGACAGGGGGTGGCGCTGCAACCTCCCCATCGACCCTGCCTTGAGTGTGACAGGGGGCGGCGCCCCAACCCCCCAATTGGCCCTACCCTGAGCGTGACTGAGGGTGGCATCGCAACCTCCTGATCTGCCCTGCTCTGTACATGACAGGGGGCAGCGCCCCAACTCCCCAATCGGCCCTGCTCTGAGCCCGACCAGGGGCTACGGGGCAGGCACCTAGGGATTGGGCCTGCCTTCTGCCACCCGGGAGCGGGCCTAAGGTAGCAGGTCGTTATCTCCCGAGGGGTCCCAGACTGTGAGAGGGCACAAGTGGGGCTGAAGGATACCCCCACCCCCGCCCCCGCCAGTGCACAAAGTTTTGTGCACCGGGCCTCTAGTATAAATATATACATATATATACACACATACATACACACATATACACACACACACACCTGTGCCTTGCTAATGTTTCTTCCCCACAGTAAACCTCTGAGTTTTCTAATTGTTTTCAGTGTTAATTTTTAACAGGATGGTAACTCAGAAATCTTCTGCCTCAGTTTTAGCGGATGCCCCCAAGATGGTGAGTGAAACAAGCTTTGAAGTATCCCTCATTCTAAAATACTGTCTTGTAAAGTATCTGACTACAGTTTTTGTACTATTAATTTAACCCCTACTTCAACTGGCTATAGAGGCTGAGATAAGGGAGTAAATTATTTTTAGAACATAGTTTTCCAGGGGGAAGAAATGTGGGTGCTTCTCCCTTCCTGATAACATACAAGAGGCCTCTCACATCCTGATGGCACTGGGAACCAAAGCAATGAGAAAATGTGCGAGGAACTTGTACATGTTTTCAGGATTTAGGAGGGCAAAGTGACTAAGGTAGCTAATTCTCACCTGAGCTCTAGATAAGGAATCCATGCATGGAGCCTTCCTGGGTTGGCTTGGATCCTCCTGTCCAAGAGGACTGACTGGAGAGACAAGCCCCACCACCAGAGCAGATGGGCCACTGCATATTCAGAGGAAAGTAGTGGGGAGGCAGCTGAAGAAGTGGCTGTGCCCATGAGAAGAAAAGTATATCTGGAAGTTCCCATTAGTAGGTTCTCCCAGAAGGTAAAAGATGACTTACACTAAATTATAATATAAGAGGTACCAGCTTCTTCCTGTCCTGACTTCTGACTTCTCTTCCCTTTTCCAGCTCCCAATCCACTCTAACTGGAGACTAGCCACCTAGGAGTAAAGAGGAGACAAAATAGAGGTTGAGGAATTAGAGAAGACATTGCAGGTTTCCAGCAGGAGGGACAGTTTTCTGCTTTTAAAACAAGTTTTGAAGTATTAACTTCTGCAATGTATATTTTATTTAGCTAAATGACTATTATAAGATGGGACTGATGCTTAAATATCCAACAGATTTTTTATTGTCTTTAGAATGACAATAAATGCCTCTCGTGCCGTCCTGGTTGCCCCTAACTGCCCCCCACTGCCGGCCAGGTCACCCCCAAATGCCCCCTCCCTGCCAACCTGGTTGCTCCTAACTACCCCCCCCCCCCACCCCCCGGGCCTTAGAAATTATTAAATCTGCCCAGGAATTCATTCAGCAGCTGCAGAAGCAGCAGCAGGAGGGGAAAAATACAACCCCCCCGCACCCAAATGGAAATTCTGAGAGCATCAGTTTTGGGTTCTACTCATCTATCTATCTATCTATCTAGCCATCCATCCATCCTATATAATAAAGAGGTAATATGCAAATTGACCATCATGCCCCCACAAGATGTCTGCCTATGACTAGGCTGGCAGGGGGGTTAGTGAGGGACAACCAAACGACTGAACAGCAGGCTGCGTGGGGTGACCAGGCTGGCAGGAGGGTTAGTGAGGGACGACCAAACAACTGAACAAACAGGCTGCGTGGGGCGACCAGGGCGGCGGGGGGGGAGAGGGGGGGGAAGGGGCGTGAGGGGTGACCAGGCTGGCAGAGGGGGGCAGTTGGGGGTGGCCAAGCCAGCAGGGGTTGCAGTAAGAGGCGACCAGGCCGGCGGGTGGGGGAGGCAATTAGGGGCGACCAGGCCAGCAGAGGGGGGCAGTAAGGGGTGACCAGGCCAGAGGGGGGGTAGTTAGGAGCAACCAGGTCGGCAGGGAGGGGGGCATTTGGGGGTGACCTGGCCGGCAGTGGGGGGCAGTTAGGGGCAACCAGGACGGCACGAGAGGCAGTGAAGGGTGATCAGGCCAGCGGGGGGCGGGGGGGGGGGGCGGTGAGTTAGGGACGACCAGGCAGGCAGGCAGGCAGGTGAGCGACTAGGAGCCAGTGCTCCAGGATTGTGAGTGAGATGTCTGACTGCCGGCATCCGAGGAGTCCCGGATTGGAGAGGGTGCAGGCTGGGCTGAGGGGACCCCCCGCCCCCATGCACGAATTTCGTGCACCAGGCCTCTAGTATATATAAAAGCCTAAGCCACTGATGGACAGCTCCACCGGTGACACGCACTGACCACCAAGGGGCAGACGCTCAGATGGATAGGTTAGCTTGCTGCTGGGGTCCCATGGATTGGGATTGGGCCAGACAGGCTGGACTCACTTTGGAGCCCTCCCACGGTCCCTCCCGGGCCAGATCATGCATGGTGGGATCCCAGATTGTGAGAGGGCGCAGGCCAGGCAGAGGGACCCCACCGGTGTACGAATCGGTGCAACCGGCCTCTGGTTTCAACATATTGGTCATTAGTCGATATGGGGTTTCCCAAAATACTATCCTGCCATCTGAAAATTATTTTCATTTTATCTCATCCTCTCCATTTTGAAAATCTCTATTTTTTCACTTGTTTAAATGCCACAGAGTCAAATTCTACAGGCATATAAAATAACCAATATTCAGATAATCTAAACAATACATATTTAACTAACCATGCACCCAATTCTCAAGCGTTCCATCTAGTTACACAATGAGGCACATTCATAGTCGCCGCGATCTGTGCACACAAAATACTTCAAAAAGTATACATACGTACAGTTATAGCACCCACTACACGATCACAGACACGTCATGCATAATCTCAGGGAGCCCATCACATTACTTCTCACAAAGTGGCAAAATCTCACTCACAAACCCTTCACTGTCATCTCTCCAAAATCGCATACAGTCTTATCACAAATCGACTCGCGCCTATTTTAAAAATTAGACACAGAGACCCTCTCACTTTCACAACCAATCGGTGTCACAACGTCACACCAGAGTAACATGTGCCCAAATACACACACAGACAGGCACAAAAAACTACACAAACAGAACGCCCGCGTGCTGGGGTTTCCTCATAACGGGGTGGGGAGTGACGGACAAACACAGTTCCCGCCCACACCGAGCAGTTCCCTCTTCGGCCCTCTCCAGCCTGGACCGCGGCCGGACGGGCTCCCGGTCCCTCCTCGGCGTTCCCGGCCTCGGCTCCCTGTTCCTTCTGCCTAGGTTTTCGCCTCCATTCTCGCATTCTCTAGGGCCAGGACTCGAGCTTTCCTCCCCGGCCTTCTCAGCCCAGGTTCCCTCTTCCTTTCACGCTTTCCCCAGCCCAGGTTCCCGCCCCGCTCCTCAGCGTAACCCCGGCCGGCCGCCTCCCGCCCCGCAGGCGCCGCTGCCTCACCTCCGACCACTAGCCAGCCGTCTGCGCCTGCGCACTCCGCGCCCCTTCCGTCCCCCAGACGCTGGCGCTCGGCCGCTCGGCCGCTCGGGCTCCAGCGCGCCTCCTGCCCGTAGGGCCTTTCCAGCTTTGAACTACATTTCCCACCGGCCCCGCGGGATGCTATGGAAAAGAACTTCGATCTCGGTTCATTACTAGTTCCCCTCCAAGAGTCCTCAAACACCTCCTCCTCCGACCTAGTGGTAACCTGAGAATCTGGGCACGCCGGGCGCTCGGTAAGGAGGCCGGGAAGGGTCCAGGGTGCGGGATTTGTTTGTATCTGCCCGCCCCCCTGCCCCGCGGGATTTTTGGAATGGCCGTAGTTGGCTGTCACGTGGAGTATGTGGCAGGGTGGGGTTTGAGACCACCTATCTTAAGACAGTGCTGCCCTTACCTCGTGCCATGCAAGAGGATTTTGATTGTGATCCGTTCATTTCGCTTGTGTCACCGGGATGGAGCTTCATTTCTGCAGTTCTGGCTTTAACAGTTGGGACTGAGAAGTTCTGCTGAAGATCTCCCTGAGAGTATATATGTCTCTGAAAATGAGGAGGCCTGTGTTAGCCAGAGCTGCCCTGCACTGAAGCTTGGCTTGAGTTGCCGTCCTCATGGCATCCCCACTTCCATTGCCCAGCCTCCTGCTTAGTGTGTGTGTGTGTGTGTGTGTGTGTGTGAATGGAGAGTCCCCTACCCAGGGGCCAATTTTAGGGTCTCTCCTTTGTTAGGATCTGTATTCCCGGGTTTCCTGCTGCTTCCTTTTCTCCCACTTCTCCCAAAATAATGAGGTCATTAATGTCTTTTTGTTTTCATCCACAAACTTTTGGGGTGGTTACACAGCAATAGGTAACTGAAATAGGTGTTTAACTCTCTAGTCTTTTTTCTATCACCTTATATTGATATAATTATGTCAACCTGTTTTTTTTGCTGATATTATATCTTAAAAATATTCTATATCCTTCATTATTTTCTACAACTGTGCATATTACAAAGATACTTTGTAATTTATTTAACCAATAACTTTCCTGGGCAACTCTTTCTCTTTGCTGTCCAGCTCCAATGTCTTCACCAAACTTTACATTTCCTTCCAGGACCTTATGGGGGGTCATGGGTTCCTGTCATTATAGGGGTCTGTAGACTTCAGAGTGTGGCAATGACTTCTGCTGAGGGGAGTATTAGATGACTCACCCCACTTAGAGGAATTTGTTCAATGATGTGTGATATAGGACCTTATACACATTTATTTAACTGATCAATTGGGTCTCCCTGATTATGATAACTCTTTTCCCTTTTCCAATTCAAAATCTGCATTCTGGAGCCATCTTACTTTCTTTTCTTTTTAAAAAAATATATTTTATTGATTTTTTACAGAGAGGAAGGGAGAGAGAGAGAGAGTAAGAAACATCGATCAGCTGCCTCCTACACACCCCCTACTGGGGATGTGCCCTCAACCCAGGTACATGCCCTTGACCGGAATCGAACCTGGGACCTTTCAGTCCGCAGACCGACGCTCTATCCACCAAGCCAAACCAGCTAGGGCCATCTTACTTTCTTCACTGTGACTCATTGGGGAATGCAGCTCTTTAGAGTGCTTAGGTAACTTTCTAAAGGATTGGTTTAAGATTCCTAGAGGTGCAAATGAGCATCTCTGCTGTGTTATTCTAAATGTCACCATCCCAGTCCTTCAGATTACTTTTTCAACTTTCTTTTCTGCCTGACGATCAAGGGAATGGTCTGAATTTCTGCATAGCCACATCAGGCCTAAGTCCCACCTATAAGAGTCATCCATATTGTTGTACTTAGCAGAAGTTTGTAGTATGACATTGTTATATAGTATATCTTTGTCTGAATATACTATACTTTATCAATTCTCCTGTTGATGGGATATTTGGGTGTTTTCAGGTTTTGGCCATTGTGAGGAAAGCTGCTATGAGCATTCTTGTACCAGTCTTTTGGTGTACATATGAAATCAGAATTAGCTTTTATAGATACTATTAGTATTTGAAGGTGATTGTTCCATTTTACACTCCTACCTACAATGTATGAGAATTCCAGTTGTTCCACATCATCAGCATTATTATTATTATCATTAGTCTTTTGAATGTTAACCATTTTAGTGGTTGTGTAGTGGTACACTTACATTTAGTTTGCATTCCCCTCATGACCAATGATGCTGCAAATATCAGTTCCTATGGACAATGAAATAATTCTTTGAGCCACAGAGCTGGAATGAACAAAATGGAAATAAGTGACATTTCACAATAAAAAAAGTAAGTGCCTAACTTGCCATGTAACCCAGCAAGTGCAGTCTTGGCCATTTATCCCAGAGAAGTGAAAACTTATGTTTATACTAATGCCTGTAGATGAGTGTTCATAGCAGCTTTATTTATAATAACCAAAAACTGGAAACAACCCAAATATCCTTTAACAGGTAACTGGTTAAATGAAGTAGGGCATATTTATACCATGGAAAAACACTCATCAGTAAAAAGGGGTGAGTTATTGACTCACAACTTAAATGGATATCAAGTGAATTATGCTGAGTAAGAAAGCAAAACTCATAACATTACAAACCGCATGATTCCATTTATATAATGTTCTTAATATGACAAAAATACAGAGATGGAGAACAGGGAATGAAGAGGAGAATATGTGAATAAGGTCTGTAGATTGTATCAATATCAATGTCTTGGGTCATGACATTGTACTATAGTTTTATAAGAAGTTACCAGTGAAGGAAAGTGGATGAAGGTGATATGGGAAGGTGACTATAAAAGGCTAGCATAAGGGATCCCTGTGAATCATGTTCTGAAGTGATGGAGGTGGTCACATGATTCTACACATGTGATAAAACTGCATAGAACTAAATATACACAGACATACACAAGTGGATGCATGTAAAACTGAGAAAATGTGAATAAGGTCTGTAGATTGTATCAATATCAATGTCTTGGGTCATGACATTGTACTATAGTTTTATAAGAAGTTACCAGTGAAGGAAAGTGGATGAAGGTGATATGGGAATCTCTATATTATTTCTTTCTTATTCTTTTTTTTTTTTAAAAAAAATCCTCACCAGAAGATATTTTTTCCATTGATTTTTAGAGAGAGTAGAAGGGAGGGAGGAAGGGGAGAGTGAGAGCATACGTGCAAGAAAGAGAGAAAGAGAGAGAAAAACATCGATTGGTTGCCTCCTGCATGCTGGGGATCGAACCTGCAACCAAAGTACGTACCCTTGACTGGGAATCAAACCTGCAACCCTTTGGTCCACGAGCTAATGCTCTAACCACTGAACAACTGGCCAGGGCTCTATATTATTTCTTTCAACAGCATATAGATTTACAATTATCTCAAAATAAAAAGTTAAAATATAAGCATATAGATGGCAAAAGTGGTTTGGCATTTGGAAAAATATAAAATTATATCCAGAACTCACATCACACGACAAGAATAAACTCCAAATAGATCAGGGATATAAACATAAAAAATGAAACCATATAGGAAGTCATGGGTGAATTCCTGTTTTAACTTCAGTGTTAGAAAGAACTCTCTAACTATGACCCAGAAAACAGACACTATAAAAGAAAATATTGAAAAATCTGAAATATTCAAAAGTTTGACTACATTGAAAAAGTAAAGTCAAAAGATAAGTTACATATTGGGAGAAAATACTTGTTAAATATATCATAGATAAAGGGCTAATATTCCTGTATTAGTTTACTAGGCCTGCCATAACAAAAATACCATAGACTAGGTATTTTAAACAACAGAAATTAATTTTCTCAATTCTCAGAGGCTGGAAGTCCAAGATCAAGGCATTGACAGGTTTGGCTTCTCCTGAGGTCTCGTCTCCTTGGCTTGCAAATAGCTGCTTTCTGTGTCCTCATATGGCTTTTTCTTTTTAAAAGGAATCCCTGGTGTATCTCTCCATGTATGCCCTAATCTCCACTTAGAAAGACAGTACTTAGATTGGAAAAGGCCCACCCTAACAGCCTCATTTTAGCTTAATTACCCCTTAAAAGGCCCTATCTTCAAATATAGTCATTCTAAGGTACTGGGGATTAGAGCCTCAACATATGAACTTGGGAAGTGGGGGACATAATTCAGTCCATAGAGTTTCTAATATCGAAAGAACCTCTTCATTTCACCATATATACAAATATTGAATCATTATGTTGTATATCTGAAACTAATATAATGTCATATGTCAATTATACCTCAATTAAAATAAAAAACCCTCTTAAAATTGATGGAAAGACCCTCCCCAAAAGAAAACCTTGACAGAAAAAAAATGGATAAAAGACAATTCACAAAAAAATATGTAAAAGTGACCCTTAAATGTATGAAAAGAGAAATGCATATTAAAATGATCCTGAAACTGTTTTTCACCTATCAGAATGTAAAAAATCAAAAAGTTGAACATTAAAATTAATTAAAAATTAAAATATTCTGTTGGTAAGACAGGGTGTAATGGGCAGAATGGCAACTTCTAAAAAGATATGTCCACATCCTAATCACTGGAACTTGTGAATGGTACTTTATTTGGGAAAATGGTCTTTGTAGATATAATTAACAATCCTGAGGTGAGGAATTCATCCTGGATTGACTGGGTGGACCTAAATCCAGTGACAGGTGTCCTTGTAAGAGTGAGGCAGAGAGAGATTTGACAAAAGAAAAGGAGGCAATGAGATCATGGAGGCTGAAATTGGAGTCATGGGTTCTGGCAGGTAGCTCAGTTGGTTAGAGCATTGTCCTGGTTCGCTAAGGTTGTGGGTTCGATCCTTGATCAGGGCACATACAAGAATCAACCAGCGTATGCATGAGTGGGTGGAACAACAAGTTGATGTATTTGTCTGTCTCTCTCTCTAAGCCTCAATTTTTTAAAAAGGCTAACTTCTATGCTAAAACATGATTTAACAAAATAATTGGAATCATAGGGCCATAGGTTGAGGAATACAAGGAGCTGGAAGAGATTCTCCCCTAGAGTCTCTCAAGGGAATGTGACCCTGCTGACACCTTGATTTTGGACTGCTGGCCCCAGAACTGTGAGAGAGAATAAATATCTATTGTTTTAAACTACCCACTTTCAGGGGAAGACCTGAAAAGGAGAAAGCCCGAGTTTATAAAGGCAAAAACCAATTTTCCTATTGGCTATCTAGCTGGATATGATGACTAGTTCAAAAAGGATTGATTAGGTCCCTGTGTGAGACTCTGAAGTAAGCCTCTGCATGATAGAGAGGCAAGTTCCAGGATGAGCTTCTATGGCAAGCACAAAAGTCCAAACCTCAACTGCGTGTGGATGTGCCTGAAACTGACTTTCCTAATGATGTCCTGAGTCCAATTTAGGCCCCCTCGACACCGCTGATTCCATTTTCAGATGATTCTGTTCAGAATGGAGACCAGTCTTTGGGAACTCAGGCTCAAGGTATTTCATTTCTCTCCTCTGGCTTCTGAGAAGAAAGCTGCTCAAACATCTTACACTTTTGACTCTCCACATCAGCTGAACTGCAATGGCTTTCCTCTTCTTGGAGCTTGTTTAGTCATTGCTCTTGCCACTATTCAGAGCTGTCTCCTTTCCTGAAATGAGGAAATCACACATGACTTAGAGATATAAATTCCTGTATGTAGAAGAAATTGCCACCGGGCTAACTTCTAGAAAACCCTACTCTTCCCGAATATCAAAACTATATCATAAGCTGTGCTTGCTAACAGTTGAACTGCTGACAATTAACCATAGCACCTACAGATAGCTCAGCCCCAGAACCAGCCGGATCCAGATCACTTGAAGATGGTGTTCAGAACCTGCTACCCTCCACCACCTCCACTGTCCTCCAGTGAACTTGTCTTCATCTACATATTAAAAATCACACCCAGGGGGAAGAAATGGACATTGCTAGGCACAATTAGTGCCCTGCATAAGGGAGCCATAAGCACTACACATAGCTCAGCTCTCCTGTTACTGCCTACCCAAGCAGTTTCTTTAACTGCCCACCCCCACCCTTACCATAGAGAAGGTACCTTTCCAACATGAGCTTATCCTGCTCCATTCCTTAACCAAAGAAAAAAGTTTTTGCTCTGCTTTATTGAACTCGGTCTCTTTCTATTTGCATGATCAGTACTTGGCAGAAGGACCTTGGCTTGTGTCCCTGACCCAAAAGGGTCAGCAAAAAATGGGACTGGGCTCTGCTGTGGTGATGTCTATAGGGAAGAGGAATACTAGGTGTATCGGTTAATAATGCAGATTTTGTAATAAAAGAAAACACGATATTTAAAGAGAAACACCAAAAGTGCTTTATTCAAAGTAATGTCCATCGCTAGCTACACATTTCCCCCATCTCTCAGGTAATTTATGGATACTGTTCCAATAGAACTTTTCTTGTTTTGAGGCAAACCATTCAGAGACCCAATTTTCCACTTCTTCGTATGTTTTGAAGTGCTGCTCAGGAAGTGTGTGTGTCATCGATCAGAACAAGTGGTAATCTGAAGGAGCAAGGTCTGGTGAATTCAGCGGGTGGGTTAATACTTCCCAGGTAAGATCTTTTAACGCAGCGGTTCTCAACCTGTGGGTCGCGACCCCTTTGGGGGTCGAACGACCCTTTCACAGGGGTCGCCTAAGACCATCGGAAAACACATATATAATTACATATTTTTTTGGTGATTAATCACTATGCTTTAATTATGTTCAATTTGTAACAATGAAATTGGGGGTCACCACAACATAAGAAACTGTATTAAAGGGTCGCGGCATTAGGAAGGTTGAGAACCACTGTTTTAACGTGTCTTTAACTGGTTTTGAAGTGTGTGATGGTGCGTCATCATGAAGCAAAATTACTTTGCCATGTCTTCTGGCACATTCTGGTCATTTCACGATCAAAGTGTGGTTCAAATTGATTATTTGTTGTCTGTAGTGATCAGTATTAATGGTTTCACCTGGTTTTAGAAGCTCATAATACACCACACCTTCCTGATCCCACCAAACACAGAGCATTGTCTTCTTTCTGAAGTGATTTGGCCTTGCATTCGATGTTGATGGTTGGTTGACCTGGATCAACCCATGATTTTGTGCATTTGGGATTCTCAAAATGAATCCACTTTTCATCGCCAGTCACAATTCAATGCAAAAAAGACTTTCTTTCGTGCTGTTGAAGCAACATTTTTTAAAAAATATATATTTTATTGATTTTTTACAGAGAGGAAGGGAGAGGAAAAGAGAGTTAGAAACATCAATCTGCTGCCTCCTGCACACTCCCTACTGGGTATGTGCCCGCAACCAAGGTACATGCCCTTGATCGGAATCGAACCTGGGACCCTTGAGTCCGCAGGCCGATGCTCTATCCACTGAGCCAAACCGGTTAGGGCAGTGGTCGGCAAACTGCGGCTCTCGAGCCACATGTGGCTCTTTGGCCTCTTGAGTGTGGCTCTTCCACAAAATACCGACTTCTGCACATGGGCCACGAAGTTTCAATCACACTGTATGTGCGCGCCCACACGTGGTATTTTGTGCAAACAGCACAGCTGTAGAACAGCTCTGGGACCAGGTCCCTCTCCGGCTAGACAGCTCAGCTCTGCTCCATGACAGCCTGCTTTGTGCTGTGCTGGTTTGCTCCGTTCATGATGGTCTGCTTCGCTCTGCTCCACTTTGTTCTGGTGAGACATCTTTGGTGATTCAGCTCAGCCAGGGGAATTCATTCTTCATTCTTGTGTGGAAAGGGAAAGTGCACTCTCCCAGCCAAAGGGGAGCTGGCTGGACACAGAAGTCCCTGCTCCTAGTCTCTGATTGGTCTGTCCTCATGCAAATGAGGACTCCAAATTTTCACAGTTTGATTGGTCCAAAGACACTGTCCTAATTGGTCAGAATAGAACCGCTCTAATTGGTAGGAGCAGTGCAACTTGATTGGATGTGGAAACCCTCAGTCCTATTGGTTGAAATAGGACTCCAGGAACTCCTTTATAAAGGCTAGCTCAGATGGCAGAAACACTGTACAAGCAGGCAGTCCAACAGCAGGTGTAGGCAGGGTAGTGCAGAGGTTTCTCTATGAAGTGCAGTTTGCATGAGAGGCCCTGTGCAGAAATGGCTGCTAGGCTCTGTTTTAAAAATTTGAGTCAAGGCCAGGCCAGGTGGCTCAGTTGGTTGGAGCATCATCCTGTACACCCAAAAGGCTGTGGTTTGGCTCAGTGGTTGGAGCATCACCCGTACACCAAAAAGGTTGTAGTTTTGATTCCCAGTCAGGGCACATACTAGGTTGCGGGTTCAGTCCAGTTGGGGTGCGTACAGGAGGCAACCATTGATATTTCTCACTCACATTGATGTCTCTCTCCCCCTCCTCCTCCTTTTCTAAAAAATCAATAAAAAGCATATATATATATCCCAATTAGCCACCAAACCCTTCTTGGTAGGTCCTTTTTACCCCCCTCAGGGTTCACAGTAATAACAAAATGCAGTTCTTTGTTTCCAGTTATACAAATGTCAAATCAGTTCTTCAAAGTCTCTTGAGAGATTCATAATAAAGGAAAATACTTCCAGCAGGAAGGTTATCAATTATGAGGTGAAATATTATTAATTGGCCAAACCAGGATCCAACATCACATCCTTGTAGTTACATCCCCTGAGCAGGGTTCCAGCACTCACTCTCCACCTGGGAGAACTTGATGGACATCCTTGGAAGTGACAGTCGTGTAAATGATAAAAACATTCCAACTCTACAAAGCTTAGTCTCATATGACCCTGGGGAAAAGAGGAGGGTGGGCCAGAAACGGAACTAGACATCATATAGAAAACATTTCTCCTGTATGGTTAAGCATTTCTGAGTCTGGCAAAAATATAGTTGCTCCTTGAGTTATTGTGTCCCAATAAGCCCACTGTCAGTTGGGAATGCAACTTGAATACTCTTCCAACCTACTGAACATCATAGCTTAAGTCAACCTACCTTAAACATGCTCAGAACAATTATATTAGCATACAGTTGGGCAAAATAATCTAACACAGAACATATTTTATAATAAAATGTTGAATAGCTCATGTAATTTAATGAATACTAGAGGCCCGATGCACGAAATTCATGCAAGGGGCTCGGCCCTTGCAGCCCTGGCTGGCCCTCGCAGCCCCAGCCAGCCCTCACAGCCCCGGCTTTGTCTGGAAGGTCGTTTGGCTGTTTGGTCTAATTAGCATATTAGCTCTTTATTATATAGGATTGTATTGAAAGTGAAAAATAGACTGGTTGTATGTGTATGACTTTTGCACCATCGTAAAGTCCAAACATCACAAGTTGAACCCATTGTAAGTCTGGGATTGTCTGTACACTCTAATAAATCCCAGAACCTCCTCACAATGTGATATTAAGTTGTCATTAAGGAGAAGCAAGATGGCGGCGATATAGGCAGACGCGTCCCAGGTCTTGTCCCGGAGCAAACGGAGTAAGCAGCTGAAACTAATAACACCCACCCCGAATTGGCAAATTTACTCAGCTGGTGAGACGGTTTGCAGCCGGGAAGGGCAGACCTCCCCTGGAAAGGTTAAAAACCAGGGATCTGGGCAGGAAAGTTTGCCAGACCTGAGCCCAGAGGGTCGGAGGGAGACCGCATGGCAGACAGACGCGTCTCTTGGGACAGACACAGACCCTGACCGGGGTAAGGAGTTCTGCGGGTTTGCTGGCGCCAGGAGATTTGAGATTTGGATTTTGTGATTGCAGAGAACTGAGACTAAAGGGGGCATCCTGAGGAACTGACCGGACCATGCAGTGCCCATAAGAGAGGAGCGTTTCCCAGATCATGCAGTGCTGGTAAGAGAGGAGCGTTTCCCAGACCGGTAAGAGAGGAGCGTTTCCGCGGCCGGCCGGCGTTTGTCTGTTTCTTTGTTTTCACTGAACCCTGCTCATAGGACAGTTCGGATACAGACACTCACCTGTGCTGAAGAGAGGGTGAAGGTGCAGACGAGGGGAATCTGGGGAGAGGCTGAGGAAAGAGGGGGAGCCGGAGGAGGTGGCAGCGAATTGAGTGCTGAGACACCCCTGGGCCCAGGACTGGGGCAGCCATTCCTCCAGAGGGTGGAATTCCACCCCCCAGCCCCCCAGGCAAGGAGCACAGCCACACCCAGATTCCACCCTGTATGAGATAAAGGATTAAAACAAGCTGATTAGTCCCTGGGAGTTACCAGGGTCTGGCCTATAGAGGGATTTTCAGTCCCACCAACAACACAGAGCAGGGTAAGGATTAAAAAAGGATAGAGAAGCTGTATAGCCTCAGAGGCCAACCCAAAAACACTGCCACCCAGAGGCTGAGCCACAAACTGACTCTTAGGGGAATACAAATTAAGGCAGACTGGATCACAAATACGGCCTGCTTTAAAATCAGGACTGTGATTTACAACACAGAGGAACAGTGTAATGCAGGGAAATTCAACACTCTCCTAAATACCTGGCAGGACTAAGGCGAACCAGGCTGAAGAGTAGAAGAACCGAAAGACCATCACTACTGCAAATTTTTTCTTTTTCTTTTTCTTTTTTTTAATTTTTTCACCTTTTTACTAAGAAACCAATTTTTTTTCTCTTTTTCTTCTTTTTCCATCACCTGATTTTACCCTTTCAATTACCACATTTTTATTTTTAACCAGTATTATTACTGCTACCATTTTACCATTTTTTAAAGTGCCTTTTTATTTTCTCTTTATTTTCTTTTGGGATTAGTGTTCTCCATTCTATTTTCATCGTTCCTTTAGCATTAATTTTCCCTATCTCAATTTCACCTCTTTGCTAAAACCCTCTTCCTTACTTTTCCCCTTTTGGTGTCCTGTTTCTCTTACCCTATTCCTGCTCCAGACTTTCCCAATTCCTTCTTTTTACCCCCTGTCTAATTCCACCCTACTTATATATCCTATTTCCAATCTACTGCTCTAAATCCTTATACACCTATTCTTTATCCTTCTTCACTTTCCAAACATTTTTTTTTCTCTTATCTTTCTATTGTTTTCTTGATTGTTGAATATATTGGGCTTTTCTTTTTATTTGTTTGTTTGTTTTGTTTTGTGCTTTTTCTTCTTTTTTAGGACTGATTGTGAGGTTGTTTTTCTTTTTCTTTTTCTTTTTTTTTTCTGCTGGTTTTTCCCTTCCCTCCCCCACCCCACCCCGGTTATTTTTGTGCTTCTGTTTTCCCTTACCCCTCTGGATATTATTGGTGGTTTGTAGTTTGCATTCATCTCCAGGGATCTGTTGCTGGAATTTGTTGAGATTAGTGGCAGTTCTATTGGAGTTTGCTCCTCATACCAATAGTCTCTTCCCCGCTTCTACTTCATTCTCTTTTTTCGCTCTCTTTTTTTCCCCTCTTTTTTCCCAATTCTATTTTTGCACTCCTTTTTTGTTTGTTTTTTTCTTATTTTTCTTTTCTGTTCTCTCTTTTATCTTCTTCTCTTCTTTCTCCCTTATCCCCTAATTCTCTTAATTCGGGTGGTCACCTTTATTTGGGGTTATTAATATTGTGAATATACTTGTGTTCAGTGCCTGGTATGTTGTGCCTTGCTCTGTTGTATTTTGTGCCTTTAAATCAACGCAGCAGATCCAAGCAACAGCAGCCCCCTGATCACCGCAGTCTCCTGATCACCACAGCCTCCTGATCACCACACCCTCTGTCTGTGGAACAGCAGCTGTACGTGAAGCCTCCCCCCACCAGCCAGAAGAGCCAACACAGCTGTGAACAACACCCACCAGAGGAGCTGCTGCCAACTGGAAAGCAGCTGCTACCGCAACCGTCTGAGCAGCAACCACAACCCAAGGAGCCCCTGCCACCCAGGGAGCAGGCACTGAACATCTCAACATCTACATATGTCAGCGAGATCAAACATGGGTAGGCAAAGAAACCCCCAAAGGAAAGAAAAGGAGGACCCGCCAGAAAAGCAGCTAAGTGAGACAGAGATATGCAACATGACGGAAAAAGAATTCAGAATAAGGTTCCTAGAGTACATGCACCAGATGTTCAAGAAGCAAGAAGAAACAGATGAAAAATTCAACTACTTATGCAAGAAGCTAGAAGAAACAGATGAAAAAATCAACAACTTAAGTAAGTCCCAAGAAGAAATGAAGAGCGACATAGCTTCAATAAAAAATTCCATTGAAAGTATCAACAGTAGACTGGGAGAAGCGGAGGACTGAATTAGTGAATTAGAAGACAAGGAAGCAAAACACACTCAAACTGTACGGCAAATGGAGAAAAAACTTAAAAGACAGGAGGAGAGCCTAAGGGAGCTTTGGGACAACATGAAACAAAACAACATACGAATAATAGGGGTGCCAGAACAACAGAAAGATGAACATGGATTAGAAAACCTATTCGAAGAAATAATATCAGAAAACTTCCCTGAGGTGGGGAAGAAAAAAGTCACACAAGCCCAGAGAGTCCCAAACAAGGTGAACCCGAAAAGACCCACACCAAGACACATCATAATTACCATGGCAAATGTTCATGATAAAGAGAGAATCTTACAGGCTGCAAGAGAGAGACGGAAAGTAACATACAAGGGATCTCCCATTAGATTATCAAATGATTTCTCAACAGAAACACATCAGGCCAGAAAAGAATAGACGGAAATCTACAAAGTGATGCAAAGCAAAGGACTGAATCCAAGAATACTCTATCCAGCAAGGCTATCATTCAAAATTGAAGGGGAAATAAGAAGCTTCACAGACAAAAAAGGGCTAAGGGAGTTTATCACCACCAAGCCAGCAATGCAAGAAATGCTAAAGGGACTGGTGTAAAAAGAAGAAATATCAAGCTCAGAAAGAAAACAGCCACACACACACACAAAAAAAGAAATGGCTACAAACAAGTACCTTTCAATAATAACTTTAAATGTAAATGGACTAAATGCTCCAACCAAAAGACATCGAGTGGCTGAATGGATAAAAAAACATGACCCATACATCTGCTGTCTACAAGAGACCCACCTCATTAGAAGGGACTCACACAGACTGAAAGTGAAGGGATGGAAAAATATCTTTCACGCAAATGGAAAGGAAAAGAAAGCTGGGGTAGCAATACTTATATCTGACAAAATACATCTCAAAGTGAAGGCCATAACCAGAGATAAGGAAGGCCACTTCATAATACTAAAGGGATCAATACAACAAGAAGATATAACCCTGGTAAACATATATGCACCCAATGCAGGAGCACCCACATACATAAGAAAACTTCTCGAAGATATCAGGGGAGAGATCGACAACAATACAATCATAGTAGGGGACTTTAATACACCACTGACATCACTGGATAAATCCGCTAGACAAAAACTCAGCAAAGAAATAGCAATCCTAAATGACTCACTAGATCAGATGGACTTAATTGACATCTTCAGAACACTTCACCCCACAGCTGCGGAATATACATTCCTCTCAGGTGCTCATGGGACATATTCAAAAATAGACCACATATTGGGTCACAAGCAAAGTCTCCACAAATTCAAGAAGATTGAAATCATAAAAAGCTTCTTCGCAGACCATGATGGCATAATGTTAGAAATAAACTACAATAAAAACAACCCAAAATACTCAAACACTTGGAAGCTGAATAGCATGTTATTAAATATTGATTGGGTTACCAATGACATCAAAGAAGAAATTAAAAACATCCTGGACACTAATGACAATGAAAACACAACAATCCAAAACCTCTGGGACACAATGAAAGCAGTCCTGAGAGGAAAGTTTATAGCTCTACAGGCCTATCTCAAAAAACAAGAAAAAATGGTAGTCAATCATCTAACTCTACAACTCAAAGAATTAGAAAGAGAGCAACAAGAAAACCCCAGAGTGAGCAGAAGGAAGGAGATAATAAAGATTAGAGCAGAAATCAATGAAATAGAGACCAAAAAAACAATACAGAAAATCAATGAAACCAAGAGCTGGTTCTTTGAAAGGATAAACAAGATTGACAAACCCCTAGCCAGGCTCACCAAGAAGCAAAGAGAGAGGTCCCAAATAAACCAAATCAGAAATGATAGAGGCGAAATAACAACAGACCCCACAGAAATACAAATGATTGTTAAACAATACTACGGGCAACTCTACTCCAACAAACTAGACAACCTGGAGGAAATGGACAAATTCCTAGAAAAATACAACATTCCAAAACTCAATCAGGAAGAATCTAAAAACCTCAATAGGCCAATAACTATGGAAGAAATTGAAGCAGTCATCAGAAAGTTTCCAGCAAACAAAAGCCCAGGGCCAGACGGCTTCACAGGGGAGTTCTACCAAACATTCAAGGAAGAACTAAAACCTACCCTCCTCAGACTACTACAAAAAATTCAAGAGGAAGGAACGCTTCCAAGCTCATTCTATGAAGCCAGCATCACCCTAATACCAAAACCAGGTAAAGACATCACAATGAAAGAGAATTACAGGCCAATATCCCTCATCAACATAGATGCCAAAATCCTCAACAAAATCTTAGCAAATCGGATCCAGCAGTACATCAGAAGGATCATACACCATGACCAAGTAGGATTTATCCCAGAGATGCAAGGATGGTACAACATCCGTAAATCAATAAATGTGATACATCACATAAACAAATTGAAAGAAAAAATCCACATGGTCATATCAATTGATGCAGAAAAAGCATTCGACAAAATCCAACACCCGTTTTTGATAAAAACTCTCAGAAAGGTGGGAATAGAAGGATCATACCTCAACATAATAAAAGCCATATATGACAGGCCCACAGCCAACATCATACTCAATGGACAAAAACTAACACCATTTCCCCTAAGAACAGGAACAAGACAGGGATGCCCACTCTCACCACTCCTGTTCAACATAGTACTGGAAGTATTAGCCATTGCAATTAGGCAAGAAGAAGAAATAAAAGGCATCCAAATTGGAAAAGAGGAAGTAAAACTGTCCTTATTTGCAGATGACATGATATTATACATACAAAACCCTAGAGACTCCATCAAAAAGCTACTAGACTTAATACATGAATTTGGCAATGTAGCAGGATACAAAATTAACCCCCAGAAATCCGAGGCATTTCTATACACCAATAGTGAACTTTCAGAAAGGGAGATCAGAAAAACAATCCCATTTACCATCGCACCAAAAAAATTAAGATACCTAGGAATAAACTTAACTAAAGAGGTTAAAGACCTCTACTCAGAAAACTACAGGACGTTGAAAAAAGAGATAGAGGAAGACATAAACAGATGGAAGAACATACCATGTTCTTGGATTGGTAGAATCAACATCATTAAAATGTCCATACTACCCAAAGCAATCTATACATTCAACGCACTTCCCATTAAAATACCAATGGCCTTCTTCAAAGATCTAGAACGAACTCTCCAAAAATTCATCTGGAATAAAAAAAGACCCTGAATAGCTGCAACGATCCTGAGAAAGAACAAAGTAGGTGGGATCTCAATGCCAGATATCAAGCTGTATTACAAAGCCACTGTTCTCAAAACTGCCTGGTACTGGCACAAGAACAGACATATAGATCAGTGGAATAGAATAGAGAGTCCAGAAATTAGCCTGAACCAATATGCTCAATTAATTTTTGACAAAGGAGGCATGAACATATAATGGAGCCAAGATAGTCTCTTCAATAAATGGTGTTGGGAAAATTGGACAGACATATGCAAGAAAATGAAACTAGAGCAGCAACTTACACCATACACAAGAATAAACTCAAAATGGATAAAGGACTTAAATGTACGACAGGAAACCATAAAAATTCTAGAAGAATACAAAGGCAACAAAATCTCAGACATATGCCAAAACAATTTCTTCACTGATACAGCTCCTAGGGCAGTTGAAACTAAAGAGAAACTGAACAAATGGGACTACATCAAAATAAAAAGCTTCTGCACAGCAAAAGAAACCATCAACAAAACAACAAGAAAACCCACCTCGTGGGAAAACATATTTGCCAACGTCATATCTGATAAGGGCTTAATCTCCAACATTTATAGGGAACTCATACAACTTAACAAAAAGAAGATAAACAATCCAATCAAAAAATGGGCAAAGGATCTAAATAGACACCTTTCAAAAGAGGACATTCAGAAAGCCAAGAGACATATGAAAACATGCTCAAAGTCACTAATCATCCGAGAGATGCAAATCAAAACAACAATGAGGTACCATCTCACACCTGTCAGAATGGCCATCATCAACAAATCAACAAACGACAAGTGCTGGAGAGGATGTGGAGAAAAAGGAACACTTGTGCACTGCTGGTGGGAATGCAGACTGGTGCAGCCACTATGGAAGACAGTATGGAGTTCCGCAAAAAACAAAAAATGGAACTCCCATTTGACCCTGTGATCCCACTTCTTGGAATATATCCCAAGAAACCAGAAACACCAATCAGAAAGGATATATGCACCCAGATGTTCATAGCAGCACAATTCACCATAGCTAAGATCTGGAAACAGCCTAAGTGCCCATCAGTAGATGAATGGATTAGAAAACTGTGGTACATATACACGATGGAATACTATGCTGCTGTTAAAAAGAAGGAACTCTTACCATTTGCAACAGCATGGATGGAACTGGAGAGCATTATGTTAAGTGAAACAAGCCAGTCAATGAAGGAAAAATACCACATGATCTCATTCTTTCATGGATAATTAAGACCATTACAAACTTTTGAACAATAATAAATACAGTGGCAGAGCTGCCTCAAACCGATTGTCGGACTTCAGTGGTAAGGCCAGGGAGGGTTGGGGGACAGGAGGGAGGGGAGTAAGAGATCAACCGAAGGACTTGTATGCGTCCATATAACCATAACTAATGGACATAAGACACTGGGGGGTAAGGGAGGGCAGGGGCTTGTTAAGGGTGGGGGGGAAAAAAGGACACATATGTAATACCCTTTGTAATGCTTTAAGCAATAAAAAAAAAAAAGTTGTCATTAAAATTTAGTTTGTAGAATAACCAAAAAATATAGAAAAATTCAAAATATACTAACAGTGGCTAAAGCAGGTTACTACACATATATACATACAACTATCCCATTAATCAAAATTTACATATGTCATTACAGATAGAATGGCAGACATCTGCAATAAAAAAATCTGGATTTATACATTTAAATATTAACATTGGTGATTTCTAGACTGTGATACTGATTTTTTGTTTAAGTATATTTCCATAAATTTAAATTCGTTTTTTCTTATTAAACTTCTGGGCTTTATTTATTATTTATTTATTTTCCCTTTTTTTTTTCCTAGATGTTTCCTGCATGGTTTATCTCCTCAGTCATCGTCCACAGGACTCTGAGAAGTTGTAGGAATATGCAGGTACAGACTCAAGGCCCAGCTTTCTCTCCAACGTTGTGGAAAGGGACTGTACATCACGGGGCAGAGTCCTATGCTCCCCTACGCCAACTGGACAGAGCCCGTATTATTTATTTTTAATACAACCATTACATATTACACAAAAATAAAAGTCAAACGAACTTGGTATTTATAAATTATTAAATAAAAATACAGGAATATATATTTATATTTATAGAGCTTTTTCTTTTCTTCTAAACTAACCAAATCTTTCTCCTGCCATTTTATGATTTAAAAAAGTAAAATAGGCCAAAACCGGTTTGGCTCAGTGGATAGAGCATCGGCCTGCAGACTGAAGGGTCCCGGGTTCGATTCCGGTCAAGGGCATGTACCTGAGTTGCGGGCACATCCCCAGTAGGAGATGTGCAGGAGGCAGCTGATCGATGCTTCTCTCTCATCGATGTTTCTAACTCTCTATCTCTCTCCCTTCCTCTCTGTAAGAAATCAATAAAATATATTTAAAAAAAAAAAGTAAAATAGTGTATGCCCTAGAATAAGTGGGGAGTGGGCTTAATAATCACAGGACCCAGTTGCTCTACTTCTGCTCCTTCCTTGGCCTAAGCAAGTCCCTATTTGTCCCTTTGGGCTCTGGAGAGAAGGAAACACCCACTCCACCTATTTAATCTCTGAAAAATAGCAATTAGATTTATTTCCCTTATTTTTTTAAAAAAAGGAATGGGTTTAAAAATTGGGAGCCATACTCAGGCTTCCTGGCCAAGAACTAATCCCAAGGAACTATATGGCTCTAGAAGAGTCTCTACTTTTCCCTGACAGAAGATTCTCTGGGGTTCCCAGTGCCCCTCAAGAAGGGCAAGATAGTTTAAAACAGCTCACTGTGGTCCCACCCAAGCTATGCTTCTAGGAATCCATACCAACCCCCTTACACTTTCAGAATACAGCCTCTCCTTCCACCCAGGTGTGAAGGCCTCAGAGTAGGGCATCTCAGTAACCATGGTCCCCAATGCCCCTGTTTGCTAAAGGCCCCCCAGAAGAGCTAACATGGAAAGGCACCCTGTAGTAGAGGGTAGGGTGACGAGTCTGCCCAAAATCTGGGGGAGCACAGGCTCCAATTTGGAGCTGATGGCCTAGTCCAGTGATGGCGAACCTATGACACGAGTGTCAGAGGTGACATGCGAACTCATTTTTTTGGTTGATTTTTCTTTGTTAAATGGCATTTAAATATATAAAATAGATATCAAAAATATAAATCTTTGTTTTACTATGGTTGCAAAGATCAAAAGATTTCTGTATGTGACACGGCACCAGAGTTAAGTTAGGATTTTTCAAAATGCTGACACGCCGAGCTCAAAAGGTTCGCTATCACTGTTCTAATGATACTATGTTGCCAGCTTCTGGGACCAAGTGAAAAATCTCCAAGAAGAGTCAACCATGGTCTAGCTAAGCTGATCAGTGCTCAGGATCAAGGGCAGGGTTCTAGAGCACTGTGTATGGAGAAGTCAGCATCGGAGAGCAGCAATTTTAGCACCTTAGAAAGTGCAACAGTGAGGTCTGGCTCAGGGCATGCATTTGGAGTGAAATCATTTCTTTCTCAAAAGAAAAAGCTATAATCTGAATCTGTTCTAGAGGGCTGTGAGCTCTAAAGTTAACATTCGCAGACTCTGAGGTACAGACAAGTAATACCCATGCAAATAGCATGGCTTCAAAGAAAATATAAATGCTTCCAGATCATGGTAGGTACTCTAGAACCCATACACCTGGCCCTTGATAAAGCAGCACCAAAGCCCACCACACGGAACAGGCTAGGCACGGAGTACACATCACCCTCACACCCATGGGTTTCAATGCATCAACAATCTCACTGAGACATAGTGCAGGACCCAGACTGTATTCTAGATCAGCATGTATGTCTACACCCAGAAGGAAAATTAATTACAGCCCCAATTTAGAGTTTAAATTTGGGAACATAAGGTCCCAGAGATAGGGGACACTTTAGGCACCAGTGTACCCCAGTAGGGGAGGAAGGCAGCAGGCAGGTCCAGCTACCAAAGCCTCTACCCACTGCAGGCTCTGCAGCCCTGCCTTTCTGTCAGAGTCCAGCAGGCAGCAGCAAGTGCATGATGCACAAGGAAGGGGGACCATGAAGGAACAAGGCTAGCTGTAGAACTGCACTTCTCTCCAAAGCCCTGCTAACGACTTTCTGCAGAGAAGTGCTGGAAGCCCTCATCTGTATACAGTGTTTCTCCCAGGCAATAGGACAAGGGAAGGAAGGAGGCAGAGAACTGTCCCTGTTCTTGCCACTGTTTTCTCCTTCAAGAATCCTACAACCACCAGATGAGACAAGCAGCCCAGCATGCACATGAGCACACGTGCACGTGCACACACATGTCCAAGCAGCCCACTGTCACAGCCACCTCTCCCTATCACCTGAGAATCTGAGCTTCCATTCAAAGAGACGTGCCTTCTGTGTTCTCCCCAAATCCCACTCACCCAATGGAGATGCCAGCCCCTTATGCAAGTCCACCTTCCTCGGGGCTGCAAAATGAGCTCCAGCTAGTTTCCTGTGCCTACACCTACAGGCATGATCCCTCCCACCTCCCCCTACCCCTGGAATGACTCTATCTCCTGGCCCCCTGACTTTCCCAATACATTCCCCAAGGTCTCCAGTTCACTCTTCCAACTGCCTGCCTGGCACACTCAGTTCCCTCACACACTACCCTGACCCTTCCCATCCTAGTTCCATACCCATCCATTCACCCCACTTCTTTCAAGGGCATTCTCTGTTCTGTTCCTGCCCTCCTGTCCCCCAGCACACCTAGCCCCACTTGGCCCTGGACTTTCTCACATACTAGCAAAAAATGCTCCTACAGTTAACAAGGCCCTTAGTGCCAGGGCCCCCGTCAGCACTGTTCTCACTGAGGCCCAGTTCCCGTATAGAGCTGTGAACTCCGCCCAGCCCCCAATACTGTGATCCAGTCGGCCAGCCGCATCTCCAGGTAGGCCACCATCCACTCCTGTACTTGTCCCACAAGTGGCTCCATCTCCTTGTTGACACTCTCAACACACAGAGCAGCTCCAAAGACAAAGAAGGCCACAAGGTAACCCCAGTTGGGGCCCCCCTGGAAGAATTCATCAGAGACCTGGGTGAAACATTGCTGGGCTGAACCTGGGGTCACATGCAGCTGAGCCACCAGATCAGAGAAGGTGCATCAGAAATGGGTCTCAAACTCATCTCTAGCTGCCCGCATGGCTTGGTGCAGTGAGTCAGCTGCTGGGCCCTCTCCGGGTCCCGCTCCACAAACATAACCCTTCTGCCTCAGCTTGTAGCCTACAAAGTCTGCCACCAGAGCCTGTGTGTCTGGGGCCGAGGCTGGGGTTGCCATCCGGGTGGCCAGCCTGGATGGCAGCTCTTAGGACCCAGCACTGGTGGCAAGGAGCCCCCAGGTGGGGCCTTTCATCCTTCTGGCCTGCGTGGAGCCCTGGGAAGGGGAGGAGGATATCAGAGCTAGGTGGGGAAGGCCAGGGATTAGGGTCTGGGCTGAGAAAGGCTGGGATTGCAGCTCCCAGGCCCAGGCCCCTGCCTCCAACGCTCTACCAGCTGTGTGGCCGAATCCATGTTTAATGACTGTCCTCCCGGGAAACCCAGGGCCAAGGGCTTCCTGACACCATCTCTACTCCGGTCTCCCCCAGAGCAGCCCAAAGGCCCAGCTCCTCCCTCACCCCAACCCTCAGCCTGTCTCCAATCCCTCCTGCCTGCCAGGTTAGGGATCTCACGGGTCAGGCCGCTGGCTGCCGGGATCCAGGAGCTGGGAGGGAGGGAGAGTGGGCCATAAATTTAAATTTAATGTATAGTTTCTGTTATCTTTATAAGAACCATGAATGGAATATAGAATATATGTTTTAAGGTATTTTATTAAAGAGAAGTTCTTTAAAAATATAGGTGAAAAAATTCGCTGTAATTTAACAGCTCAGCATGTTCTAAATACAGTTGGCTATAAGTGATTTCTTTTATAATGTCTTCTAATAAACTATTGGTTTCCAAGCATGCCTGTAAGTGTTATGTCTACAGAGGAAGAGCTAAGAGGTTCAAAACTTGGTTTTGCTGCTTTGTTTTATATCTTCTTGACAGAAGTATTTATTTCATTTCTGAAACATTAGCCATAATACCCTGCAACCAGTGAGAAAATCACCTTGCCCCATTAGTTTCCCTTTGGGCCTAATATCAACAGAATCAAAACTATAGAGCATAAAGTTGTCTAGAGAAAATTCATTCATACCCAGAGTTCTTATGAATTCACAATAACTGGGACATGTTGCTATAGTTAGAATTCTTTATCAATGCCTACAGTTTATCATCTGTACTTCTCCAGAAGTCTTTGTCATGTTCTAGCTTTGACCTATTTTTATTTCTCCTGTTGAATGAAAACAACAACAGAAAGGTAGTGATTATACTTATTAATCTGTTTCTTCCAAGAACACATGCATAAATTCTTATATATTGTGGGCATGCCCAATGTCTTATACAGAAATCCCACTTCTAGGACACTTTGTCTTATGAAGAAAAAAAAAAATGAGCAAAAAATTCTTACAAGGATGTACATTGAAGAAGTCCAGATAATAAGCATAAAAATGTTCTATAATAATGTATTAAATAAAGTATGACAAACTACCTTATAATCATGCTTTGGGTTCCAAATTAATTAACAAAGATACTCATCAGGAGTGGCTTAGTGAAACAGACAGGATACAGAGCAGAAGGCATAGAGTTGGAAAGTTCAAAAACAGAATCTAGTTAAAGAATGAGGGCCTTGGAATTCAGATTCTGATTCCATCTCAGGTACTCTGTGACACTTCACTAGTTATTTCAGGTATTTGTGCGTCACTTGCCTAATCAGTTTACTGGGAATGGTAATGACACCTCACTCACAGGGTTATCTTGAGGACTAATGAGACAATACATATAAAATATTTAGAATAGTGTATTAGTTAAGATTTTCTAGAAAAACAGACCAAACGGTGTGTGTGTGTATGTGTGTTTGTGGAGATAGATAGAGAGAGAGAGAGAGTTAGTTTAAGGAATTGGCTCATGAGTTTGTGGGGGCTTGTAAGGTCCAAAATTTGCAGGGCAGGCCAGCAGGTTGAACACCCACAGAACAGTTGCAATTTGAGTCCAAAAGCTGTCTCCTGGTGGGGCTCCTTCTTGCTCTGGGAGAGGTCAATCTTTGTTCTATTAAGGCTTTCAACTGATTAGATGAGGCCTACCCAGACTAAGGTGGGTGACTGACTCTACTCAGTGTCCACTGATTTAAATGTTAATCTCATAAAAATTAAAAGCCCATCTTCATGTTTTGTCCACAATGAAGTTTGACCAAATATCTGGGCATTGTGGTCCAGCCAAGTTGACTCATAAAATTAGCCATCATAAGTCCACCCCTTGTCAACTTGGTATCTATACACAGCTCCTTAAACCAAGCTTAATCTCTGAATAAAAACAATAACAAGGTGATACTTCCACCTAACATATACAACTATCTTGCATGTAACCAAAAAGCACACTAACACTTTCCCCAGAAGAGGGTGCAAAGTGCTTGTGTGATGTTTACTTTTCTTGACATCACACAATTTTAAATATTGTGATATAAAGTTAATAATACTTAAATACTATGACATAAGGTCAGTACATCTCAGGATACATGATAAAGGGATAAAAAAGGGAAGAAAAGATATTTGCGACACTCCCTCCCCCAACAAAATAAAGAAACACTCATAACAATTACAGTTCTCATTTCTGAAACTGGTCACATGGTTATAATTGATATTTATAACTACCTTCTTCCACTATCCAGTATTCTTTTTGTCCTCAGCAAGCACCTCAGTGTGTCATGGTTCTTTACTTAGTGCGGTGACCCAAACATTCTTGAAGACTCTTGCCCATTGGTAATGCTGCCTGAATAGTGTTGCAGTTTTCTACTCACTTTAATCATAGGGCATGTTATACTAAGAGATGCCTGAAAGGATCTTTTTACTTCCCTTGTGAAGTAGCAGTCCAACTTTCCCTTGGTAGTCAAGGTCAGTCACCCCAGTCAGCACAGTAATTCTATTCTTGGCCTGCTGATTCAGAAAGATGAGGAGCCCAAAGTAGCTGGGGAGCAGTCTTAACTTCCAGTTCAATGGAATCATGTCTCCTGGTGGAAGCACTCCTCTTTGGAACTTCTGGGCAGCAGAGCACAGGTTGTGGGGATAGGAAGCAAAAACTTGCTGTAGGACCACTAGGGGAAATAGTGAGTGATATCACTCCCATTTCTACCCATTGATTTCTGGCCTCATGCGTCCTGGCTATTCGAGAAAAAGCACCAGGTAGAGGACGCTGATCCACAGCATCTACAGCCTTTTGGGGAACCCTGCCCCAGCCCTGCAAGATACTGCCACCTGTTTGGCATTGTAAATGAGTCTTCAAAAGGTCATTCCACTGTCTGTCAAGCCAGCTGCTTCAACATGGTAAGACCAGTGAATTCCATGAGGATAGGCCCATTGCTGCACTTCCTTTGCTGTGGCATGAGTTCCTTGATAGCAACAATGCTGGTGTGGAACACCATGTTAGTGATAAGGCGTTCTGTAATTCCATAGATGGTAGTTTTGGCAGAAGCATTATATGCAGTAAAGGCAAATCTGCATCATGAAGGTCTATTCCAATCAGAACAAAATGTCCCTTCCATGATGGAAGCAGTCCAATGTAATCAGCCTGCCACCAGGGAGTGGTGTCAATATCGGGGACTCATTATTGGTCTCTGCTGTTGACAGATTGAGCATTCAGCAGTGGTGGTAGCCAAGTTGGCCTTGGTGACTAGATGCCCAAGCATAACCTCCATCACTGCCACCATGGTCGCTTTGTTCATGAGCCCATTGGTTGATGACTGGGGTGACTGAGGAAAAATCCTGATGGTTACCCACAGAATGGGTCAGCTTATCCACTTTATTAAAATCCAACACTGCTGAGGATATTCTTTGGTGAGCATTCACATGGGACACAGATATCTTCACTTTTACCCATTCAGAAAGGTCCACACCTCTTTCCCGGACTTCCTTGTCACCTATTTGCTAATCATGTTCCTTCCAAGTCCCCAACCATCCACCAAACCATTGTCCACCGTCCATGAATCGATATACAGTCACACATCTGGCCATTTCTCATTTCAAGCAACATAACCAAGTGCACTTCTCAAAGTTCTGCCCAATAGAAGGATTACTTGTGCCTTCAGGGCATACTCCACCAGAGCACATATATACAACTTCCACTTTTTTAAAGTATTTTTTTACTGATTTCAGAGAGGAAGGGAGAGGGAGAGACAGAAAGAAACATCAACGATGAGAGAGAATCATAGATTGGTTGCCTCCTGCACACCCCACACTGGGGATTGAGCCCACAACCTGGACATGTGCCCGGACAGGGAATTGAACAGTGACCTCCTGGCTTATAGGTGGGCACTCGACTACTGAGCCTTGCCAGCCTGGCTACCACTTCCATTTGGATGGTGGAATGTTGCTAGGTGTACCCAACTCAATGGCTTAGTGGGTCAGATCACATCAAGTTCATGAAGGGCAGCTCTTGTTGCATGGTAACTTGGTGGCCTGTAGTTAAGTGTCCAATCTCTGCTAAGGCCCAGTAGCAAGCCAAAACCTGTTTCTCAAAGGAAGAGTAGTTACCCACAGAGGAAGACAGGGCTTGGCTTCAAAATCCTAAAGGCTTGCACTGTGATTCACCTATAGGGGGCTGCCAATGGCTCCAGGCAGCATCTCTATCTGCCACTGATATTTCCAGTGATCTGCTGGGCCATGTGGCCCAAGTGGCAAAGCAGCTAACACACAGTCTGGACCTGTTGCAGAGTTGCAGAATCTTCTCTTGTTCTGGGCCCTTCTCAAAACTAGCAGCTTTTCAGGTCACTCAGTAAACACCCAAATGAGGAATATACCTCCATAATCCAGAGGCCCACTAGGCTTTGTGCCTCTTTTGGGGGTGTTGGTAGGGCCAGATGCAACAACTTGTCTTTCACCTTAGAAGGGATATCTCAACATACCCCACACCACTGGTTCCCTAGAAATTTCACTGAAGTAGTAATTTTTGAGGATTTGTTGGATTTATTTCCCACTCTCTGACACACAAATGTCTTACCAATAAATCTGGAGTACTTGCCAAGTAGGCAAGTTGAATGGGGATGTGGTGGGAATCACTATCCCTGCATCTTTCAAGTCCTTAATGGTGGCGTTAATCTCTGTAATCTCTCCAGGAATGTATATTTCTTTTAGTTTACTATTTTTCTAGGTAGAGGCAGTTCTAGTAGCTTCCAATTCTCCTTTCCACCATAATGGTCTTCACTCAACAGGTCAGAGAACCACTGTGGGGAATCTAACAGTTGCAGTTACTGAGTATGTCTATTCCAATTACCCATTCCAGAACTGGGGGGAAAACCCACAGGATGGGGTTAAGGCAACCACTGGGCCCACTGTGGGACAGACCTCAGCTAAAACTGCACTGATTACCAGACCTCCATATGCCCTGTCTCTGACTGGTAGGCCACAGTGACATTTTGGGTCACCTGGAATTAGCATCAGTTCAGAGCCAGTGTCTGGTAATCCCTGGAAGGTCTTATTATTTGCTTTTCTTTAATGTACAGTCATCCTGCTAAAGTCTGTAGGTTCCTTTGGGAAACATGGAGGGGGTGGGAGGATTAACAGTATACATTTTTGGCAAGGTAGCAGGTTCTTTCATCAAGAAGTTTGTGTCTATACACTGGGTCAAGTCTGGGAATTGACTGAAGTGCCATGACTGTGTTTTTATTATTCAGGTTATGCTTTTGTTCACTTGACCTAGAACTCTTCCACTCATACAGATCTAGTCAGAATTTGGCAGACTTCCCACCTGTTTCACTTCCACCAAAGAATACCAACCATATTCCCAGTTACCTATAACAGAATTTTTTTTTGGGGGGGGCGGGGGGAATCTTTCACAGTCATTTGCATTCTTCACCACAGTAAGTTGTTTCATATATTTAAATCATTATAAATTATTCTTAGATTTTTTAAAATTTCCCTTGAATGTTTAATTTTCAAGTAAAATGGATCCTCCAGGAAGCTTACCCATCATTATCTTTTTAGAGATAAGTAAAGTGAGGGTTAGCATAGGTTTCACCTCATAATCTCACACACTCATAATATCATAGTTTCTCCTATAATTACTACATTCAGACCACAACACACACTGTCTTCCATCCAAATTTCAACTTGTATAAGTTCTGTTCAAACACACAAAAACCGTGAGAGACTGACCAAATCTCTTATATAATCGGCCCATTCAATCATACTTAGTTAAAACTCACACACATCAACCTCAAAGTTTCAACATTATAATCACCCACTCTTTCACTGTCATACAATTCTTCCAGACTCTTGGGAGGTACAGTCACAAACCACTTTCACATACTGTGCATATTGCACCCAACGTCCTCTCCCGATGACAGTCTCAAGTGTAAAACATCTCACTCACGTGACAAGATTCAGACACAGAAACACAACCATTTGTTCTCACAGATACATTTCTTCACATCACACTTAGAAATGTGGTTTCTGGCCTCTCAGCAAAGTTAAAAATCTTTACCATAGATTTGTCCCTTCTGATAGCTAATCTGTACTAGCTTCCACCCTTCTCAGTCAATTCTAGTCTCTGACACACACTTAGACACACAATGTCACCTCTCCCACGAACACATGTACGGCTCAGGACCAGCACTCGCTGGTGCCCCAGGATTCTCTGATTCATCCACCAGGGTCCCTCCTGGTCCCACCATGATCCTCCTCCTCCCCCGTCCCAACAAACCAGCTTCCTCCCTTCTTCAGGGAACTCACCTGCGGACATGCGCCACCACCAAATCCTCCCGCTAGTCAGAGGCAGGCCCAGCACAAGCAGCCTCCCACCTGAAGTTACAAGGTCACTGGCCACCAAGGTTGCCAGTAAACAATCACAGGGTCTCAACCGCCCCTCACAGTTAAGACACATCACCTTCTACCACATGGCAGAGCTTGCCATGTGAACCCGCACGGGTGTCCAGCACATCCATTATCTCACACGCACGACACCCTCACAGTTGGTGTCACATACATCTTCTCCATCTCATCAGACTCACCCTGGGACTTGTGCACTTGCAGACTCACAGAAAACAAACCTCGCACCCAGAGGTCGGATCCCTCCGCACCAGACAATTCCCTTAAGCCACTGCATGCAGGCGTCCACCCTAAGCGGGTGGGGCGAGCCACGGTGCCAGGCCTGAAATCCCTGGTCGGAGGACTCTGAGATCCCAAATGCAGACCTAAAACCCGGACCTGAGCCATGGAAACCGGGAGATTGTAGCATCCTCCAGGGCCTATTAAAACTGGGCAGGTGCAGCCGGAAGTCCGGCAGACAACTCCCGGGCTCTTTCCTCTTAGACTACGTTTCCCAGAGGACACAGATGTCCAAGCTACTTCGGGTAGGAAGGTTGGTGGAGTGGTCGGCATGGAAGCAGGTGAGGGCTTCCCGACCTGAGGAGCAGAAGGGCTAGGCATGCGGCCTCCTCTGTAATCCTAAAGAGAGGCTGGACAAGAGCCCTTGCTGAGGATGCTGAAGGTTAGGAATCCTGAAACCCAGGGCTGGGCAAGAGGAGCCTCGGTGGTGCTAGGCCTGTGAGCAGCCCCGGGAGGGTAGATGGATGTTGTGTGTGCACGAAGGAAAGCAGAGAGTGTGTCTGCAATGAATGTATTTGGCTGTTTGTTGTGACAGCGACTGGATTCGTGATCGTGCCTATGTGACAATGTAATTGTGTGGGTGAGGGGTTGTGTGAATGGAGCTTATGATTGTGGGTGGCTATTTGTGTAAGCCCGTTTACTTGCATAAAAGCACATTTACACAAACCGTTACACTCAGACTCACACCATCAGGCAGTTAGGGAGACACTACAGTAGTCACCTATAGATTCATACACACAACACAAAGACAAAATCACATAATTTACCCCCAAGTTTATCGTCATCACACAACCTTAGAAAAAGCCACATAAGTACTAAAAACAACCCCCCCCCCCCCAAACAACAACCACCACCATTACCCTTATGTCCACTTAGTCCTCACAAACAATTATCTGAGGCACTTACACATACCACTAAGAATCATAGAAACAGCTATGATGGACCATGGACACAGACAGGTCTACTCTACATCGCACTCAAGGTCACACAGAGTTTGAGTTCCAAGAAAGGCCTGGTGTCTCATAATTCTTCTCTACCTCACTACTTCTGCCATTCCCCTTAGAAATACCTAGGGAAGGAGGAAAGAATGGCACTGTTACACATCCAAAAATAGTGTCTGAGATAATTAGGTGCTGCTTCTTACCTGAAATGTGCATATTAACATTTCTGTTGTTGTTGACACTATTATAGATGTCCCCCATTTCCCTCCCCTCTTTACCCACCTCCTTCCAGCCCCTGACCCCCTTCCTCCAGTCCCCTGGCCTTCACCACATGGTGGTCTATGTCCATGAGCTATACTATATGTGCTTTGGTTTAATCTCTTCACCTTCTTTTTCCAATCTGTCCCCCAGCCACGCCCCCCCCCCCCATATCTGTCAGTCTGTTTCATGTATCCACGCCTCTGATACTGTTTTTGTCAGTTTATTTTGTTCATGAGATTCCACATGTAACTGAGATCATATGGTATTTGTTTTCCTCTGACGACTTATTTTGCTTGGCATAATAATCTCCAGCTCCATCCATATTAACTTTTAAAATTCCTGTGTTATATTACTTTATTTAAAGTAAGAGTTATAATTCTTCAACCATGCTGAACATTTTCTTGCAAATTCTTTCACTCTTCTTATATGCATACATATATGCTTATGTACATAAGTATTTTTCCCCAAAAAGTACACCATGGTACACATGGTGTTATAATTCCTTATTTAAAGATATTTAGGTCTCTTTGTCTGTACTCAAGGATAAATTTCAGCAGATTTTCCATGACACTTCCAGGTGTGATTCTTTCTCACCAGTACTTCGAACTAAACGCTCAGGTATTTATTTTGCTCTGGAGTTTTTTCCTATTTATTTATTCTTTTCCATGTGTTATTTTAGTCTCTATTTTTGACATTTCCATTATACATACATTAAGTCTTTTTGGGTCATTTACTATTTCCTTGATCTTTTCTTAATATCCATTTCCTTTTCCCTCTTATTCATTGATAATTTGGTCAGGGTAGGTCTGAGCAGGTCAGTTTGGTTCATATCATTATAACATTTGGGACACTGGTCTGCCTCTCTAATTCCCCCTACTAAAGACCCTGGGCCCATCTTTCTTTTTTCTTTTTCTTTTTAAAAATCTTCATTGTTAGGAGTATTACAGATGCCCTCCTTTTCACCCCCATTGCCCCCCTTCCACCTCATTTCTGCCCTGCCCCAGGCCTTCACCACTTTATTGTACGTGTCCATAGGTAATACATATATGCATATATAATCTTTGGGTAATCTATTTCTGCCCCACTTCCCCCTTCCCCCTGAGATTCATCAGTCTGTTCCTGTTTCCACGCCTCTGCTTCTATTTTATTTATCAGTTTATTTTGTTCATTAGATTTCTTATTCATTTATTTTGATTTTTAGATTCAGTTTTTGATAGATATGAATTATTGCAATTTTGTTATTTTATTGTTTATATTTTTATCATTTTTCTCCTTCCCCTCCTCCTTCTCCTTCTTCTTCCTCTTCCTCTTCTTAAAAAATACCCTTCAAAATTCCTTGTAATACTGCTTTGGTGGTGATGGATTCCTTTTAGCTTTTTCTTGTCTGTGAAGCTCTTTATCTGACCTTTAGTTCTAAATAATTTAGCTGGGCAATCTTGGTTGTAGGTCCTTGCTATTCATCACTTTGAATATTTCTTGCCACTCCCTTCTGGCCTGCAAAGTTTCTGTTGAGAAATCAGCTGACAGTTGTATGGGAACGCCCTTGTAGGTAAGTAACTGCTTTTCTCTTGCTTCTTTTAAAATTGTCTCTTTGTCTTTGACCCTTGGCATTTTAATTATGATGTGTCTTGATGTGGGCCTTTTTGTGTTCCTCTTATTTGTGTCTCGCTGTGCTTCCTGGACTTGGAAGTCTATTTCTTTCACCAGGTAGGGGAAGTTTTCTGTCAATATTTCTTCAAATAGGTTTTCAATACCTTGCTCTCTCTCTTCTCCTTCTGGCACCTTCATAAGTGAATGTTGGTATGCCTGAAGTTGTCCCAGAGGCTCCTTACAATATCTTCCTGTTTTTGGATTCTTTTTTCTTTTTGCTCTTCTGATTGGGTATTTTTTGCTTCCCCATTTTCCAACTGTTGATTTGATTCTTAGATTCCTCTACTCTACTGTTGAATCCCTGTAAATTAGTCTTTATTTCAGTTAGTGTATGCTTTATTTCTGACTGGTCCTTTTTTATGTTGTTGATGCTCTAATTTCCTTGAAATTCTCACTAAGTCCCTTGAAACTCTCATTAATTCCCTTGAAGCTCTCATTAAGATCCTTGAGCAACCTTATCACCATGGTTTTAAACTCTGTATCCAGTAGTTTGCTTGCTTCTATTTCTTTCATTTGTGACATATTTCTTGGTCTCCACATTTTGGCTGCTTCCCTGTGTTTGTTTCTATGTATTAGGTAGAGCTGCTATGTCTCCTTGAATTGGTAGAGTGGCCTTGTGTAGTAGGTGTCCTGTAGGGCCTAGTGGTTCAGCCTACCAAGTCACCTGAGCTGGGCTCTCTAGGTGTACCCCTGAGTGGGCTGTGTGCACAGTCTTGTAGTAGTTGAGCCTTGATTGCTCTTGGTGTCACTGAGAGGAATTGACCTTCAGGCCAATTGGCTGTGAGGACCAGCTGTGTCTACAATGGAAGAGCCGCTGTGCAGGAGACACCCCTATGGAGCACAACTTGCTTCAGTGGGGCTTTGGTACTCACTGAGAGTGTGTCTTGAGTGTGTCACTCGTGGATATGTAGAGTTGTAATCTGGTATGGTCTGAAGCTGTCCACTGGGTGCAATGGTTCTGGCGCTTCCCGGGATGTTAGCCACTGCCTGGGGCCACCTGACAAGAGCTACAGAGAGATCTGCAGATGGTTGCTACTTGTATTGGGCTAGGAAGTGCCCAGGTGATGCCCAGCTCTGTAGCAAGGCAGACTGATGCTAGTGCTGGGTCTTGGGCCTCTTATTGAAGGTACACTGACTCCAGCTGGTGAAAGTTTGAGAGATTTCAGGAGAGTCTGAAGCCAGAGCCTGAACAGGCCATTCGTATCTAAAAGCTGCTGCAAGCAACTTGGGTGGGGCTGCAAGTTGGATGGGGCAGGGTCTCCAGAAATCACCAGGATGGAGCAAACAGTGTGGGCCATGCTGATGGAAACTCAGATAAGGCTGCCAGTCAGCCCTGTGATGGAAGAGGTTCCAGAACAGGAACAATGACCCCTATGAGCACCCCTGTCTATGAGAAAGCCAACCCTGACTTCCTGGCCTGATGCCAGACCATCCACTTCCTTCCCGTATGTCTCTGGATCCCCTAAAGCTGCCAGCCCAGCGGCACTGGAGCTTAGAAGAAACTGGACCATGTAAGTTCATGCACCATCCCTTTAAGAGGGACACCTGGGACTCCAAAAGCCTCTGTGTCATTCAGCCACAATCTGGCTGGTTTTTACAGCCTGAAGTTACAGGGACTTCTCTTGCCAGCTCTGGACCCCAGGCTGGGTGTCTGGTGTGGGGCGTGGATCCCTTGCTCCTCATGGGAGGGAGGCCTCTGAAGCCACAATATCTCTCCCAATTAAAAAAGCCACATGTGGGTGTTGGACCAGCTCATTCCGCATCTCCTACCTATCTCAATGTGCTTTCTTCTTCTCTAGTTCTGAATGATGGTTGATCTGTATTTTAGTTGTAGTTTTGATGTGGTTGTGGGATGCGGTGAGTACCTAATTTACTTTCACCACCATCTTGGTTCTCCTCCAGTCTTTCTTGACTCCATCCTGCTATAGTTGGATTTCCTCCTTGTTTTGAGTAAGGTCAGAATTTGTCCAACTTTCCTCTAATCTTTCATGTATGTGTGATTGAGACCAAGGAGTAAGAGACATGAAAGGACAAGAAAAATATTCTGAAGTAGCACTTTGGGAGCTCAGAATCAAGATTACCTCATGTCTTTGTTTTTCAACCCCTCTCATCCAACATTTTCTTTGGACTCCGAGTTTCTTCTAAAGTGTAACCAAGAAGAGAATAAATATGTTGATTTCTAAAAAGGCATGCCCCATGTAAGTTGGTGTTTTCTTGTCCCTAATTGAAGTCACTTTTTTTATATAGGTCATATGAATACCTGCATTATTTATCATGATATTGTTACCTAATTGAAATCATATAATAACTAAAAGAGTTATTATATGATTTAAATTATATAATGATGCCTAATGAGTGACTAAGTGATGATGCCAAAACTTCAGGTTCTTCCTTTTTTGTCCTCTCATCTCTAACCAGTGTTCATATACTCATTAGTGAATCATTCTTTATCTCACATATGCTCAGTCTTCTACCAGAAACAAGGGGAGAAGAGAAATAGTATTTTTGAGGGAAATAGTAGTGTTTCTCTTGTCAAAACTTTTGTTTGATAAGATGAATTTAAAAAATTTTTTTCTTAAATTTTTAACTTTATTTTTCTTGTTGAAACTATTACAGATGTCCCCATTCCTCACTTTTGCCCATCTCCACCCAGTCTCCAATCCTCCCCGCACCCCTTCCCTCTGGCCATCACTACACTGTTCTCTGTGTCTATGTGTTATGGATATATGGTCTTTGGCTACTCTGTTCATCTTCTTTCATCAATCACCTATGCTGACTCCCCTCTGACAGCTGTCAGTCTGTTCCATGTATCCATGCCTCTGGTTCTATTTTGTCAGTTTATTTTGTCCATTAGCTTCCACATATAAGTGAGATCATATGGTATTTGTCTTTCTCTGACTGGTTTATTTCATTTAGAATAATAATCTTCAGATCCATCCATGCTGTTGCAAAAGGTAAGATTTCCTTATTTTTTATAGCCACTTAGTATTCCAGTGTGTAAATGTACCACAGTTTTCTTATCCACTCATCTACTGATGGGCACTTGGGCTAATTCCAGATCTTGGCTATTGTAAAAAATGCTACTATGGACATAGGAGTGCATATATTCCTTCTGAATTAATGTTTCTGGATTCTTAGGATATATTCTCAGTAGTGGGATAACTGGGTCAAAAGGCAGTTCCATTTTTAATTTTTTTACAGGTTTTTTATTTTATTTTATTTATATTTTTATTGCTTAAAGTATTACAGAGAGTATTACATATGTCTCCTTTTTCCCCCCGCCCTTGACAATCCCCTGTTCTCCCCTACCCCCCAGTGTCTTATGTCCACTGGTTATGCTTATATGCATGCATACAAGTCCTTCGGTTGATCTCTTACTCCCCCCTCCTGCCCCCCAACCCTCGCCGGCCTTCCCGCTGTACTTTGACAGTCTGTTTGAGGCAGCTCTGCCTCTGTATCTATTTTTGTTCATAAGTTTATAATGATCTTTATTATCCACGAATAAGTTAGATCATGTGGTATTTTTCCTTCATTGACTGGCTTCTTTCACTTAGCATAATGCTCTCCAGTTCCATCCATGCTGTTGCAAATGGTAAGAGTTCCTTCTTTTTTACAGCAGCATAGTATTCCATCGTGTAGATGTACCAAAGTTTTCTAATCCATTCATCTACTGATGGGCACTTAGGCTGTTTCCAGATCTTAGCTATGGTGAATTGTGCTGCTGTGAACATAGGGGTGCATATATCCTTTCTGATTGGTGTTTCTGGTCTCTTGGGATATATTCCAAGAAGTGGGATCACTGGGTCAAATGGGAGTTCCATTTTTAGTTTTTTGAGGAATCTCCATACTGTCTTCCATAGTGGCTGCACCAGTCTGCATTCCCACCAGCAGTGCACAAGTGTTCCTTTTTCTCCACATCCTCTCCAGCACTTGTCGTTTGTGGATTTGTTGATGATAGCCATTCTGACAGGTGTGAGATGGTACCTCATTGTTGTTTTGATTTGCATCTCTCAGATGATTAGTAACTTTGAGCATGTTTTCATATGTCTCTTGGCTTTCTGAATGTCCTCTTTTGAAAGGTGTCTATTTAGGTCCTTTGCCCATTTTTTGATTGTATTGTTTATCTTCCTTTTGTTGAGTTGTATGAGTTCCCTGTAAATGTTGGAGATTAAACCCTTATCAGTGATAACATTGGCAAATATGTTCCCCCATGTAGTGGGCTTTCTTGTTGTTTTGTTGATGGTTTCTTTTGCTGTGCAGAAGCTTTTTATTTTGATGTAGTCCCATCTGTTTATTTTTTCTTTAGTTTCCAATGCCCTAGGATCTGTATCAGTGAAGAAATTGCTTTGGCATATGTCTGAGATTTTGTTGCCTTTGGATTCTTCTAGTATTTTTATGGTTTCCCGTCGTATATTTAAGTCCTTCATCCATTTTGAGATTATTTTTGTGTATGGTGTAAGTTGGTGGTCTAGTTTCATTTTCTTGCATATATCTGTCCAATTTTCCCAACACTATTTATTGAAGAGACTATCTTGACTCCATTGTATGTTCTTGCCTCCTTTGTCAAATATTAATTGAGCGTATTGGTTCGGGCCGATTTCTGGGCTCTCTATTCTATTCCATTGATCTATATGTCAGTTCTTGTGCCAGTACCAGGCAGTTTTGAGAACAGTGGCTTTGTAATACAGCTTGATATCTGGTATTGAGATCCCACCTACTTTGTTCTTTCTCAGAATTGCTGCAGCTATTCGGGGTCGTTTTTTATTCCAGATGAATTTTTGGAGAGTTCGTTCTAGGTCTGTGAAATATGCTATTGGTATTTTAATGGGAAGTGCGTTGAATTTATAGATTGCTTTGGGTAGTATGGACATTTTAATGATGTTGATTCTACCAATCCAAGAACATGGTATGTTCTTCCATCTGTTTATGTCTTCCTCTATCTCTTTTTTCAACATCCCGTAGTTTTCTGAGTTGAGGTCTTTTATCTCTTTAGTTAAGTTTATTCCTAGGTAGCTTAATTTTTTTGGTGTGATGGTAAATGGGATTGTTTTTTTAGTCTCTCTTTCTGCAACTTCACTATTGGTGTATAGAAATGCGATAGATTTCTCGGCATTAATTTTGTATCCTGCTACATTGCCGAATTGTTTTATTATGTCTAATAGTTTTTTGATGGAGTCTTTAGGGTTTTGTATGTATAATATCATGTCATCTGCAAATAAGGACAGTTTTACTTCTTCTTTTCCAATTTGGATGCGTTTTTTTCTTCTTCTTGTCTAATTGCAATGGCTAATACTTCCAGTACTATGTCGAACAGGAGTGGTGAGAGGGGGCATCCCTGTCTTATTCCTGTTCTTAGCGGAAATGGTGTTAGTTTTTGTCCATTGAGTATGATGTTGGCTGTGGGTTTGTCATATATGGCTTTTATTATGTTTAGGTATGATCCTTCTATTCCCACCTTGCTGAGAGTTTTTATCAAAAATGGGTGTTGAATTTTGTCAAACGGTTTTTCTGCATCTATTGATATGACTATGCGGTTTTTTTTTTCATTTGTTTATGTGATGTATCACGTTTTTTGATTTGCGGATATTGTACCATCCTTTCATCCCTGGAATAAATCCTACTTGGTCATGGTGTATGATCTTTCTGATGTACTGCTGGATCTGATTTGCTAAGATTTTGTTGAGGGTTTTGGCATCTATGTTCATGAGGGATATTAGCCTGTAATTCTCTTTCTTTTTTTTTTTTTTTTTTTTGTTGCTTAAAGTATTACAAAGGGTATTACGTATGTGTCCTTTTTTCCCCGCCGTTGACAATTCCCCGGCTTCCTCTACCCCCCAGTGTCTTATGTCCATTGGTTATGCTCATATGCATGCATACAATTCCTTCGGTTGGTCTCTTACCCCCCTCCCTCCTGTCCCCCAACCCTCCCTGACCTTCCCGCTGAAGTTTGACAATCTGTGTTAGGCAGCTCTGCCTCTGTATCTATTATTGTTCAAAAGTTATAATGGTCTCTATTATCCATGAATGAGTGAGATCATGTGGTATTTTTCCTTCATTGACTGGCTTATTTCACTTAGCATAATGCTCTCCAACTCCATCCATGCCGTTGCAAAAGGTAAGAGTTCCTTCTTTTTTACAGCAGCATAGTATTCCACCGTGTAGATGCACCACAGTTTTCTGATCCATTCATCTACTAATGGGCACTTAGGCTGTTTCCAGATCTTAGCTATGGTGAATTGTGCTGCTATGAACATAGGGGTGCATATATCCTTTCTGATTGGTGTTTCTGGTTTCTTGGGATATATTCCAAGAAGTGGGATCACAGGGTCAAATGGGAGTTCCATTTTTAGTTTTTTGAGGAAACTCCATACTGTCTTCCATAGTGGCTGCACCAGTCTGCATTCCCACCAGCAGTGCACAAGTTTTCCTTTTTCTCCACATTCTCTCCAGCACTTGTCGTTTGTTGATTTGTTGATGATAGCCATTCTGACAGGTGTGAGATGGTACCTCATTGTTGTTTTGATTTGCATTTCTCGGATGATTAGTGACTTTGAGCATGTTTTCATATATCTCTTGGCTTTTTGAATGTCCTCTTTTGAAAGGTGTCTATTGTAATTCTCTTTCATTGTGTTGTCTTTACCTGGTTTTGGTATTAGGGTGATGCTGGCTTCATAGAATGAGCTTGGAAGTGTTCCTTCCTCTTGGATTTTTTTGTAGTAGTCTGAGGAGGATAGGTTTTAGTTCTTCCTTGAATGCTGGGGTCCAACCCCAGCGGGTCCAGGGGTCCCCAAAGGTGTAGACGGAGTCGGTGAAGAAGGAATGACACGAAGACAGCCTTCAGTTGATCAGCAGCCTAGTCAGGACCTCTAGCCAGGATCTCCAGCCAAAGTTCTGGTCAGAGCTCTGGTTAGGAACTGATGAGGGTCTGATGAGGATCTGATGAGGATTTGATGTTTATTGTCTTGTTACATCCGTATTTATACCAGCCGATTTTAATCCTGTCAATTTCTCTTACAAAGGTTAGTGCGTTTCTTATCTCCATTCCAGGGAGTAAAGATTATGTAGCTAAACTACCCGCCTAACACTTAATTAAGGGGTTGTATCCCCTCCCTAACCTCAGGGAAAAATCCCTACCTGGGGAAACAACCTTTCTCAGAGAGGTGACCTTGGTTAAAACACATGGCACTAAGGAGAGCAAACATATTAAGAACAATATGCTATATATGCCAGATCCCTTGAAACATATGCTGTGCAGATGTTTCTTTCCTGCAGTGACTGTGTCAAGCAGCAAGGATGGACCGGCTTCTAGCACTTGAATGTTTGGTAAAACTCCCCTGTGAAGCCATCTGGTCCTGGGCTTTTGTTTGCTGGAAGCTTTTTGATGACTGCTTCAATTTCTTCCATAGTTATTGGCCTGTTGAGATTTTTAGATTCTTCCTGATTAAGTTTTGGAATGTTGTATTTTTCTAGGAATATGTCCATTTCCTCCAGGTTGTCTAGTTTCTTGGAGTAGAGTTGTCCATAGTATTTTTTTTAACAATCAATTTGTATTTCTGTGGGGTCTGTTGTTATTTCGCCTCTATCATTTCTGATTTGGTTTATTTGGGTCCTCTCTCTTTGCTTCCTGGTGAGCCTGGCTAGAGGTTCATCAATCTTGTTTATCCTTTCAAAGAACCAGCTCTTGGTTTCATTGATTTTCTGTATTGTTTTTTTGGTCTCTATGTCATTTATTTCTGCTCTAATCTTTATTATCTCCTTCGTTCTGCTCACTCTGTGGTTTTCTTGTTGCTCTCTTTCTAATTCTTTGAGCTGTAGATTTAGATGATTTACTACCATTTTTTCTTGTTTTTTGAGATAGGCCTGTAGAGCTATAAACTTCCCTCTCAGGACTGCTTTCATTGTGTCCCATAGGTTTTGGATTGTTGTGTTTTCATTGTCAGTAGTTTCCAGGATGTTTTTAATTTCTTCTTTGATCTCATTGGTAACCCAATCAATATTTAATAACATGCTCTTCAGCTTCCAAGTGTTTGAGTATTTTGAGTTGTTTTTATTGTAGTTTATTTCTAATATTATGCCCTTGTGGTCTGAGAAGATGCTTGGTATGATTTCAAACTTCTTGAATTTGTGGAGACTTTGTTTGTGACCCAATATGTGGTCTATTTTTGAGGATGTTTCATGAGCACTTGAGAGAACGTATATTTTGTGGCTTTGGGGTGAAGTGTTCTGAAGATGTCAATTAAGTCCATCTGATCTAGTGAGTCATTTAGGATTGCTATTTCTTTGCCGATTTTTTGTCTAGAGGATTTATCCAGTGGTGTCAGTGGTGTATTAAAGTCCCCTACTATGATTGTATTGTGGTCGATCTCTCCCTTGATATCTTCCAGGAGTTTTCTTATGTATGTGGGTGCTCCTGCATTGGGTGCATATATGTTTATCAGGGTTATATCCTCTTGTTGTATTGATCCCTTTAGTTTTATGAAGTGGCCTCCCTTATCTCTTGTTATGGCCTTCACTTTAGGTCTATTTTGTCCGATATAAGTATTGCTACCTCAGCTCTTTTTTCATTTCCATTTTCCTGAAAGATATTTTTCCATCCCTTCACCTTCAGTCTGTGTGAGTCCCTTCTAATGAGGTGGGTCTCTGGTAGACAGCAAATATATGGGTCATGTTTTTTTATCCATTCAGCCACTCAATGTCTTTTGATTGGACCATCTAGTCCATTTACATTTAAAGTTATTATTGAAAGGTACTTGTTTGTAGCCATTTCTATTTTTGGTGGCTGTTTTCTTTCTGAGCTTTTTATTTCTTCTTTTTACACCAGTCCCTTTAGCATTTCTTGCATTGCTGGCTTGGTGGTGATAAACTCCCTTAGCCTTTTTTTGTCTGTGAAGCTTCTTATTTCCCCTTCAATTTTAAATGATAGCTTTGCTGGATAGAGTATTCTTGGATTCAGTCCTTTGCTTTGCATCACTTTGTAAATTTCCGTCCATTCTTTTCTGGCTTGATGTGTATCTGTTGAGAAATCATTTGATAATCTAATGGGAGATCCCTTGTATGTAACTTTCCATCTCTCTCTTGCAACCTTTAAGATTCTCTCTTTGTCCTGAACATTTGCCATGGTAATTATGATGTGTCTTGGTGTTGGTCTTTTCGGGTTCACCTTGTTTGGGACTCTCTGTGCTTGTGTGACTTTTTTCTTCCTCACCTCAGGGAAGTTTTCTGATATTATTTCTTCAAATAGGTTTTCTAAGTCTTGTTCCTCTTTCTGTTTTTCTGGCACCTCTATTATTCGTATGTTGTTTCGTTTCATGTTGTCCCATAGCTCCCTTAGGTTCTCCTCCTGTCTTTTAATTTTTTTCTCCAATTGTTGTTCAGTTTGGGTGTGTTTTGTTTCCCTGTCTTCTAATTCGCTAATTCGGTCCTCTGCTTCTCCTCGTATACTGTTGAAACTTTCAATGGTGTTTTTTATTGCAGCTATATCACTCGTCATTTCTTCTTGGTTCTTACATAATTTATTGATTTTTTTCATCTGTTTCTTCTTTCTTCTTGCGTAAGTTGTTGATTTTTTCCTCCATCCAGTTTATGCATTCTAGGACCCTTAATCTGAATTCTTTTTCTGTCATGCTGCATGCCTCGGTTTCACTTAGCTGCTTCTCTGGCGAGTCCTCCTTTTCTTTCCTTTGGGGGTTTCTTTGTCTACCCATGTTTGATCTCACTGACATATCTAGATGTTGAGTCGTTCAGTGGCTGCTCCCTGGGTGGCAGTGGCTCCTTGGGCTGCGGTTGCTCCTCGGGCGGTTGTGGTAGCAGCTGCTCCTCAGTTGGGAGCAGCTCCTTGGTGGGTGCTGTTCACTGCTGTGGTGGCTCCTCTGGCTGGTGGGGGGAGGCTTCACACACAGCTGCTGTTCCTCAGACAGAGGGTGTGGTGAACAGGAGGCTGCTGTTCCTTGGATGGGGGCCTCCATTTTTAATTTTTTGAAGAAACTCCATGCTGTTTTCTACAGTGGCTGCACCAGTCTGCATTCTTACCAACAGTGCACAAGGGCTCCCTTTTCTCCACATCTTCACCAGCACTTGTTGATTTATTGATGATAGCCAGTTTAACATGTGTGAGGTAGTATCTCATTGTGGTTTTAAATTGCATCACTCTGATGATTAGTGACATTGAACATTTTTTCATACATCTGTTGGCCATGTGATGTCCTCTTTGGAGAAGTGTCTATTCAGGTCCTTTGTCTGTTTTTAAATTGAATTGTTTGTCTCTCTGGTGTTGATTTCTATAAGTTCTTTACATTTTCAGGGAATTAATCCTTCATCAGATGTATCACTGACAAATATATTCTTCCATACAGTGTTTTCCCTTTTCATTTTGCTTCATGGTTTCTTTTGCTGTACAAAAGCTTTTTACTTTAATGTAATCCCATTTATTTATTTTTTCCTTTGTTTTTCTTTATATATATATATATATATATATATATATATATATATATATATTTGAATTTTTACAGAGAGGAAGGGAGAGAGATAGATATTTAGAAACATCAATGGGAGAGAAACATCGATCAGCTGTCTCCTGCACATCTCCCACTGGGGATGTGCCTGCAACCCAGGTACATGCCCTTGACCAGAATCGAACCTGGGATCTTTCAGTCCGCAAGCTGACGATCTATCCACTGAGCCAAACCGGTTTCGGCCCTTTGTTTTTCTTGCCATATGAGATACATCGGCAAAAATATTGCTGTGAGAGATGTTTGAGAATTTACTGGCAAAGTTTTCTTTTAGGATTTTTTACAGTTTTGTGACTTACATTTAAGTCCTCTATCCATGTTGAGTTTATTTTTTGTGTATGGTGTAAGTTGGTGGTCTAGTTTCATTTTTTGCATGTACCTGTCTAACATTACCAACACTATTTATTGAAGAGACTGTCTTTACTCCATTGTGTGATCTTTCCATCTTTGTCAAATATTAATTGACCATAAAGGTGTGGGTTTATTTCTGGGCTCTTCGTTTTGTTCCATTGATCTAGCTGCCTATTCTTATACCACTACTAGGCTGTTTTGATTACAGTGGCCTTATAGTGTAATCTGATATCAAGTATTGTGATACCTCCAAGTTTGTTCTTTTTCAAGATTGCTGAGGCTATCGAGGTCTTTTTTGTTTTCATATAAATTTTTGGAATATTTGTTCTAGATCTGTGAAATATGCCATTGGTCTTTTAATAGGAATTGTGTTGAATCTATCCATTGCTTTACATAGTATGGACATTTCAATATGACAGGCACTCATCTAAGTAACTAGAACTAAATCCTAGTAGGGGGGGAAATGAGACACATACAAGTCATGTCTTGTGGAACTTAACTTGTAGTGAGAGAGACAAAATAAATATGTAATTATATAGTGCAAGACAACACAAGAAACACTGATCACACACACACACACACACACACACACACACACACACACACAGCCTATATAATAAAAGTCTAATATGCAAATTGACCGAACGGCAGAACAACCAGTGGAATGACCGGTTGCTATGAAGTGCACTGACCACCAGGGGGCACACGCTTAACACAGGAGCTGCCCCCTGGTGATCAGTGCACTCCTACAGGGGGAGCGCTGCTCAGTCAGAAGCCAGGCTCATGGCTGGTAAGCACATCAGCGGTGGTGGAAGCCTCTCCTGCCTCCACAGCAGCACTAAGGAGCAGCAAGCCGAGCAGTAGGAGCAGCGAGCAGGCAGGCAGTAAGAAGTGAGGGGCCCTGGACTGCGAGGGGGCGAAGGCTGGACTGAGGAACCCCCCCCCCCCCGCCCCAGTGCTTGAATTTCGTGCTCTGGGCCCCTAGTATATATACCTAATATTTATCGGTATATACATATATGTATATCTTATCTAATAAAGCATGAATATGCAAATTGACTGTCACGCCATAATGGTCAAGATGGCTGTGCCCACAGTGGAGGCAGGTAATCCGTAACACAAGATGGCTGCGCCCACAGCTGAGGCCGAGTTCCCATAACGAGCCTTAACGAGCAGTCAGCAGGGACCTGAGGCTGCGTGGTGCTGGGCCACCTCAGGCCACACCCCCCACCTGGCAGGGCTTGACGGTGGACCTCAGGCTGTGTCCCCCGCCTGGTGGAGCTTGATGGGGGACCTCAAGCCACACACCCCACCCGGCAGGGCTTGATGGAGGACCTCAGGCTGCAACCACGTCCCAGCGCCGGGCCGGGGGACCTCAGGCCGCGTCACCCTCCCTGGCACCAGGCCAGGGCACCTGAGGCTGCGCCCCACGCCCCGGTGCCAGACCGTGGGACCTGAGGCCACACCCTCCACCCAGTGGGGCTTGACAGGGGAACTCAGGCCATGCCCCCCACCCATCGGGGCTTGACAGGGGACCTCAGGGAGCACCCCCACCCTGATGCTGGGCCTGGGGACCTCAGGCTGTGCCACCCGCCCTGGCACCAGGCCGGAGGACCTGAGGCCGCACCCCCCGCCCAGTGGGGCTTGACAGGGGACCTCAGGCCATGCCCCCTGCCCAGCGGGGCTTGATGGGGAACCTCAAGGCTTGACCCCTACCCCGGCCCAGGCCGGGGGACCTCAGGCTGCACACCCCACCCCGGGCCAGGGGACCTGAGGTTGCACCTCCTGCCTGGTGGGGCTTGACAGGGGACCTCAAGCCGTGCCCCATGGCCTGGGACAGGGGACCTCAAGGCACTCCACCCGGCCCAGGCCAGGGTACCTCAGGCTGCGCCTTTCACCCAGTGCTGGGCCAGGTGATCTGAGGCTGCGACCTCCACCGGTGGGGCTTGATAGGGGTGGGGCCAGAAGGGTCTGGATCTAGCCCAATGGGGGTGGTGCCGGCTGGGTCTGGTTCTCACGCAATTTTGAGGCGCATGTGGTGGGCAGGGACTTGACTCTGGTTCTTGTGGCTTGCCCCAGACTCAGACAGGAAGAAGATTTTCATATACATTTTACTAATTTTCTTTCATTCTGACACTTCTATTATAGAGAAAGGGCAAGTAGCAATATTAAAATATTTCCTCTAATTAATTCCCTTTTAATGTGCACGAATTTCGTGCACTGGGTCACTATATATATATATATATATATATATATATATATATATTATATCTAATAATAGAGAAAAATGGTAATTAACCGTAACTTCGCTACCCTTCCCATTGACTAATCAGCAAGATATGCAAATTAACTGCCAACCAAGATGGCGGCCGGCAGCCAGGCAGCTGAAGTGAACAGGAGGCTTCCTTGCTCCAGTGAAGGAGCAAGCAAAGTTTCCCCTCCTGCCGCTGCTGGGCTCTGAACTTGCACTCTAAGAAACAATGTTGCAATTATAGAAGCTAAAAAAACCCCAGAAACCTGCTTTCAGCTGTCAGAGCTGGAGCGAGCAGGACCGCAACAGTGTTACAATTATAGAACCCAAACAAACCCAGATACCTGCTTTCAGCAGCCGAGTTCTCAGAGCTGGAGCCGAGCCTCAGAGCTAAAGCAGGCTCTCAGCTCCACTGACAGCCATAGAAGGTAAATTAATCACAGAATAAAAAAAAGAAAAAAAAGAGAGGTTGGGAGCTTCAGTCACCCACCAGCCTGAAAACGGTCCTCAGCCCCTCACCCAGACTGGCCAGGCACCCCAATGGGGACCCCCACCCTGAAGGGAGTGTGACCAGCTGCAAACAGCCATCAGCCCCTCATCCAGGCTGGCCAGGCACCCAAGCGGGACCCCCACCCTGATTCGGGACACCCTTCAGGGCAAACCAGCTGCCCCCCACCCATGCACAAGGCCTCTATCCTATATAGTAAAAGGGTAATATGCAAACTGACCCTAACAGCAGAAGGATTGGGAATGACTGGTCACTCTGACACACACTGACCACCAGGGGGCAGACACTCAATGCAGGAGCTGCCCTCTGGTGGTCAGGGCGCTCTCACATGGGAGGAGCTCTGCTCAGCCACAAGCCAGGCTGATGGCTGCCAGTACAGCGGTGGTGGTGGGAGCCTCTCCTGCCTCCTCAGCAGCGCTAAGGATGTCCGACTCCAGTTTCGGCCTGCTCCCTGCTGGCAAGTGGACATCCCCCGAGGGCTGCCGGGCTGACAGAGGGATGTCTGATTGCCATCTTAGGCCCAAACCCCCGGGGAGCGGGCCTAAGCCAGCAGGTGGTCATCCCCTGAGGGGTCCCAGGCTGCGAGAGGGCACAGGCCAGGCTGAGGGACCCCCCTCCCCTCCGAGTGCACAAATTTTTGTGCACTGGGCCTCTAGTCCTATCTAATAAAAGAGAAACATGGTAATTAGCCATACGGCCGCTACCCTTCCCATTGGCTAATCAGTGAGATATGCAAATTGACTGCCAACCAAGATGGCAGCCGGCAGCCAGGCAGCTGACGTGAACAGGGAGGCTTGCTTGCTTCAGTGATGGAGGAAGCCAAGCTTCCCCGCCTGCCTTGCCGGCCTCTCAGCTTCACTCTAAGCAACATTGTAACAAATATAGAAGCTAAACAAAACCCCGGGCTTCAGCCAGCAGGACCGCAACATTGTTTCAAATACAGAAGGTAAACAAAGGCCAGAAACCTGCTTTCAGCAGCAGAGGTCTCATAGCTGGAGCCGAGCCTCAGAACTAAAGCTGGCCCAGAATTTTAAAAAAAAGAAAAAAGGACAGGTTGGGAGCTTCAGTCACCCACCAGCCTGAAAACGGCCCTTAGCCCCTCACCCAGACTGGCCAGGCACCCCAGTGAGGACCCCCACCCTGAAGGGGGTGTGACCAGCTGCAAACAGCCATCATCCCCTCACCCAGGCTGGCCAGGCACCCAAGTGGGACCCCCACCCTGATTCGGGACACCCTTCAGGGCAAACCAGCCGGCCCCCACCTGTGCACCAGGCTTCTATCCTATATAGTAAAAGGGTAATATGCCTCCTAGCACCGGGATCAGCAGAGCAGCGAGGCCTCCCGGCACCGGGATCAGCGTGACAGGGGGCAGCGACCAAACCCCCAGATCGCCCTGCGGCTCTGTGTGTGACAGGGGACAGGGCCACAAACTCCCTATCCGCCCTGCTCTGTTTGTGATAGGGGGGAGCTCCTCAACCCCCTGATCAGCCCTGCTCTGTGCCTGACAGGGGGGTGCTCCCCAACCCCCTGATCGCCCTGCGGCTCTGTGTGTGACAGGGTGCGGCACACCAACCCCCCCCTCCCCATCGGCCCTGCCCTGAGTGTGACAGTGGCGGTGCCCCAACCCCCTGATCCGCCCTGCTTTGTGTGTGACAGGGGGTGGTGCCCCAACTCCCCTATTGGCCCTGCTCTGTGCATGACAGGGGGGAGCTCCCCAACCACCTGATGGGCCCTGCTCTGTGCGTAACAGGGAGGAGCTCCCCAACCCCCTGATGGGCCCTGCTCTGTGTGTGACAGGGGGTGGCACCGCAACCTCCCTATCGACCCTGCCTTGAGTTTGACAGGGGGCAGTGCCCCAACCCCCAAATCGGCCCTACCCCGAGTGTGACTTGGGGTGGCATCGCAACCTCCCCATCCGCCCTGCTCTGTGCATGACAGGGGGCGGCGTCCCAACTCCCCAATCGGCCCTGCTCTGAGTCCGACCAGGGGCTGCACCTAGGGATTGGGCCTGCCCTCTGCCACCCGGGAGCAGGCCTAAGCCAGCAGGTCATTATCTCCTGAGGGGTTCCAGACTTCGAGAGGGCACAGGCTGGGCTGAGGAACCCCCTCTCCCCACCCCCCCACCCCCGAGTGCACAAATTTTTGTGCACCGGGCCTCTAGTATATATATATTAGGTGTACCGGTTAATAATGCAGATTTTTTTCATTGGATGGAGTTACACATATGTTGATATATATGCGATTTAATATGTATGCTATTTTGTTATATTGACAACAAGCTTCAAAACTTCATATGTCAAATTTGCTGAAGGTGTTAATATCATAGATATTTTTACACTTAAAAATGTCGAATTTTGTGCCAAAAAAAGAGCATTTACAGGAAGTTATAATTCATTACTTTGTTCTGAAGAAAAGTGCTGCTGAATACTTCGGGAAGCTTATGGTGAACATGCTCCATCTCAAGATACTTGTGAATGCTGGTTTAAATGCTTTAAAAGTGATGATTTCGATGTGAAAGACAAAGAACGTCCAGGTCAACCGAAAAAGTTTGAAGACCAACAATTACAAGCATTATTGGATGAAGATGCATGTCAAACTAAAAAACAATTTGCAGAAAGAGTAAACGTTACTCAGCAAACAATTTCCGATCGTTTACAAGCAATGGGAAAGATTTTAAAGGAAGGAAAATGGGTGCCACATCAACTGAATGAAAGACAAATGGAAAACCAAAAAGTCATCAGTAAAATGTTGCTTCAATGGCACAAAAGTCTTTTTTTGCATCGAATTGTGACTGGCAATGAAAAGTGGATTTATTTTGAGAATCCCAAATGCACAAAATCATGGGTTGATCCAGGTCAACCATCAACATCGACTGCAAGGCCAAATTGCTTCAGAAAGAAGACAATGCTCTGTGTTTGGTGGGATCAGGAAGGTGTGGTGTATTATGAGCTTCTAAAACCAGGTGAAACCATTAATATTGATTGCTACAGACAACAAATAACCAATTCGTACCACACTTTGATCGTGAAATGACCAGAATGTGCCAGAAGACATGGCAAAGTAATTTTGCTTCATGATGACACACCATCACACACTTCAAAACCAGCTAAAGACACGTTAAAAGATCTTGCCTGGGAAGTACTAACCCACCTGCCCTACTCACCAGACCTTGCTCCTTCAGATTACCACTGCTCTGATAGATGGCACACGCACTTTCTGAGCAGCATTTCAAAACATACGAAGAAGTGGAAAATTGGGTCTCTGAATGGTTTGCCTCAAATCAAGAAAAGTTCTATTGGGACGGTATCCATAAATTACCTGAGAGATGGGGAAATGTGTAGCTAGCAATGGACATTACTTTGAATAAAGCACTTTTGATGTTTCTCTTGAAATTATCGTGTTTTCTTTGATTACAAAATCCGCATTATTAACCAGTACACCTAGTGTGTGTGTGTGTGTGTGTGTGTGTGTGTGTGTGTATGTATGTATAATTATATGGTAAACTTAAGACCAATGAGCAAATATGTGCCTTATGAGTAAATGTATATGAGCTTTAGCTCACCAATTAAAAGAAAAAGGCATTTAGAATTAGTCACAAATAAAACTCAACTGTATATCTGACATTTAAGTGATTCTGTAATTTAGAAATGTTACTTAAAAGGATGGATAAATTATATCAGGCAAATAGAAACTAAAAAAAGCAGACTAAAATTCAGGTCACATCACACCATTAAATAAGGCAAAGAAGGGGCACTATAAAATTCTAAGATTTAAATTTCAAAATGAAGATATAATAGTTATGAATACACATGTATCAAATATTACAGAAACAACTTTCCAAAAGTAAATGGAAGGACACTCAGAAGAAGAAATAGATAGTTGCCAGCATTAGGAGACATTAATTCACTCTAAGTCAGACCAAATGGACACAATTTAGTGAGAATATAGAAGTCCTAAATCACATACTCCCTGAAATTTCCCTTATTTTTGCTTTATGTGTTTTGAAGCTCTGTTATTAGGTGCATGCATATTTAGGATTGTTACATCCTCTTGATTAATAGACCCCTTTATCATGAAATGTTCCTTTTGGCAATATTATTTTTCCTTTTTTAATGTAACTCCTTCTGCTTTCTTTTTCAATTGTTTCATGGCATATCTTTTTTCCTTCCTTGTATTTTAAGCTATTTTAATTTTGTCTATATAGTATAGCCCCTCCTTTTTTTAAATCCAGTCAGATCATCTCTGCCTTCAAGTCTCTAGACCAAGGGTTGGCCAACTATAGGATGCAGGCCAAATTCAGCCCACAGCCTCGTTTTGTATGGCCTTCAAGCTAAGAATGACTTTCCATTTCTGAAGGTTTATAAATAAAACAAAATAGAGTATGTAATAGGGACTGTATGTGACCCACAGAGTCTAATATATTTACTATCTGACCCTTTTCAGAAAAAGTGTGTTGAACCCAATATTGACCATTTAAATTTAATATAACTATTAGGTTTTAATCTATCATCTTGTGATCTGCTCTTTTGTTTTGTATTCCCTTCTTTTTGGACTAATTTGCATTTTTAGTATTCTATTTATCTCCACTGTTTTTCAGCATTAAATTTATTTACATTATAGAATTATTAGCTGAACTATTTCTATTGTTTTGCTGTTTTGGGGGTTGTTCTAAGGTTTTTAATGTGCCTATTTAAAAAACAAACAAAAACACTTATTATCCTGGCTGGTGTTGCTCAGTGGTGCCGGCAGTTGGACATCCCTCTCACAATCCGGGACCACTGGCTCCTAACCGCTCATCTGCCTGCCTGCATGATTGTCCCTAACCACTGTGCATGCCTGCCTGATCACCCCTAACCACTCTGCCTGCCAGCCTGATCGCCCCCAAAAGCCCCCCCTTCCAGCCTGATCACCCCAACTGCCCCTGCCGGCCTGCTTACCCCCAACTCTCACCCCCTGCCAGCCTGCTCACCCCCAACTGCCGCCCCCCTGCTGCCGGCCTGATCACCCCTAACCGCTTCTGACTTGGCCCCGCCACCATGGCTTTGTCCAGAAGAACATCCAGAAGGTCTCCGGGAAGGTCTCTCAGTCTACTTAGCATATTACCCTTTTATTAGTATAGACTAGAGGCCCAGTGCACAAAAATTTGTGCACTCGGGGGGGGGAGGAGGGGGTCCCCCAGCCCGGCCTGTGCCCTCTCACAGTCTGGGACCCCTCGGGAGATAACGACCTGCTGGCTTAGGCCTGCTCCTGGGTGGCAGAGGGCAGGCCCAATCCCTAAGTGCAGCCCCTGGTCAGGCTCAGAGCAGGGCTGATTGGGGAGTTGGGGCACCACCCCTTCATGCACAGAGCAGGGCGGATCGGGAGGTTGCAATGCCACCCTCAGTCACGCTCAGGGTAGGGCCGATTGGGGGGTTGGGGCACCGTCCCCTGTCACACTCAAGGCAGAGTCAATGGGGAGGTTGCGGCGCCACCCCGTTACGCACAGAGCAGGGCCGATCAGGGGGTTGGGGCGCTGCCCCCTGTCACTCACAGAGCAGGGCCAATCAGGGGTTTGGGGCGCTGCCCCCTGTCAAGCACAGAATCGCAGGGCAATCAGGGGATTGGGGAGCTCCCCCCTATCAGGCACAGAGCAGGGCTGGTCAGGGGTTGGGGCGCCTTCCCCTGTCACAAACAGAGCAGGGCAGATAGGGAGGCTGTGGCCCCGCCCCCTGTCACACACACAGCTGCAGGGCAATCAGGGGATTGGGGAGCTTCCCCCTATCAGGCACAGAGCAGGGCTGATCAGGGGGTTTGGTCGCTGCCCCCTGTCATGCTGATCCCAGTGCCGGGAGGCATATTACCCTTTTACTATATAGGATAGAGGCCTGGTGCACGGGTGGGGGCTGGCTGTTTTGCCCTGAAGGGTGTCCTGGATCAGGGTGGGGGTCCCCACTGGGGTGCCTGGCCAGTCTGGGTGAGGGGCTGAGGGCTGTTTTCTGGAAGAGGGTGACTGAAGCTCCCAACCGCCTTTTTTCTTTTTCTTTTTTTTATTCTGGGCCAGCTTTAGCTCTGAGGTCTTGCTGCTGAAAACATCGATACAATGTTGCGGTCCGGCTGGCTGAAGCCGGGCTGAATGAAAGCCGGTTTCTGGGGTTTTGTTTAGCTTCTTATTTGCAACATAGTACATAGTTGCTTAGAGTTGCAGCTGAGAGGCCGGCAGCGGCAGGTGGGGAACGTTGGAGTCCGCAGTCACTGGAGCAAGCAAGCCTCCCTGTTCGCTTCAGTGCATGGCTGCCAGCCGCCATCTTGGCTGCCAGTTAATTTGCATAAGGATATGCTGATTAGCCAATGGGAAGGGTAGCGGTCGTACGCTAATTACCATGTTTCTCTTTTATTAGTGTAGATAGTTACCATGCTGTATAATACATCCCAAGGGCTTATTAATTTTATAACAAAGTTTATACTTTTTGACTATCTTCATCCATTTTGCCCACCTACCTTCTTCCAATTCTGGTACTCACTCTGTTCTCTGTATCTGTGAGTTTGATTTTTTTGTTTTCTGTTTTTAGATTCCACATATAAATGAGATCATATGGTATTTGTCTTTCTCTGATTTATTTCACCTAAAATAATGCCCCCAAGGTCCATCCATGTTGTCACAAATGGCAGGATTTCCTTTGTTTTTATGGCTGAATAATAGTCCTATGTGTATATGTAACTAATTTTCTTTATCCATTCATCCAACAGAGGGTGCTTAGGTTGTTTCTATCTTGGCTATTGTAAATACTAATTGCAGTGTCATGGGGATGATAATATCTTTTTGAGTTAGTATTTTGTTTCCTTCATATAAATATTCAGAAGTAGAATTGCTAGATCATGTGGTAGTTCTATTTTTAAAAGAACCTTCATAGTTTTTATCTTAGTGGTTGCACCAGTTGAAACTCCCAGCAGGAGTGCACAAGGGTTTCTTTTCTCCACATCCTTACCAACATTTCTTATGTCTTGTCTTATTTATAATAGCCATTCTAACAGGTGTGAGGTGATATCTCATTGTAGTTTTAATTTGGCTTTCCCTGATGATTAGAGATGTTGAGCACCTTTTCATGTACCTGTTGGCCATCTGGATGTTGTTGTGTTTTTTTTTTTAATGTCTGTTCAGGTCATGTGTTCATTTTGCAATCAGATTGTTTGGAATTTTTTATCTGTTGAGTTGTATGTTATTTTGGCTATTAACCCCTTATCAGATATAAGATTTGCAAATATTTCCCCCCATTCTGTACATTGCTTTTTCATTTAGTTGATGATTTCCTTTGCTGTGTAGAAGCTTTGTAGTTTGATATAGTCCCATGTGTTTATTTTACTTTTGTTGCCGTCACTTTTGATGTCAAATGCAAAAAAAAAACCCATCACTAAGACAGATGTGAAGGAGCTTACTGACTATGCTTTTTTTTCTAGGAGTTCTAAGGTGTCCAGTATTATGTTCTACTCTTTAATCCATTTTTAATTGTTTGGTGTGTGTGTGTGTGTTATGAGATAGTGGGCCAGTTTCATTCTTTTGCACATAGCTGATCAGTTTTTTCAACATCATTTGTTGTAGAGACTGTCCTTTTCCCATTGTATATTCTTGCCTCCTTTGTCATAAGTTATTTGACTATATGTATGTGGGTTTATTATTTTTGGGCACTCTATTCTGTTCCATTGATCTTTGTGTTTGTTTTTATGCCAATACCATACTGTTTTGTTTACTACAGCTTTGTAATATAGTTTGAAATCAGGATCCCTCCAACGTTGTTCTTTTTCAAGATTGCTTTGGCTATTCAAGGTCTTCTGTGGTTACATACATATTTTAGGATTGTGTGTTCTATTTCTGTGAAAAATGCCATTGGAATTTTGATAGGGAATGTGTTAAATCTGTAAATCTTTTGGGATAATGTGGGTATTTTAATAATATCCTTGCAATCTACCAACATAAACTTTATTTCCATTTCTCTGTGTATTCTCATTCATCAATGTCATATAGTTTTCAGTGTGCAGGTCTTTTACCTCCTTGGTTAAATAAAGGTGGACTCCTGATGGACTCAGGTGTTGGGTAGTAAGGTAGACATTTTGGAAAAATATATGTCTCATCTATATCTCATCTACCATACAGGATAAACTTCAAATAAGTTGAGTGATTTAATTATTAAAATGCAACCATAGCATTTATTGGACTAAAATATGGGAGAATTACTTCATATATTTGATGTGAGGAAGGCCTCTGTAACTAGGACTCACAATCCAGAAACTAAAAGAGAAAAGATTAACAAATTTATCTGTATAAACATAAAAAACTTTTGCATGAGAAGAAACATTGGTAAGCAAAGCAGAAGAGAGATGACAAATGGAGGAAAGTATTTAAAACTTATATTCAGACAAGGAATTTATTATTTCTCTAATTTATAAATAATTTTTAAAAATTAAAAAAATAAAGACCAACAGCCCAGTAGGAAAAGGGTTAAAGGACATGAATGAAAGTTCACAGAAAAATAAATATAAAAGGTCCTTATAAAAAGAAAAATACTCAACAATAACTCAAGAAATAACAATGAAAAGTCTGCTAACGTGCCATTTCTCCCTTATTAAATTGGTAAAAATAAAATATTTTGACAAAATGCTTTGCTGATTTGGGTATAAGGAAACAGATACACTCATATACTGCTGGTATATAGTAAATGGGCCACCTTCAGTGGAGGACAATTTGATAAGCATCTATCAAAATTACAAGTGCACTTTTTATTTTGACTCAACAATATGACTTCTGAGACTTATGGGACAATATATATATGTGTGTGTGTGTGTGTGTGTGTGTGTGTGTATGAAATGATGTATTTTCAGGAGTATTCATTGCATCATTGTTTGTTATAGCAATAGATTGGAACCATCTATTGAGGTCTGCCTAAATAAACTATGATAAATACAATAAAATGGATGATGTGCACCTATAGAAAAATAAGGAAACCACTAGCCTTAGAATTTAATTTAAAAAACAAGTATAGGACAGTGTACATATGTTACCATTTGTGTAAAGTGTGGAAAATAATATATAGGTATATACTTGTATTTGCTTTAAAACACTGGGAAGACATACAAGAAACATAAAATTGCTCATCTGTAGAGGTTAGGAGGTGGGAGAAAAAAATGGACAGGACAAGGGTGGGAATAAGACATCTAAATGTGTATCTTTTTAGGCCTGATCCATTTAAGAAGAAAAATAAATTATAAAAATATAAATCTGTCATTAAGGTTGGTGATTTTCACTAGTCATGTTCAGCCACATAGATGCAGTGACAGAGTAGGAAGAGACTTGGATGTACTTAGAATTCAGGCTCTGCTAAGCAAGTATGATATGAGAGGTTCAAGGGATTTCACATTGGGAGTGATTCTGAAGTTGGGTGATTAGTTGAACATAGAATTTAAGTTGGGTAAGAAGAGGAGAAGAGGTGTGAGTTTGGTGACAATGTAAAGATGACCAGAGAGAAGGATACTTGGTATTTTGGAGATGTTGCAGTTACTGATCTAGGGGAGTGACATGAGAAGGAGAGTGAACTTATAGGGGAAGACACGATCATTGAAGCAACAGGTGAGGGAATTGGGAGCCTAGGATAATCTTAGGAATAGGAATATGGATATTTGGAATCATTGAGAATTAAGATAGGAATATTGGATATAGTGACACTGATCCAGGAGCTAAAATTCCTGAGGGTAAGAAATTCCTGGGTGTCTACAAATCACTAAAACAGGAATAGATATTTCGTGGTATTGTCTGATGAAATGATAATATTAGATTTCAGAAAAGGAGGGGCAGTTGCCTGACAAGAGCAATAAGGAGCAGGGAGGGCAGTGGTATGAAGATTGTAGGAGAAAAAACAAGCCACCCACTTGAGAAGTCCCCCCAGGAAATGGTGTCCTCAGGGGAAAATGGTTAGTTGTGGGAAATATTTGAAATTCTTCATTGTTTTGAAATCTCCAATTAGACATTATGTGTGGAGTGATTTGGTGGAGATATGATTGGTGCTTGTATATAAAAAGATCAAAAGTCTTGCCAGGAAATAGATAAGCATGATATTCAAAATCAAATTTTAGATTGAACTGGATATGCTTGACCTAGGCTACATCTACTTGAGTCTGAATTATTCTACATCAGTATTCTTTACTGAGGAACATGAAAGTGTACAAGAAGGAATGGAGGCAGGCGGGATGATAACAGGTAAGAATTCCCAGGTGTGATTGCAAAAAAAAAAAAAAAAAAAAAAGGACACTCAACACAGTGTTTATTGATTTTTTTAAAAAAATGCATACATTTAAAAAATGATTCCTGCTAGGTGATGGGAATACATTTTTTATGTGTTATAAAGACATTTTCAATCTAGTAGTGGATCAAGGACATATGAATAGATGTTCTAATAGAATAGTCAGGAAAAATTAAGATTGAGTAGAAATTGGGAAAATTAAAGAAAATGACTACATTGAGGAGGTAGAGATGGCAAAGGGAACGGGAAGGAAGGAGGTCATCTAGGAAAGTGTAGGTCAGTCTAGGAGGTCTATTCTATAGGTTAGAAGTCTTTGACAGTGTCTGTGACTCATTCTAGTGCTCCAGAACTGTGAGGAAGTGTATTTTTGGCGGTTTTGTCACCCATTTTATGGTACTTTGTTATATTGACTCTAAGAAACAAATCCCAAGGAGAATCATAGAACAATGATACACACTCTTAAGTATTGTCTTTTCATTTAAATATGTAATTCCTTTATCATTGTTTATGCCTGCTGTCTTTCCTTTTGTATGGGTATGGTGGTTTCTTTTTTAAAAAACTTTTTATTTAGACCTCCCAAGAATGCTACAGCATAACCAGAGGCTGCGGGCCCTTCCTCCCAGCTAGAGACCAGATTTACAGCTAAAATACTGTGCAATCAACTTGTAAAACCAGGTGAAGTGCAGCTGATTGGACATATCCTATCTAAGGAGCACTGAAGAAAGCACGTAGAGCAGTGGTTCTCAACCTTCTGGCCCTTTAAATAGAATTCCTCATGTTGTGACCCAACCATAAAATTATTTTTGTTGCTACTTCATAACTGTAATGTTGCTACTGTTATGAATTGTAATGTAAATATCTGATATGCAGGATGGTCTGAGGCGACCCCTGTGAAAGGGTCATTCGACTGCCAAAGGGGTCGCGACCCACAGTTTGAGAACCGCTGATGTAGAGACTGGTGAAAGGGGGAGGGGTTTGAGGAGAGGGGAGGCCCCCCTGGAGCAGGTGCAGCAGGCCTCAGCCTGAGAGATATCGGATGCAAAGTGCCCTCCCTTTGGGGGTATGGAGTCTCAACTCCACGCAGGGATCCTAAACCCAGAGCAGCAGAGATGGGAAAAGGCCACATAGCATTGGGTAGAGGGAACCAGGGGAATTCTGTCTGACTGGGAGACTGGGACCATACCTTTCCATGGGAGGGTTCCTTTTTGCTAGCAGTGCTAGCCTGAGAAGTTTACAGGGACTCTGACTGCTGAAAAGGCTGCTCTGCGGTGTTTGGGTCCAGCAGAGTGGTCTGCTGGCTACATCCAGCAGTGACTTTGAGGGACCCTCTTCTTTCTTGAAAGGCATTAGATAGAACCCCAGTCAGTGACTAAACTGTTTGGCGTGGGGAAGGGCAAAAGGACCCAACTCAAATGCTGCGTGAGAATCCTTCCCCCATACCTGTGGAGCTTCCCAGGCTGCTCCCTTCTGCTGAATTGGCTGCAAAGGGTAGCAGCACAGTTGGGGGATTTTTGACCCACACTGAGGAGAGTTCAGAGCACCAACTGAACTGAGAATTTTGGCCCCCACTTAGTGGACACCAGCTGTGTGGAGAGATCATAGTCCTGGGCCAGGCTAACTTTCTAAACCCTCTGGCTTGGGCTGATGGTGTGAGGGTGTTGGTTCCATGCAGTGCTTGGATTGTTGGACTGTATCCCCTGTTGATGGATGTTTAAATGAACTGAAGACGCAGAGGTAAGATGAGCACACAGGCAATTGATTGCCGGACAGAGGGCTACAGCTCACTCAGGCATGTAACAAACTCTGTACCCTCAACCATTGCTTTTATTGGGGTTTGGCACGAGGTTAGTACATCAGCAGTTAATCAACTAAATCTTGTTTTGTTCTATATTATAACAAATAGCGCATTGAAGACAACTTGCAGCTGTGCCCTCCCTTTCTGCTCTACCCACGACTATTTAATCTTATCCTTTCTCAGGGAGGTAAATGTTCCGGGAACTCAAGATTGTGTGTAATCTTGACCCAGCGTAACTCGCTTGCAAGTCACGTTGTGAACATTCACTTCTTCTTGGCAGGACTTCAGATCCTTGTTTATAAATGTCCAGCTACAAATCCCCCTTTTCTTCTTGCTTCATTTGATGGAGCATTAGAGATAACACAGCTGCTTTTCTATTAGCTAATTGCTTGGTTTTCCCGAGTCTTCAGTAGACTAAATATAAAATGATACAGAGACAGATTATTAATAAATAATAGCATTCCAGCAGAAGCTCCTAAAGCGGCTTGTAAATGGGGTATAGGATTTAGTTGTTATAATCCCTCAACCATATCTTTTAACACGCTTTGCCCAGTTAATCTATGCAATTCCTTCTGAAATGTTTCTTGTATATGAGATTGTAAATCTAGAATTTCTTCTGTTAGATTCTTATGATTGAACAAATGTTTTTTAACCTTTTCCCATGGAAATAAACTTTCATTATAAGGTACAGGGGTAATGCAAAATGATGAATAATTCCAGTCACATTTCATATGCATTTGTCTTTGCAGACTTACAATTTGATCTCCTATCATTAATACAGCTTGTTGTAGATCAGCAATTTCTACATGTATTTTGGTATCAATTTGTCTTTGGACAGACCATAATTGTTCTGACTCCTTATGCCAATCAGCTACAAAATCAGTAGTCTGAACAGATTGTTGCAATGCTACTCCTGCAAC